>NC_081555.1:34008033-34608033 GCF_963082655.1 Stomoxys calcitrans
AGGTCGGTCACCGGAAGTAGTAACTACAGCCTTTGAAAGAATCGAAAGAGAGTCAGTGAAAATGGGTCTGGCAGTAAATGGAAATAAGACGAAACGGATGGTTTCAACTCCCAAAAAGCCTTGCACAACCGAACAGATAAAGAAAATGGAGAAAGTTGGGAACCACAACTTTGAGATAGCCAGTAACTTTATTTACCTCGGCACCGCAACGCTAAGTAAGCAGATTAGAAACAAGGTCACCTCTCGACAGATGAAGATAACACTATACAAGACACTGATACTACCCTTGTTGTTAGATGGTTCTGAAGCATGGGTACTTGTGAAAGCAGATGAGGCAGTGCTTGCGGTATTTGAGAGAAAGATTCTTCGTAAAATATATGGACCAGTTTGCGTTAATAGAGAATATAGGCGACGTATGAACTACAAGCTGTATGAGCTTTATGACGACGATAGTATAGTTACACGCATCAAAATACAACGGCTGCGTTGGCTAGGTCATGCTGTCAGAATGGATACGCAAACCGGGAAGACCAAAAGCCCGATGGGAAAATCAAGTGTTGGGAGACACCTCGAAACTTGGTGTCAGGGATTTTAGAATGAGCGCAATCGAGGCACTTGGAACGCTATTCTACGTTCGGCTGGTGGAACAAATGTTCTGTCATAGCCAATTAAAGTTAAGTAAGTAAGCCTCTAGAGGGCGCAATTCATATCTGATGTTGCAACGGCTTCTCGTATGACCTTCAACATGCGTGTACAATATGGTATTGATAGAGTCTATAGTCTGATACAGCTCCCATATAAATCTATCTCTACAAGGCGCAATTCTTATCCGAATGGACTAAAATATTACCCAATGATTTCTATTATGGTTTTCAACATTCAATTCACTTATGACCCGAATCGGACTATAACTTGATATATCTCCAATAGCATAGCAATTCTTATCCATTATTCTTTGTTTGGCTAAAAAGAGATACCGCGCAAAGAACTCGACAAATGCGACCCATTAGCACGCTCTTACTTGTTCTTTATAACATAAATATTGGAATGTCGTCGTGTCCTTGAGCATTATATCAACGTCTGGGTTCTAATCCTGAAGGAAACATCAGAAATTTTTGTCCTTATGACGAGGTTTAATACTTCTGCTAGAACTCGCCTCTTTGCCATATCCTAACGGACTTCGAATTTAATTAATTTGTAATTTGTAATTTATTTATTTACACCCGCACAACAAGAATATAAAATTCTTATAATTAAAGTGCGGGTAATATCTCCAACAATTGTACATAGTAAACACTTAAAACTAAGAATCTATAGCTATACAATACATCACAGATTTTAAATGGATAACTTACGGAAAAAACCAACAATTGTGGCTTTGTAGATTTGAATTTAAAAGAAATAAAAAAAAACAAAAGTGAATTTATCAATTAAAGAGGAATTAATAGACTTAGTTGACCCGAAAAAAAAAAGAAATTAATGTAAGTATAGAAGAATAAAAATAAATATATAAATGAGTCTTAACATTCATCAACTTAATGCAGTAAAATGTTTCCAAAGTCTGGTTTTAAATGTTGCCGAGTTACTGAGTAATTGCAGATCGTTAGGAAGAGAATTCCAGAGACGTACAGCGAATATGAACATATGCCATTCAGAAACAAGCCTCCGATACATTTTGGGAATGATTTTTTTTACCTCTAGTAGATCTGGCGAAATCAATAAATCCATACAGATATTGTGGTGCCTGGGTGTAGATCAGTTTATGCAGGAAAGTAAGCGATCTTAGGAACAACAAGTGCTGTAAGGAGACGCCATACAGAGATAAAGAGTATTCAGAGATGGAATCGCGCCGTCTCAAGCCAAATACATAACGAGTAACGCTATTAAAAAAGGTGTTTAGCTTACGTCTACTTACCGAGTCGCAATTAGCAAACAACTCACAGCCGTAGAGAATGCCAGGAACAAGATAAGTCTTCGCCAAGAGAGACCTAACCCGCAGCGGAGTAACCGACTGAGTGGCCCAGAGAGCACGCAATTTTGAATATCCCTGACCGACAGGGATATCCCTGACAGAGTCGATATGATTACTCCAAGTCAGAGTGCTGTAATAACAACGCATGATATAGTTTGTTGTTTTTCGTTCTTGTGGCCATTAGGTACCAAGAAAAGTTCTTATTAAATGTTTTGCACATTGTGCCATTTCTCATCATTCATTTGTTGTTTTAAGTACTTAGTTCTTATTCCACTAAGTACCAAGAAAAGTTCTTCTTAAATGTTTTGCACATTGCACCATTTCTCCTGTAGAGCCATCCATCATTCTAAGTTCAATGGAACAGGGAAAGTCAATGCTTAATAACAAGCCCAGATATCTTAATAGCAAATCAAATCAGTGAATCCCATGCAGTCTTTTCATATTGGACATGTGATGTTCTTTAATGTGGTTCTTTTACGCGATTCTTGTCATGCACTGCATTTCAGTCTGGCATTCAAAAGTTTTGTTTTGTACTTATTTTGGTTATTACTTTTTTCTTACCGATATGAGTTTCTCCTTGAAAGGCCATAACTGCACATTTTAAAGTTGAGTTTTCTTTCACCCCCCCTCTGGCAAAAAAATGGAAACTTTTGTTTTGCAATAATCCTCAAAAACAAAAGGAAAATCCGTTTTGGTCCTTGTGCAGTTTCTTTGTTTCGGGTTGCAAGTGTCGTGTATCAAGCTGTGAGAGGTTTGCCTGAATTGCTTCTTAAATGGAGAAGTGATGTTGCAATGGCATGCATGCAGCACAGTACACAGCACAGTGTGGCATGTCCTATATACATATCATAAGTGTCAGTGTGTGTACGTTGCTCGCTCATGTTGCAATGCAATAAGAATCCATAAATGTAAGAGTGTAAGTGTGTATCTCTGCATGTATATGCGAGTGTTATAATTTCTTTTATTACAACTTTTTTTTGGTATCCTGAATGACGATAATGAGGGCTATGGCAATCGCAACCGAACGACCATTAACACAGAGCTGGCAATGATGATGTTGAAGTTGATGATGGTCATAATGATAACTATGATGTGAAATTAAATATGTACATAAGTGCATCATAAGATTACATGCTGTTATTATTACTTACTTTGTGTTTGTGTATGTGTGGCTACGTGTTTTCAAAAGTTCACTGTAACCCCAGAGAATCCAAGAAGAAACGCCAAGGTCTGGTCTTGCATAAACCACATGCCATGCCTGTGTTGTGAAGAATTTTATTATTTTTCTCTTTGGTACTTATGCGTCGAGTTGTCCACATAGCCTTACCACTGATGTGGAGCAAACAATTAAAGAAAATTGCTAAGATTTTTCCATCATAAATGTCCTTGATATGTGATTTGAAAAGAAATGTCAAAAGGGAAAAAATGAAAAAGCGAATGCTGTTTGCAATAAGTTAAGAGCGGGATAATCAAAGATTATCATAATAGACATGGAACTAAAGTGAGAACCTAATGGACTAATGAGACCATAATCTATGGACTTAGCAATTGGTTCAATAGAGTGAAGTATTGCGTCTGCTGCGTCTACAGCTATTTGACGTGCAGCTTCTGTGTAGAGTCAAATTGTATGTTTGGGTGCTGGAGGGAAACCATGTGGCCACGTGTGCTAACCGCTTCACTCGGAGACCTTTGATCCAGTGTGTTTGCCGTAGAAGAAGTTAGAAGATAACGAATAAAAACGTGCAAAGTTCCGGGCCGAATCTAGGACACCTACCACCATGGATTCCGCCAAGCCTTTGTGCAAAATTTTTGCTAAATCAAGTGAAAATTGAGGCTTTTAGGAGCTCAATAAGTCAAATACGGTGATGGGTTTATATAGTGACTACATCAATATATACACCGATTCAGATCATACTTCGCACGGTTGTTGGTCAGAATATAAGTATTTGTAGTAATCAGGTGAAAATTAAAGCTTTTAGTGGTTTATGTGGGGGATCTATCATTTTACAGACCGATTAGTATCATAAACGGCATGGATATTGGAAATCAGTACAGAAGACTTGCAAACATTACGTCGAAATCGGATGAAACCACTAGGGACTCAAGAATTCCAAACTGAAGGTCGGTTTATATGGAGGCTATATCTAAATCAGATCCGATATGGCCCATTTGCAATCACAATGACCTACTCGTACATCGGATAAGCGGATATCTTTATTTGTTCAAGCGGATATCTTTATTCGTACGAACGCTATTGTGATATCGTCAAACGGAGGGAAGGACGGGCATGGCTAGACCAACTCAGAATGTCACGATAAAGAATGTTTATAATTTGTAGGGTCTAAGATCAATATTTCGAGTTGTATGTTAGTAGATATAAGAAGTTATAGCACGATAGGTTCGGTCGGACCGATTCTTATATACCCACCCACATGGTTGACTCTTTTTTTTTGTTGCTATTTTCAATTATATAGGAAATACTTATACAGATACAGATGGAAAAATACCACGTTTAAAATTTCAGCCAAATAATTGCGTCACCTAGAGACACAAGAAGACAAATCGAGGGATTGGTTTATATGGGAGCTATATAAGGTTATAAACGTATTGAACCATATTTTGTACGTCTATTAAAAGCCACAGAAAAACATGCATAATTTCAGCCAAATCGGTTGGTAATTGCGTCTTCTAGAGGCTCAAGAAGTCAAATCTGAATATCGGTTTACGTGTGCAACTATATCAGTTTATGAACGGTTTTAAACCATATTGGCACTGTTGTTCGAAATCGAAAACAAAACCTTGTGAAAAGTTTTAGACAAATCGGAAAAGAACTGCGCACTCTAGAGGTTCAAGGAGTCAAGATCCGAGATCGATTTATATGGCAGCAATATCAGACTATGAACCGATTTGGACCATTCTCTGCACAGTTATTGGATGTAAAAACAAAACACCTCATGCGAAAAATCAACAAAATTGGATAAGATTGGCGCCCTCAAGAAGTCATGATCCTCTAGAACTTCAAGAAGTCAAGATCCGATATCGGTTTATATGGCAGCTTTATTAGGATATGAACCGATTTGGACCATTCTCCGCACAGGTATTGGAGATTAAAACAAAATACCTCTACAAGTTCAAGAAGTCAAGAACCGATATCGGTTTATATGGCAGCTATATCAGGCTTTGAACCGATTTGAACCATTCTCCGCACAGTTATTGGAGGTTAAAACAAAACACCTCACGCGGAATTTCAGCCAAATTGGATAACATTGGCGCCCTCCAGATCCGAGATCGGTTTATATCAGGCTATGAACCGATTTGGATCATTCTCCGAACAGTTATTCGAATTTAAAACAAAACACCTCATGCGGAATTTCAGCCAAATTAGATAAGATTGGCACCCTCCAGAGGCTCAAGAAGTCAAGATCCAAGATCGGTTTATAGACAGCTATATCAGTCTATGAACCGATTCGGATCATTCTCCGCACACTTATTGGAGGTTAAAACAAAACACCTCATGTGAAATTTCAACCAAATTGACTAAGATTGGCGCCCTCTGGAGGCTCAAGAAGTCAAGACCCGAGACCGACATGACCCATTTAAAAACCCAAACGACCTACAATAAAAGGAAGTATTTCTGCAAAATTTCAAGTGCCTTGCTCTACTTCTTCGAAAGTTAGAGTTCTTTCGATAGACAGACAGACGGATGAAAGTGGCTAAATCGACTTGGGTTTCAGACCAATGTTTCCAAAATTATGTGGCCTATTATAGAATTGAAGAGGTTTATCACACTGCTGTCGCTGTCTAGAACTGAAATTTCAATCTTTGTGTCCGTCATGAAAGGTCACTGTCTGATCAGAAAAAAACATGGTGACAGACTGAAGGGTACAAGAAATGACTTATGCAGTGCTTATGTCCCGCACTGGCAGTCAGAAGGAGTTCCACTTTAGGTTCTCATTTCTTTGAGAACTTGTCTGCTTCGGATGTGAACATTCGCAAGTTGTTGAGCTTTTTAAAGAGATCTGGATGGTTCAACGGTAGGAACTAGAAGGGATCCTGTTGCTATTGTATCACAATGGACGAAAACGTCTAAGTGAGTCTGATGGCAGACTACCTAAACCTAACCTAATCTAAGTGTCTGGACGGAATACAGACATGGAGAGAGGTGTTCTCCAAATATCCTGTGTCTTCTCCTCTTCGTCATCGTATATGCTGCAGATGTCTAGCTCTTAAAGACCTGATTATGACAATGACCAGTCAGGACGACAATCCGCAATCTGAAGTTATGCTTTCTCAGCCCCAGGATTAGCGTCATCCTCTTTCGCGAATAACTTGGCCACAAGGCCTTTGCCACTCTGCAACCTATAGTGAAAGCTCGCACAAAGGAGAGCCCACTGTAGCACGATCTGCGGAAATCAGCTATCCACTCTTTGACTGACCCAGCAGAAACGGACAGCCTTTCCCATGGATCGAAGAAGCTCCTTGCATCTTCTGAACAGTTTCGACCTCACATGGCTCGACATCAGAGCTTTCAGAGCCGCCTGTCCACACGTTTCATAACCGTCTGATTGGGCTGTAGCTCTCGTATCAGCAGCGTCTTCAGAGCCTTCAGAACCGCGAAGATCTCCGAATCTCTGAACCATATTGTTTCAAAAACCTATAAAATTCCCTGATATCGTGGAATTTAATGATTTCTCTCGCCCTGGTGTCTTTGTTTGTGTATATAAAGGGTCCCGGGAAAGAAGCGGTGCCCCCAGCCCAGAGATCCTTTTTTCGAAAAGCAAAAAGACTTTCCTCCCGGCGCATATAGCATGCCGCTTCTCGTAACCCTCTGAATGAAGTACGTAATAGTAGGAAGGAAACGACCACCCACCATGATGATGACATTATCCGCTTAAGCAATGAACTTCTCCCTCTCGAAAGTCTTCAGAATCCCATTGATAACTAAAAGACATAAAAGAGGGGATAAACCCCTTTTCTTGCGGAGTTCCTTTGGTCAAAATCTTCCTTACCGAGCCCTCTACCAGTGATGTTTTGATAATCCGGCCATTCAGCATTGTATCAATCAAATTTCCGAAAGTATGGGACCCCCATGTCCATCAGAGCGTCATGTATGGACTCCAAATTCACCTTGTTTAAAGCTCCTTATATGTCCACCAAAGTTAAGTCGCCCACACCCAAATTCCCCTCAAGGTAGCCAACCACATCATAAAGGGCACTTTCAATTGACCGACCTTTAATATAGGCATCCTGATAGCCGCATACCAATCAAATCTGGTATTAATAGATACCGTGTTTTATCGAACGTCACCTCGAAAAGTTGTCAACTGTTGGACCAGAGACATTCCCCCCTTCTTTCTTGGCTTTTTACAAATTAGAATGTTTATGGCGGTTGTTCGGCCAATTTCCACCTATGGTTATCTGATGTGGCACAAAGCTCTGGATAAATGTGCCCTTCGCAGGATGATCGAGAAGGTGCAGGGTACAGTGGCAGTGATAATCTCGGGGGCAAGGAAAAGTGCCCCGAGAGACTCACTGAATGTCATGCAACATCTTATGCCTTTGCACCTTTATGTTGGGTGTGAGGCAATAAAGATTGCCATCAGACTGAGGGAGTCAAATACATGGCGCTCCTCCAACTTAGGCCATTCTTCTATTCTGCGGGAAGATGGTGTTGCCGCGTGGCGTCAAGCTACATGCGGCGTGACTGATTATGTACCAGGGGATTTTCTTCCTTGTTGATGGCTTGGAAGTCGTCAGGCGGTGCTGAAAGCTCTGGCGTCGGGCCGCGTGAGGAAGATGCAAAGAGTTTCCTCGAATCATGGGAAAGGCTGTCAGACTCTACTGGGTTCCAGGCCATCAAGTTGTGACGGGGAACGAAGCGGCAGACGAGCTAGCAGATCTACCTATGAAAGCAGTAAAACCTCACTGTGCGAGCTCCTTGGCAGAGTGGACGACTTCTACGATGACTGCATGAATAAGGTGTGGGCTAGTGCTGTAGGTTTAAGCCCTGTGGCCGAGTAAAATAGGACCTTGCTTATCTTGGGGCTGAGAAAGTATGACTTGGGACTGCTAACCGGACTCCTGACTGGCCATTGCAACGCCAGGTATTTGACGTTGCGCTGGGTGCAGGCAGAGGTAGGATGTGCGATGACAAGAAGGAGTTGGAGAAGGTCAAGCTCCAGTTGAGGAACACCTCCGTCGGAGCCTCGATTCCCTTCAGGCTCTCAGCCCTATTGTTCTATAGAGGCCTTTATTGCTTGACTGGGTTCATACTCTAGACGGTGAGTTTTGTCTTATGCGTTAGTTTTGTTCTTATACCCGCCATTAGGATGGGAGTAACTAACTTCACCATTCCGTTTGGTCTAAGACCCCCATAAAGTATATATATTCTTGATCGCCATGATATTTTAAGTCGATCTAAGTAGACGATTTTGACTGCGTATTTTTATCCGATTTGGCTGAAATTTTGTACAAAGTGTTTTGTTATTACTTCCTAGAACTGTGCACGGATCTCGGATCTTGACTTCTTGTACCTTTGGAGAGCCCAATTATTATCCGATTTGGCTTTAATTTTGCATGATTTTGTTTTGACTTCCAAAAACTATGCCAAGTAAATACCAGAATTGATATGAGAGAGGAACCAATAATCTAATAATCGAACTTTGCCAAGTTAAAACCACTCAGAAACTTGGTAGCCCTCCCCTTACTTTGCATTCCTAATTCCCTACGTCACATTGTTTTTTCCATTGCATTTTAAATTAACTCACCTGTAGAGTGCTATCTTCTCTTTTCAATTTAATAATTCAAATATTTGTTTTGTAATCCTATTGTCTTCGTTTACTCTTCTTCTTCTTTGATTTTTCATCAAATCTGAAATTGGCTACTGAGTCAGTAATATTGACCGTCAGACCGACCTCTGCAAAAAAAAAACACCAAAACACACAAAGAAACTCAAGAAATTGTGAAGGCAGCAAAGAGAACAAAACTGCAATCGTTGGGGAGCATCCGTTTTGGTCTTGTTAACAGTGATTGGCCAAAAGCCAATTTCAATAAAATTGCATTTTATGTGCATATGTATTTATGAACACTAGGGTGTTACGAAAAACTTTAAACAATTTAAAAATCATTTAAAATGGAGATGGAGATACAAACAGAATGATGAACAAGTATGAAGGTTGTAACATCAACTTTGCATTTAGGAAACAGCTCAGAGCTTTTTATACCCACCACAATAGGATGGAGGTATACTAATCTAGTCATTCCGTTTGTAACACATCAAAATATTGGCCTGAGACTCTAGAAAGTCGATCCAGCCATGTCCGTCCATCTGTCCGTCCGTTCGTCTGTCGAAATCGCGATAGCGTTCTGCTTGAAATTTTGCGCAGATACTTCATATCGATGTAGGTCGTTGGGGACTGCAAATGGGCCATAACGGTTCAGACTTGGATATAGCTGTCATATAAACCGATCCCTAGTTTTAACTTTTTCAGCACCTAGGGACCTCAATTTTCATCCGATTTGGCTGAATATTGGTGCAAGGACTTGAGTTCTGACTTTCAATATCAGTATGATCCGAATCTGTCTTTAAACTGATATAGCCTCCACACAAATCGATCCCCGCAGTTAACCCCCTGATCCCCTAGAAATCTAAATTCTCATCCGAAACTTGACACAAGGACTTCTGTTCTGACTTCAAACATCATTGCCGAGTATGAGACGAATATCTTCTCAAATAGCCAGGCAGCCATTAAATCCCTGAGGAACGTATTTCTGAACACAAAAACCGCCTTCGATTGTCGCAGATCTCTCTACGAGATGGCTGAACGGTTCAAAATTCATCTGTTGTGGGTGCCGGGCCACATTTGGCACAAGGACTTGGGTTCTGACTTTCAATATCAGTATGATCCGAATCTGTCTTTAAACTGATATAGCCCACATGCAAATCGCTTCCCGGAGTTGACCTCCAGAACCCCTAGAAGCCTCAGTTTTCATCCGAAACTTGACACAGGGACTTCTATTCTGACTTCAAACATCATTGCCGAGTATGAGACGAATATCTTCTCAGACAGCCAGGCAGCCATTAAATTCCTGGAGAACGTATTTCTGAATACAAAAACCGCCTTCGGCTATCGCAGATCTCTCAACGAGTTGGCTGAACAGCTCAAAATTTACCTGTTCTGGGTGCCGGTCCGCAGAGATATCGCAAGGAATTGTAAAGTGGACGATCATTCGAGACTAAGAACTACCCTACACATTCACAGGCAACTGGAATCTGTGGGTATGCCTCTAGCGATATGTAAGCTAAGTTTTCAGGACCAGGCCCGAAGTGCAACGAATGTTAGATGGTCACAAAGAGGGGGCTGTGAGCATTCCAAAATTATGTGGCCTAATCTAGACTCGAAGTGGTCTTTGGTGTCATTGGCTAGAACAGATGTCTCAGTCATTGTGTCCGTCATGACAGGTCACTGTCTAATCGGAAAACATGCTGACAGACTGAAGGTTGCCAGCAACGACTTTTGCAGTAGCTGTGAGGACATCGAAGACGAAGAGACTATAGAACACTTTCTGTGCGTGTGTGTGTGTCCCGCACTAGTAGTCAGAAGGGGTTCCACTTTAGGTTCTCATTTCTATGAAAACCTGTCTGATTGAGCGGATGTGAACATCCGCAAGTTGTTGGGCTTTTTAAAGCGACTTGGATGGTTCAACGGTAGGAACTAGAAGGCATCTTCCTTCTTCTGTTCCTGTGGTATCACAATGGACGAAAATGTCTAAGTGAGTCTGATGGCAGACTGGCATTTAAGTCTAACCTAACGATGAGACAAATCGGTCTATAAACGGTCATACCTCCTATATAAACCGATATCCGAATTTGACTTCTTGAGCCTCTAAAAGAATAGATTTTTATCTAATTTGACTGAAAGTTGGCACAAAGTTTCTGCTATAACTTCCAACATACCTGCCAAGTATGATCCGAATCGGTCAATAAACTGTTATAGCCCCCATGTAAACCGGTCCCGGGATTTGAATTCATGAGATCTCTTGACATAGGTCTTCTGCTATGACTTCCAGCGTCAGTGTCAAGTTTTTTCCGAATCGGTTAATATAGGCCCTTTAAATACCGATTCCCCGATATGACTTCTTGTGACCTATGCGTCATTTTACATAAGTGAGCTCGTAGTCCTATGTGTCCCGTTATGATACCAATAGCTATACTGACCTCCTTCTTGTCTCATTTCAGTAATAGTCTCGTCTTTTCACGATCTGGACCGCCCCATAGGATTTTCGCCGTCCTACCGACCGGTTCGCTGTTCCACAATGTTGCATGCGCATTCGTCGCCCACTCCCTTAACTCGATCTGCGTCGACCCGAAAGGATTCGGGTTAACCAAGTTTATTGAAGGCAGTCCTCTGGCCTTCACCGCCAAATCGTCTGCCCTTTCATTTCCCCTTACTCCGTTATGGATTTTGCTATCCTCAGAGAAGGCGTTAATCTCCTTCTCACACTGCAAGACTGTTCGTGACCTTACCGTCCTGGTTGTTATTGCCCTTATGGCAATTTTACTGTCGGTAAAGTTGTTCATACTCGACGTCCTGGCGTTAGCACCACACCACTTCACGCATTCCGTGATCGCCCGTATCTCCGCCTGCAGGACCGTGTTATGGTCAGGCAGTCTACAATAGATCTCAGTCCCTGGGTTCTCAATGTAAACCCCCAGGACCACTTTGTCCTCTAGCTTTGATCCATCCGTGTAACATGATCTTCCAGATGGCAATACTAGGGTTCAGTCAATCCAAGACTGTGCCGATGGCAGCACTGCCTCAAACTCGACTTTAAGGTTCATCTCAGGTATCCGATCGGAAAATTCTTCCCTTCCTTCCAGTTTTCCTATCGTCGCCTCGATTATACCGCGACGGTATGAGCTGCTCCCATCACTGCTACGAACTGAGTTAATAAAGCAAATATTTAAGACGCAGGTGTTTCTCATCGTATTCTGGGTGTCTCCATAGGATACTCCATCTTTCCGATAGCATCTTCACTTGCGTTCTTCTTGTCCATGTCGCTCAGATAGCGTAACCAGAAAGGGCATCGCAAGTCCGATATAATGTTAAATGAGGCTTCGTGTGTCTGGTACCTAATGGGGGCCATGCAAATGCCGAAGGCCGTGTAAGTAGCGGCCCGTTTCTCTCCATGGGATTTGCTGTCCTTCTGACAGACTATTCGCTATACCTGCCAAATATTCTCTTCTCGCCCATTCCAGTGAGCCATATGGGGTTTTCTTTTCATTTGCTTTTAACTCAGATCGGGTAGCCAAAAAGGGCATCGCAAGACCGTTATAATGTTTGATGCCACTTTTCGGTGTATCTGTTATATGATGTGGGCCAGGTAGATGTCGAAGGCCTTATTTATCGCGGTCCGGGTATCCCCATTGGATTTTCTGTCTTTCGGACAGACACTTCGTTCTACCTGCCAAATATGCTCTTCTCGCTCATTTTAGCGAGCCATATGGGCTCTTCTTTTCATTGTCTTTTAACACAGCGTAGCCAGAAAGGGCATAGCAAGACCTTTATAATGTTTGATAGGACCTCGCGGTGTATCTGTTATATGATGTGGGACGTGTAGAGGCGGAGGGCTTTATTTCGGGTATCCCCATAGTATTTTCTGTCCTTGCGACAGGCTCTTCAATTTACTTGCCACATGTGTTCTTTTCGCTCATGTTCTTTACTCATAGTCAGCCAGGGTTTCACGTTTTCTAGATTGCCGTCGACAAACCTCTGGCCCATACTTAGTACCTCGTGAATCTGCGGCATACTCTTTTATTTTCACAAAATGATTTTTAATCCAAAACAAAGAAGTATAAGAAATGAGCGAGAACAAATATTTTCTTTACATTATTCGTATATTTTTGCGTTTTAAAATGTATTTGCATTATGTTTGATATGCCACAAGCCATTCAATGCAGAGGCAATGGGCTAAGGATAGTATGTTGGTTGGTTAGCTGTGATGGTAAACGGATTCAATGACTGTGAAGCTTGTTGAGGGTTCCTAGATGTTTGTATGGCATGGCTCAATGTTTGTTTCAGCATATCCTTGAATGACAATGACCCACATATTTTGAGTCTTAGATAAACTGAAACCGCAGAAAAAAAATCCCCCATCTCAAGTAGTTTACAATTGAAGAAAAATCATTTTCATTTCCGAGGATGTCATTTTGTTGGTTGGTTGGATGGTGCATATGCAAGCACATATCAGCATACGCATGACTAAAGAAATTGCTATCAATTGGAGGAAGAGCAACAGAAACTGGAGAAACTTTAAAATTTAATGAGATGGGAGTTGAGTAAGCACAAGATTTCAATGTGAAAATGATTTGGAAATTTGCTGAGGAGAAAGTTGTTTTGTTTCAATGTGAGCTGTCCAATTCAAAGTTTGAATCAATGGTGGGGGCTTCCAATTTTTAGCCTTGTTTGTGGAACAGGGACTTTAGAAAACTTAGACAGACTACATGAGGGTCTATAATGCAAATTTGCCCATGAACACTCCATTAAGGAAAAGGAGCAACTTCTCACATATCTATGAGTGCTGTCCGATTCAAGTTTAAGTTCAATGATGAGGGGCCTCCTTTTTATAGCCAAGTCCGAACGTCGTGCCGCAATGCGACACCTCTTTGTGGAGAAGTTTTACATGGCATATTACCTCACAAATGTTGCCAGCATTAGGAGGGGAAAGCCACCGCTGAAAATTGTTTCTGATGGTCTCGCCAGGCATTCAGCGTCATAGGCGGTTATGCTAACCTCTGCGCTACAGTGGCCTTCTCTGCCATCAGACTCACTTAGACGTTTTCGTCTATTGTGATACCACAGGAACAGAAGAAGGAAGATGCCTTCTAGTTCCTACCGTTGAACCATCATTGATGATTGACTGAGTAATTTGTCGAAGAATACCACTGATGAAGGGATGGAATTCCAGAAACTGCAGTCCGGTTAACCTTTCGACCAAATTTTTGAAAACATTTTGATTTAAAACCAAATGGTGATTTTATAAATAAATAAAATCACCCACGTTTGTCAACTAATAAGTTAGTTGGACAATCATTAGTTTGGAAGTTATCACTGTGATAAATGCGAGCCAAAGCTCGGCTGGGCTGAACTTTGGATACCCACCACCTGGAGTATATATGTTAACCACCTTTCGTCAAAATTCGGCGAAAATGCATACCTTATGCTCCATAGCAGATATATAGAAATATGTTCCGGTCTATAAGGCAGCCTATATCCAAATCTGGACCGATTTGGGCCAAATGAAAGAAGAATGTTGAAGGGCCTAATACAACGCACTGTCTCAAATTTCGGCAACATCGGACAATGAATGCTCTTTTTATGGCTCCAAAACCTTAAATCGCGAGATCGGTCTATATGGCAGCTATACCGAAATCTGGACCGATCTGTGCCATATTGCAGAAGTATGTCGAGAGTCTTTACCTAACTCACTGTCCCAAATTTCGGCGATATCGGACAATAAATGCGCCTTTTATGGACCCTAAACCCTAAATCGAGAGATCGCCCTATGTGGCAGCTATATCAAAATCTGGACCGATCTGGGCAAAATTTAAGTAGAGTGTCTAAGGGCCTAACAAAACTCATTGTCCACACTTTCGTCGACATCGGACAATAAATGCGCCTTTTATGGGCTCAAAACCTTAAATCAAGAGATGGGTCTATATGGCAGCTATATCCAAATCTGGACCGATCGGGGTCAAATTGCAGAAGAATGTCGACTGGTCTAACGCAACTCACTGTCCTAAATTTCAGCAAAATCGAATATTAAATGTGGCTTTTATGTGGCTAAGACCCTAAATCGGCGGATCGGTCTATATGGCAACTATATCCAAATCTGGACCGATCTGGGCCAAATTGAAGATGTATATCGAAGGGCCTAAAACAACACACTGTCCGAAATTTCAGCAAAATCGGATAATAAATGTGACTTTTATTAGCCTAAGACCCTAAATCGGCGGATCGGTCTATATGGGGGCTATATCAAGATATAGTCCGATATAGCCCATCTTCGAACTTAACCTGCTTTTGGAGAAAAAAAAGAATCTGTGGAAAGTTTCAGCTCAATTTTTCTATTTTTAAAGACTGTAGCGTGATTTCAACAGACAGACGGACGGACAGACGGGCGGACATGGCTAGTTCGTCTTAGATTTTTACGCTGATCAAGAATATATGTGGTCGGAAATGGATATTTCGATGTGTTGCAAACGGAATGACAAAATGAATATACCCCCATCCTTCGATGTTGGGTATAAAAACAGATCGACAAAAAACAAAGCTAAAATTGTTTTACTATTGGGTTGTCCAAAAAGTAATTGCGGATTTTTCATATAGTCGGCGTTGACAAATTTTTCACAGCTTGTGACTCTGTAATTGCATTCTTTCTTCTGTCAGTTATCAGCTGTTACTTTTAGCTTGCTTTAGAAAAAAAGTGTAAAAAAAGTATATTTGATTAAAGTTCATTCTAAGTTTTATTAAAAATGCATTTACTTTCTTTTAAAAAATCCGCAATTACTTTTTGGGCAACCATACATACGTTGATATCAGCTGAATTTTAATCAAATTTTAAAGATGAACTAATTCTCCGACTTTTTGCCTCAGCTTATTATCGGGTAACTCCGCATCCTACAGCCCATTTTAAAGCATCACATTCGCAAAGACCACAAACTTCCACAGGACTTACAATTTGTTGCCTTTTTGAAAACAACCATAAAAAGTACTTCACCCATTCTCTATTCGCCATTTGGCCACTAGAATACAGTTTAAGTTACTCTCATTGGTGTTCTGCAATTTGTTCCATCCACTGATATAATGCGTGCATGTGAATTTTGGCCTAATTCTAACCATTGGTGTAGGTCGCATGATTTGGATAGCTGAGTGAGTCTGGTTTTCATATTGCATTACTAACCCAGTTTCAGAGGCACCAGCCTCTTAGGGGAAATAAACGCAAACACATCCTTGTACATACACAACAACTATGTGAGTGTGTGTGTGTGTGGTAGCCACTATCCCTGCATCACTTATGCTTGGAGACAGAAAATCGTAAACTAAAGTCAGTGGCGACTCTTGGCACATGAATGCCTTTGGCAAAGGACAATGAACAGTGGTTACATTCAAGGATAGGCTTAGGTTTACAATTGAGGTGAAAACAAAAAACCAAAGGACTTTAGATGGGCAAAGTGGAGCTTTTGGCGCTCTGCACCATAGCAGTTTAAGAGAAATCTGTGGAATAGAAACCCATTTTACCAAATGCATTAGCAGCAATAGTATTCATGTCGCAAAACATTTTGCAGAAGTTTGGGAAGATCGGTGGATGAATGTTTTATGAGGCTAAAATGTTGCGTTTTTTCGGGAAGATCTGTGCTTTATAAAGCCAAAATATTGCATTTTTTCACCCACATGTTATGTCATTGGTAAACACTGTGACACTCAAGGCTCCACTAAATGTTGCCTGGCATATCGTCCATTTTGGCATCATCAGCCTTTGCCATACCAAGGAGACTTGTGGGATACATGCATGTCTCACTGTTGAAATCATTTACCCCAGTTAAGTGACAGAAAACTGAAACCAGCCAATGTCAGTCAGATAGTCTGAAACTACAAACTCTAACTATGTAAATAATACACACTTGAGTCTGATTAGCAGAGAGTTAAACTTCAAAAAAAGTGATACTAGAAACGATGTCCTATTGCTTTATGGATATTCTTGATGAAAATTAATTAAGATTCAGGGGTTTAGAGATTATTCGGATTTATATCGATGTTACGATACACAATTAAATTTGAGCCTTCCATCCATTTTCGAACAACTCCATTATGGCTATAGCTATTTAGTTTGTTGTGTTCTATCTTTCGTCTGCTTAACACGTACACTGAGGCGGCAGCCGTTGACGATGAAGATTTCATCGGGTCAATCCGGTGCGTACAACCAGCTGCTATGGGATTGCATTATGATCTGCTGTATTCTTTATGATGTCAGTAAAATAAAATTTCTTATAGAGTTGGTCTTCACGCACATTTACACACCTACGAAACAATGTAAAACAAGTGAAAGCGTGCTAAGTTCGGCCGGGCCGAATCTTATATACCCTCCACCATGGATCGTATTTGTCGAGTTCTTTTCCCGGCATCCCGGCATAAGAAAAGATATGCTCTGCTATTAGAGCGATATCAAGATATGGTCCGGTTTGGATCACAATAAAATTATATGTTGGAGACCTGTGTAAAATGTCAGCCAATTCGAATAAGAATTGCGCCCTTTGGGCCTCAAGAAGTGAAAAAAGAGAGATCGATTTATATGGGGCTGTATCGGGCTATGGACCGATTCAGACCATAATAAACACGTATGTTAATGGTCATGAGAGAATCCGTCGTACAAAATTTCAGGCAAATCGGATAATAATTGCGACCTCTTGAGGTTTATATGGCAGCTATATCAGGTTATGAACCGATTTGAACCATACTTGCCACAGTTGTTGGATATCAAAACAAAATACTTCGTGCAAAAATTCATTTGAAACGGATAAGAATTGCGCCCTCTGGAGGCTCAAGAAATCAAGACCCAAGATCGGTTTATATGATAGCTATATCAGGTTATGGACCGATTTGAACCATACTTGGCACAGTTGTTGGATATCAAAAAAAATACTTCGTGCAAAAATTCATTCAAATCGGATAAGAATTGCGCCCTCTAGAGGCTCAAGAAGTCAAGACCCAAGATCGGTTTATATGGCAGCTATATCAGGTTATGGACCGATTTGATCCATACTTGGCACAATTGTTGGATATCATAACAAAACACGTCGTGCAAAATTGCATTCCAATCGTATGAGAACTGCGCCCTCTGGAGGCTCAAGAAGTCAAGACCCAAGATCGGTTTATATGGCAGCTATATCAGGTTGTGAACCGATTTGAACCATACTTGGCACAATTGTTGGATATCATAACAAAAAACACGTCGTGCAAAATTTCATTTCAATCGGATAAGAATTGCGCCCTCTAGAGGCTCAAGAAGTCAAGACCTAAGATCGGTTTATATGACAGCTATATCAGATTATGGACCGATTTCAACCATACTTGGCACAGTTGTTGGATATCATTACAAAACACGTCGTGCAAAATTTCATTTGAAACGGATAAGAATTGCGCCCTCTGGAGGCTCAAGAAATCAAGACCCAAGATCGGTTTATATGACAGCTATATCAGGTTATGGACCGATTTGAACCATACTTGGCACAATTGTTAGATATCATAACAAAACACGTCGTGCAAAAGTTCATTTCAATCGGATAAGAATTGCGCCCTCTAGAGGCTCAAGAAGTCAAGACCCAAGATCGGTTTATATAACAGCTATATCAGGTTATGGACCGATTTGATCCACACTTAGCACAATTGTTAGATATCATAACAAAACACGTCGTGCAAAATTGCATTCCAATCGTATGAGAACTGCGCCCTCTAGAGGCTCAAGAAGTCAAGACCCAAGATCGGTTTATATGGCAGCTATATCAAAACATGGACCCATATGGCCCATTTACAATACCAACCGACCTACAGAAGTATTTGTGCAAAATTTCAAGCGGCTAGCTTTACTCCTTCGGAAGTTAGCGTGCTTTCGACAGACAGACGGACGAACGAACGGACGGACAGACGGACGGACAGACGGACGGACATGGCTAGATCGACATAAAATGTCACGACGATCGAGAATATATATACTTTGTGGGGTCTCAGACGAATATTTCGAGTAGTTACAAACAGAATGACGAAATAAGTATACCCCCCATCCTATGGTAGAGGGTATAAAAATTGCAAATTTTGTCCATGAACATTCCACTAAGGAGCAGGGGCAAACTTCTCCCATATCAATGGGTGCAGTCCGATTCAAGTTTAAGTTCAATGATAAGGGGCCCCCATTTTATAGCCGAGTCCAAACGGCGTGCCGCAGTGCGACACCTCTTTGGAGAGGAGTTTTACATGGTATAGTGCCTCACAAATGTTGCCATCATTAGGAGGGGAAAACCACCGCTGAAAATTTTTTCTGATGGTCTCGCCACGATTCGAACCGAGGCGTTCAGCGTCATAGGTGGACATGCTAACCTCTGTGCTACGCTGCGAAACAATGTATGTGCCTTCAAAATTCTTGTTGTGTTTTCGTATGCTTGAAGTCATTTGTTTGTTCCTCTAATGGTTTTTATAATAAGACGTACGAGCATTTTTCTACTTTAAACGAAAAATCGTTTGCGACTATCGAAACACTTTTACCATTAAAGAATTTTTGATTTTCTATGAAAGAAAGATTCCTTTACTATAGGCGAAATTGCTTAAGGATTCAATAATTCTACGTTTGATATATTGGACCTAAGCATCACATAGTTACAATAAAAATGGAACTTTATAATATTGGGTTGCCCAAAAAGTAATTGTGGAATTTTCATATAGTCGGCGTTGACAAATTTTTTCACAGCTTGTGACTCTGTAATTGCATTCTTTCTTTTGTTAGTTATCAGCTGTGACTTTTAGCTTGCTTTAGAAAAAAAGTGTAAAAAAGTATATTTGATTAAAGTTCATTCTAAGTTTTATTAAAAATGCATTAACTTTCTTTTAAAAAATCCGCAATTACGTTTTGGGCAACCCAATAAAATATTTTTGCTTGTCATAAATACGTTCCAAACGTTTTATTTTTGCGGCCTTAGTTATGTAGAAACAGTTTCAAATAACCATGTGTGGTTTTTGTACAAACAAAACTTTTTCCTTTTCAATGACAACAATTTTCACTTTTTTGCTCTAATTTTCATTTCGGCAAATTTTAGATTTTTCCAATACCATTTCAAAAAACCTTCGCCACTTGTATCGGCTGTTTTCCTAAAGGGTCCAGTCAAATTGCTGCAAATTAAAAACAAATAAGAAATTACTAAAATGGAATTTTTTCCTCTAATACATACCAATAACTGCAATCCATGAACCACCATCCACTTTTACGGTTTTTAGCACAATCATATGTATCATCGGTATCATTATCCTGATCAAATGTTGAGAATTTTGCACCCTTGATATATAACATAGCGTTAAATTCTGCATTACCGCTGTATTCGCCCAACTGGAGTATGGCATATTTCTCTGTTTCATTGCCCACTTGAAAGAGATCATATTTGGCTTGTCTCTCTGTATTATCAAATTCTTGCATCACCACAAGCAGCTCTTGGGGTAAGCCGTTACTGGTTAGATTGTGCAATACTTCGAGGCCAATGAAAAATTCTCCATCGGGGTTGCCAAAACCAGATTTGTAATCAGCCCAATTTCTATAGAAATTCACCGAACCATCTTGGCGTCGAAGTATGGTTTTCCATTCGTTAGTTTCAATGTCTGACAAGAGTAGTTTTTGCCTGAAATTGTAAAGAAAATTGTGTGGTCTTAGCTTTAATATATTGGGTTGCCCAAAAAGTAAAGATTTTGCATATAGTCGGCGTTGACAAATTTGTTCACAGCTTGTGACTCTGTAATTGCATTCTTTCTTCTGTCAGTTATCAGCTGTTACTTTTAGCTTGCTTTAGAAAAAAAGTGTAAAAAAAGTATATTTGATTAAAGTTCATTCTGTTTTATTAAAAATGCATTTACTTTCTTTTAAAAAATCCGCAATTACTTTTTGGGCAACCCAATATGTACATCTTGACGAGGAGTGATCCTATGGCGCTCTCCGATATTGAAAGCCGCAACAAAAGTTTATGTGGAATTTTTTAGTAAAATTTTAGTTTAAAATTTGCTTAAGGATAGACATGGCTAGATCGATTTAAATTATTATGGCCTTCGAGCATATATCACTGATTTACTTAATGGTTGACATTAATCAAAAATTGAGGTTTTTGAGTTAATGTTTTGTGAAACTACTGCCTATCAAAAAATTAGGCTAGAGCTTCATAAAGTATAAATATTCTAGATCATCATAATAAATATGTCGTTCTGGTAATGCCTAAATGAGTTAAGTAAACTAGCAAATGTAGGGCTAAATATCCATATAAACCGATCTCCCGATTTTACTTCTTTAACCTCTAGAGGGCGCAATTCCTCTCCGATTAGGCCAAAATTTATAAAGTAAGGCCTATAGAGGGAACCATTTGTGTTTTATGTATTTATAACTGTCCGAATCGGTCCATAACCTGATATAGCTCACATATTTACCGACTAGCATCACGGTGTTCCGCTTCGCTACCCCCGTTTTTGAGACCCCCTTCTTAGTGTAGGACTTCCAAAAACCTAGGTAGACACTCAGTTTATAAGAATGGGAATTTTGAGCGCTGTAGCTTAATTCACAAAGAAAGTACAATTTTTAGTAGTACAATTTTTTATAGAAAGTACCATTTTTATACCCTCCACCATAGGATGGGGGGTATACTATTCTGTTTGTAACCACTCGAAATATTCGTCTGAGACCCCATAAAGTATATATATTCTTCGTCGTGATCTTCGTGACATTTTATGTCAATCTAGCCATGTCCGTCCGTCTGTCCGTCCGTTCGTCCGTCTGTCTGTCGAAAGCACGCTAACTTCCGAAGGAGTAAAGCTAGTCGCTTGAAATTTTGCACAAATACTTCTTATTAGTGTAGGTCGGTTGGTATTGTAAATGGGCCATATCGGTCCATATTTTGATATAGCTGCCATATAAACCGATCTTGGGTTTTGACTTCTTGAGCCTCTAGAGGACCCAATTCTTATCCGATTGGAATGAATTTTCGCACGAAATATTTTGTTATGATATCCAACGACTGTGCCAAGTATGATTCAAATTGGTTCATAACCTGATGTAGCTGTCATATAAACAGATCTGGGGACTTGACTTCTTGAGCTTCAAGAGGGCGCAATTCCTATCCGATTTGACTGAAAATTTGCATGACGTATTTTATTCTTACATTCAACAACTGTGTCAATTAAGGTTCAAATCGGTTCATAAACTGATATATCTGCCATATAAACCGGTCTGGGATCTTGACTTTTTGAGCCTCTAGAGGTCGCAATTATTATTCGATTTGCCTGAAATTTTGTACGACGGATCCTCTCACGACCATCAACATACGTATTTATTATGGTCTGAATTGGTCTATAGCCTGATACAGCTCCCATATAAATCGTTCTCTCTATTTTACTTCTTGACCCCCCAAAGGGCGCAATTATTATTCGAATTGGCTGACATTTTACACAGGTCTCCAACATATAATTTAATTGTGGTCCAAACCGGATCATATCTTGATATCGCTCTCATAGCAGAGCAAATCTTTTCTTATATCCTTTTTTGCCTAAGAAGAGATGCCGGGAAAAGAACTAGACAAATGCGCTCCATGGTGGAGGGTATATAAGATTCGGCCCGGCCGAACTTAGCACGGTTTTACTTGTTTGTACCTAAATGTATGATTCGAAAAAAAAAAAAATATTCTTTAGAGAAGATAAGATATTTCTTACTATTTTGCACGATTTGGTACCAAAATGAACGAATTTCGAATGGATAATTTAGTCACCCATTATAAAATTCATTTGTTTACCTACATGCCAAATTTCAGAGTTCTAGCTACTTTCTTTACAATTGAAAGTACCAAATGGTACCAATATGTACGAGTTGCGGATAGATTATTTAGTCACCCATCATATTTTTCCTAGTTGTACCTGCTTCTAGCTCCATCTGTGAAGAATGCACCAATTTTGGTACCAAGTCGCCAATAACTCGCCTCGTCATATCGAATATCATAGGCACCCAGTTTAAGCAAGAGCCGGTGTTGGTCGGGCTCTCACTGAGACTCTCCACTCGATACCGCTAATTGTCCGCGACTGCAGTTGCAGCTACACCGTATATGAAGCATCCCAATATCCACAACCAGTGGACGCGCCCGATAGCTCTCAGCTGAGCTTCTCGTAATGACGATGAACACCACACAAATCGGAAGTTCCAACCCGTGTGATGCTCATAGTCATCCCGTGACGGTTTTTATACTTGTCATAGACCGTTGTGGAAGTCGTGGCGATTTCGGAATATGTACCGATGTTAAGTGATTGTGCCGAAAATGCGCTTACCCCCTACTCTCTTCTTATATCTCTCTCTATGTGTCTTATATTTCATAGTTTAGTTTTATCTTTTCACCTGCACTTATGACGGGGTATCACTGAGCAAATCTCGCCGCCAACTTAAACCTTAGTGATGATGGATGGATGGATGGAATTGAAAATGCTTAACTTATTTTAACACCCTTTTTTGAATTTTTATATGAATATACTGGACCATACTCACTGTTTGGTAAGTGGATCAAGCCTGAAATTATAAAATAGTTATAAATACAAGTTTTCATGTAAAAAAAAAACACTGACAGCGTTACCTGTTAAATGCTTCTAGGTCTTCTATCATCTGCTTAATCCGAACTCGAGGCACCTCTGATCTGCAAATCAAAGTAGTTTAAAGGAAGTTAAAAATAAATAAAAGCGTGCTAAGTTCGACCGGGCCGAATCTTATGTACCCTTCTCAATGGATCGCATTTGTCACGTTCTTTGAATTACTTTTTCAAATATATATGAGCCTTATCAAGTTATTGACCGATATGGACCGTACTTGTTATGCCGTACAAGTCATAGAAAAATATCACTTCGAAATTTTCAGGCAAATTGAGTAATCATTGCGCCCTCAAGAAGCTGAGAAAGTCAAATTGGGAGATTGGTTTATATGGCAGCTATATCTGTTTATGAACCGATTAAGACCATACTTGGGACAATTGTTGAAAGTCATACCAAAATGCCATATGCAAAATTTCCAAATTGGATAAGAATTGCGCCGTTTGGAACTCAAGAAGTCAAATCAAGAGATCGGTTTGTTAAGCAGCTATATCAGCTGATTTAGACCATACTTGACACAGTTATTGGAAGTCATACCAAAACATTGGAAGTCAGCCAAATCGGATAGGAATAGCGCCCTCTAGAAGCTCAAGAAGTCTAATTGGGAGATCGGTTTGTAGGGCGGCTAAATCAGGTTATGAACAGATGTGGACCATATTTGGTACAGTAGTTGAAAAGTAGTTGATAACAAAGCATCTCATGCAAAATTTCAACCAATTTATATAACAATTGCGCCCTTTAGAGGCTCAAAAAATCTAATCGGGAGATCGGTTTATATGGCAGCTATTTTAGGATATAGACTGATTTAGACTATACTTGACCCAGTTGTTTGAAGACATACCAAAACGATTTGTGCAAACTTCAAAATTTCAGTCAAATCGGATAAGAATAGCGCCATTTTGAAGGTCAAGAAGTCAAGAGCGAAGATCAGTTTATATGGCAGCCATATCAAAACAGGACCCGAATTAGCCCATTACAATCCCAACCGACCTACACTAACAAGAAGTATTTGTCTAAAATTTCAAGCGCCTAGCTTTACTCCTTCGAAAGTTAACGAGATTTCGACAGGCAGATGGATAAGCGGACAGACGGACGGACAGGCTAGATCGACTTACAATATAATGTCGTGAATATTAAGAATATATATGCTTTATGGGGTCTTAGACGCATATTTTGAGGTATTACAAACGAAATGACGAAATTAGTATACCCCATCCTATTGGGGGTATAGGTAATATCCACATCTGAGTCTATCTAGTCATAGCCGTCCGTCCGTCTGTCTTAATCACGATAGCCGTCGAAAGCGTAGATCTAGCCACTTGAATTTTTACACAGATACCTAATATTGATGTAAGTCGTTGGTTATTGCAAATGGGTTATATCGGTTCAGATTTGGATATAGCTCCCATATAAACAGATCTCCCGATGTTATGACTTCCAATAACTTCCAAAACTTATACGTGCCATCGACATGACTAAATCAATATCAGATATTTCGCCCTAATGTGGATATCATTTTCGTGCTCTACTTCCAAATACCTTTCATTTGAGCCTTATATTGCTGTGGTAAATCAGATTCATTTGAGCCTTATATTGCTGTGGTATATCAGATTTATTGAGCCCCATATTGTCATTATTGGTTTATATTTCCATTTGTCGGGTTTTGGAGGTGGCACGGCCCCTCTAGATATCCCACCCTAAATAAGGTTACCAAATTTCTGTTTTTGAGTTATTATAAACAAACTAAATTTCACTTTAATCGCCGCACCCATCTCCGAGATCTGACGTTTTTGAACATAGGGTAAGAGGAGTGTGCGCCCATTTCAGTGTGGAAGTTAGATCTACTTCATTCTCTTGGCTTTGCTCAGAAAGTGGATATAAGATTCATACTTTACTCCCATAAACCACATTTAAGCTACATATTGCTATAGTCGGTATTTATATGGTTTAGGGGGAGTTTATGAGGTGAGACGTCCCGAAGCACTTGGCTATTAAACAGATACCAGATTTGGGCCCCTTTTTGCCATAATCCACAAATATGTCCAGTTTGAGAGGTATGTAGGGTGGGTCGGCCACACACGCACTTGGTCCTGAAAACATATCAGCATCGTGCTCTGCATCGTACATGTCCAGCTGAATGGCAGGACGGGTGGACTTGACCCAGATTCTTGAATCCTTATATCAACATTAGATTCGAACTCTACTGACATAGACATTTCTTTTCTTATTGAAAGGTATTTAGAGGATGGTCCCAGATGGGGTGGGGATGCCCCTCAGACACCAAGGAATACATTTTAATGTCAGATTGCCCATATTGCCCAAAGCGGTGAAAGAGTCCTGTTGTGGGGTTTTTTTGGGGGTGGGACCCCCCCCCCCCCCCGAACTCTTTGGGCGACATATTTATACCAAGTTCGAACTCTACTTTCAAATACCTTTCATTTGATACCCATATTGTCGTAATCGGTAAACATTTCCGTCCGGGAAACATTTTATTTATTTTTTTAAATCGGTGCACGCACCTCTGAGATTTGGCTTTTTTGAAAATTGGGGTATGGGGGAGGGTCCACCCCTCTCGGATATCAAAAAATGTACTAGCCTATTTTCACCGAGTGCTCAAACTATACCATCTGTCAAAATGTCATGAAAATCGGTTCGGCCGTTTTTGAGTCTATATGGAACAGACAAACAAACAAAGCGCAATATAATATAATAGATATATAAAGGGTGATTTTTTTGAGGTTAGGATTTTCATGCATTAGTATTTGACAGATCACGTGGGATTTCAGACATGGTGTCAAAGAGAAAGATGCTCAGTATGCTTTGACATTTCATCATGAATAGACTTACTAACGAGCAACGCTTGCAAATCATTGAATTTTATTACCAAAATCAGTGTTCGGTTCGAAATGTGTTCAAATTTTGACAAATTTTGTTCAGCGATGAGGCTCATTTCTGGTTGAATGGCTACGTAAATAAGCAAAATTGCCGCATTTGGAGTGAAGAGCAACCAGAAGCCGTTCAAGAACTGCCCATGCATCCCGAAAAATGCATTGTTTGGTGTGGTTTGTACGCTGGCGGAATCATTGGACCGTATTTTTTCAAAGATGCTGTTGGACGCAACGTTACGGTGAATGAACACATTTCGAACCGAACACTGATTTTGGTAATAAAATTCAATGATTTGCAAGCGTTGCTCGTTAGTAAGTCTATTCATGATGAAATGTCAAAGCATACTGAGCATCTTTCTCTTTGACACCATGTCTGAAATCCCACGTGATCTGTCAAATACTAATGCATGAAAATCCTAACCTCAAAAAAATCACCCTTTAAAAGATACTAGGTCATACTCACTGTTTGGCAAGTGGATCAAATCTGAAATTTTAAGATGATAATGTATACAAGAGATATAAACCTTTATCAATATATGAAAATTGCTGGTTTACCTGCTCACTTTTGCCTCCAAACTTCTAATCAAGGAGTCTTGCTCATCTAACCTGCAAAAATAAAAACGTGTTAATATGTAGACAACTCGGATAATGAGAACATTTTGCTATTTAGGAGTGAGATTTCTGGTATCCATTTTAGTGCCTTGTTGCTTTCGATGGATTCTATATTAAAAAAAAGTAAAAGCATGCTAAGTTCGGCCGGGCCAAATCTTGGGAACCCACCACCATGGATACTGCTACAAATTTATTCAAAATAAATTTAGTTGAATGCGACCATTTCATTCTACATACAAAACTTCTGTCAAACCAGCAAAAATTAAAGCTTCTAGGAACCAAATAAGGATGATCGAGAGACCAGTTTATATGGAAGCTATATCAGGTTCTAGACTGATTTGGACCGTACTTGGCACAGTTGTTGAAGATATTGCACCCTCTAGTGGCTCAAGAAGTCAAGACCCATGATCGGTTTATATGGCAGCTATATCAAGACATGGACCAATTTGCTTTCGACAGACAGACGGACGGACGGACGTACAAACGGACGGACATGTCTAGATCGTCTTAAAATGTCATGACGATCACGAATATATATACTTTATAGGGTCTTAGACTCATATTTCGAGGTGTTACAAACAGAATCACGAAATTAGTATACCCCATCCTATGGCGGAGGGTATAAAAAAGATATCTCACAGGCTAAAACATCTTTTGAGGCGAAATACAAAAGACGGACACTGCAACGCGTTGACATCTGAAATAAAGGTTCGAATGACCATTGTGACGCAGAGGTTAAAATGTCCACCTATGACGCCGAACGCGTGGGTTCGAATCTCAGCGATAGGATCAGAAAATGTTTTTCAGCTGCGCTTATCATCATTCTTCTATTGATGGCGACATTTGTCAGGTATATCTGGTAAGTGGTGTCGGACTCGGAGGAGGTTACAAAACTTAAACTTAGGTCTGACTTCATTCAATGGTATTAAAGGAGGGGATAACCTGCTGTTTAATGGCATGTTCTTGGGGAAAATATCTATGCGGCGAAACTAACCAACCCAACTTTAACCAGCCTAATTAAATAAATAAATAAATAAATTTGAAAAATAATCGTAACTGTTAGCATTATATACGTACACATTTACATATATGACTTATACCTTGTATTCGAGTCTATTCGTTGTTTTATCAAGTCAGCCTTCAATTCTCCCAAAATGGCGTCTTCTTTATTCAAACTGCAAAAACAAAAAATATGGTATTCGACTTAAATTTTCAACCTACAACTGAATTTTAGAAACTGCAGCCACTAAAAAATGCATTATAATCCATTTGATTGGAAGGTTTGCAGTTGGATTGTGGCATACAAACTTAAATAGTGGAGCAAAGGTTCTATGATAGACAACTTACTATCACATAACGTTTGTTCCACTAGCCAAACTCATAATTGATTTCCAAGCGCCCCTATTTTGAACACTTATACTCTAATTTCTTACACTAGGTAAGGTTGAAAGGAGGGTGCGCATATTAATCCGCCCATGCCACTAAGGACATACACCTAAGTTAGCAATCGGCATGTTGTGCGCTCTAAAAACTAAAAAGTAACCTAAAGGAATTCCATGCTACTTACAAAGTCCTAAATTGTATTCGATACAACTCCCCTAACTTGTTTCATGTCAGGTATAGTTTCCCCACCTAAGTACCGGTGTCTTTTAGCCGCCAAAGCCGGGCAATGACATAGGAAATGCTCCAACGTCTCATCATTTTCCCCATATGCCCTACACATGCTATCACTTGCCGCACCGATTTTGCATAAGTGAGCTCGTAGTCCTATATGTCCTGTTATGATACCAATAGCTATACTGACCGGATCACCCCCTAGGATTTTCGCCGTTCTGCCGACTGTTTGGCTGTTCCACAGTGTTACATGAGTGTTGGTCGTCCACGCCCTTAACTCGGACTTCGCAGACCCGAAAGGCTTTGGGTTAACCAAGGTTATTGACGGCAGTCCTCTGGTATTCACCGCCAAATCGTCTGCCCTTTCATTTCCCTTTACTTAGTTATGGCCCTGTTTTCAAACAATGCGTATTGTGCGGAGAAGGCGTTAATCTCCTTACACTGCAAGACTGTTCGTGACCTTACCGTCCTGGTTGTTATTGCCCTTATGACAAATTTTATTGTCCGTAAAGATGTTCACAATCGACCTTCTTGCGTTAGCACCACACCACCTTACGCATTCCGTGATCGCCCGGATCTCCGCCTGCAGGACCGTATTATGGTCAGACAGTCTAAAACAGATCTCAGTTCTTGGGTTCTCAATGTAGACCCCCAGGCCCGCTCTGTCCTGTAGCATTGATCCATCCGTGTAACATGATTTTCCAGATGGAAACACTATCAGTCAAAAACTGTGCCGATGGCAGCAGTGCCTCGCACTCGACCCCAAGGTTCATATCAGGTACAGATCGGAAATCCCTTCCTTTTCTTCCAGATTTCCTATCGTCGCCTCGATTATACCGCGATGGTATGAGCTGCTCCCATTCTCCCATCGTTGTTAGTCTCATAGCTTAAGTGGCTGTCTTAAACTTTATCTGTATTTCAATGGGTCGAATATCTAGAATAGTCTCCAGTGCCTTAGTGGGCGTGGTCCTCATCGCTTCACCTATGCCAATACAACATGTACTCTGAAACTGTTGTTGTTGTTGTAGCCATATTTTCATGTGGAGGTCGCTCAGGTACAAAGGACCAAGCTCGTACCGGTCTAAATGACCAAGCCCGTTCCGGTCCAAAGGACCAAGCTTGTACAGGTCCAAAGGACCGATCAGCGCGGGAACAGTGTGGTCATTGGCGCCAATAACTCGCCTTGTCATATCCAGCATCATAGGCACACAGTATTTATACAAGAGCCGGTGTCGCCCGGCCTCTCACTGAGACTCGTCGCTCGATACCGCTGATTGTCCGCGACTGCCGATGCATTTACTGCGTATGAAGCATTCCACTATCTGTAACCCGTAGATCCATCCGGTAGCTTGCAGCTAAGATTTTTGTGACAGCAATGAACATCACACAGATTGGACCACAATATTCCAGCCTTAGTGGTGCTCACAGCTATCCCGTGCCTGTTGTATATTCTTAAGTTGCACTTTTTCTCCATCGCAGTCCATCAAACTATTGAGGCGTAAGTAAGTATTGGTCTAATCACTCTCGTGTAGAGCTAGTAGACTATCCTAGGATTCAGGGCCCATTTCAAGCCTACGGCCTGTCTACATAGTGCCTAATATCTGTGAGCCTTCTCAGTATGCTCCTGAATGTGATACTTCCAATTAAGTTTTCTATTCAAGATCACACCTAAGTATTTGACCTTGTCGGATATCGAAATTGTTGTGTTGAGGAAACGTGGTGCGTTAAATTGGTCCACCTTCGTCTTCCTCGGTCTCATACATTGAGACCCCTAGGTCTAGCCCAGTCGTATGCCATCTGCAGGACTCATTCGGTCCTTCTGCATAACTGGTTCGGATCCTTACCCCTAAAAAGTATTATAACGTAGACGGGTTCAAATACCTCCTCAGTCGCCATCCCTAATAGGTTATTTATGGTGGTCATCCAAAGGAGTGGCGATAAAATGCCCCCCTGTGACATGCCTTGTGCCACTTTCTCAAGAACTGCTCATATCGAAAAGGTTAGCCGATCGCTGCAGTGTGTATCAAGCGGAGACCCTTGCAATTAAGGAAGTGGTGGAATGGCTAAGATATAATGTCATAACGACGATTGGCATAAATATCTTCTCAGACAGTCAGGCAGCTATTAAATCCCTGAAGAACGTATTTCTGAATTCAAAAACCGCCCTTGACTGCCGCAGAACTCTCAAAGAGATGGCTGAACAGTTCAAAATTCACTTGTTCTTGGTGACGGACCACAGAGATATCCCAGGGAAGTGTAAAGCGGTAGCGGTGTCGATCCGCATATTGTTAAACGCCCATTGGCAAACCATCAATGTGTTCATGTTGGCATCGGAGCATTCGTTTATTTAATGTACAACCTCGTGCAGGACAGTCTGCACCGACCTTCCCTTGACAAAGGCATGCTGTTTGTTCGCTGGATGTCCTACTCTTTATCATTGTATCCACAATACGTTCCATGGTTTTCAGTAGAAATGCCTATAGGCCTTTGGTGTATCATAACTTGCCTTGCCGGGGGTATAAATACCACCCATGCTTCCTGCCAAGCTTTCGGAGTATATGCAAGTCCTAGCCACGCTGTAAAAATAGTGGCCAGATGAGTCGCCAGATAGTCGCCCTCCTTTCGTAGTAACGCCGGAAATATTTCATTAGGTCCGGGTGACGTTAAAGGTTTGAAGCTTCTCAGGGCTCCCTTGACCATAAATTCCATTCTGATAAGCCTTCGATCAACCTCATTATTCCAAGATTCCGGTGTTTCCGTGAGTCCTGTCGTATCCTGTGGAAAATGCGTTCTCAGCAAAAGCCTCAACATGTCATCCGTTGTTTCTGCTCTCACTCCCATGTCGTCTGCAGAAGTTTCCGTTTGGGCATCGGTTTTTGAGAGAAACTTTTTCATCTTGGTGGCGTCATTAACGCTATCGACCTATTCGTAGCAAAGCTTCCAGGAGGTACGTATTGCCGCACTGATCATCTTTTGTATTCCTTGAGCCGTGTTTAGTATACATCTCCGTAAACTTCCGGTTTTTCATGACATGCTCTGTTAAAAAGTCTGCGGACCTCTTTTACAATGTTGGGAATCTCCCCGGTCATCGAAGGGTTTTCTTGGGCTGATTTCTTTTTTCGAAGAAGACCAGGACAACTGTCATTGAAAGACTCCACCAGTGCAGTCGTAATCCTGTTGACATTTTCGTCAATGTATTTTTTCCTTGGACAATCTAAATTATCTTTCTAAAGTCTTCTTTTGAGTAAAAATTGCAAATTTTGCCCATGAACATTCCACTAAGGAACAGGGGCAAACTTCTCACATATAACATAGTGCAGTCCTATTCAGGTTTTAAGCTCAATGGTAAGAGGCCTCCTTTTTATAGCCAAGTCCAAACGGCGTGAGGTGCGACACCTCTTTGGAGAGAAGTTTTACATGGCATAGTACCTAACAAATGTTGCCAACATTAGGAGGGGAAAACCACCGCTGAAAATTTTTTCACATGGTTACGCCAGGATACGAACTAAGGCGTTCAGCGTCATAGGCGAACATGCGAAATTTGGCCAATTGGTTTTCAACTTATTACGGAAGCTTGTCGGATTCGACGCTGGCCGTGCTTTTCTTAACCTAATGTAGCGATGGTCTGAGAGGGAATGCTCCATGAAGGCCTTCCAATCCTGAACCTCACCGATTAGATTTTCCGAACATATTGCCACATCTAAAAACTCCTCCCTTATCCTATTAACAAAGGTATAAGGATGTAGAGCTTATTGACATTTGTCTTAAATCTTTGGATGTCAAAGTGGGTGGGAAAAACGTTAGCCGGATGTCGATTCCACATACGAACGGTTCGGGCGAAATAAGAATTCTCTTTATAATGCATTGTGCGGTCCGCTGGCCAATCAATTACAAACGGGTGTGAGATCCAGGAATGTTTAGTATCCCTCATATACATCCTTACATCAGGAATAAGAAGACGAATATCAGACGAACACACGACATGAAAGTACCGATAGAACAGCGCCAAACAACTCACACTGCGACAATGATGAAGGGAGGCTATAGAGTTGGATACCCCACTGTCCCCAATCAACGCCATCGCTCTCCTCTGTACACGGTCCAGTAGCTCCAGTGATGATTTTGAAGCTCCAGCCCATGCATCTGAGTTGTACTCCATTTTCGGCCTTATGAAAGCGGTGTAGATGTTGAGAAGATCAGACGGAGTGAAGTAATTCTTACACCGTTTAAGGAAGCCTAAACACTTGAATTCTTCTTTCGACACTTCAAGTACATGTTTAGCCCAACTGACATCACCTTGTATTTTCATGCCCAGAACATCAAGAGCTTCTGATTGCTCAACATATACACCGTTGATAGACAAAGATTATCGTAATGGGTCAGCGAATGGTTTGTGCGACAACAAGCAGCACTGAGTCTTCTGTGCATTAAAATCTACTCGATTCATTCGACCCCACTCAAAAATGGCCAGCAAATCCTGGCAGAGTGTATCGTCCATATCCCGTCTCTTGTCCTCAATCTCTCGAAGACTTGGCCTATGGTCGAATGAGTACAAATGACAGAGACAACTGTTTTCAGCAAATGAGTAGATCGGATTCGATGTCTGACCCAACAGATCGTTGATAAAAATTAGAAAAAGAGAAAGAACAGAGCCCTGGGGTACACCTGCGGTCAATTTGTGCTCATTGGATGAGAACCCATCTACAATGACTCGAATAGTGCGATTTCTGAGAAAGCTCGAAATAAATCGAACGAAGCCATTACCATTACATTATTGAACAACAAATGCGAAGCGATCCTTGCGTACAAGATTAGCTCAACTTACAGGCGGATGTGACTTAACCAAATCAGAACATACCTTAGCTTAAGTAGTGTATTTGGTTTATACCTACCTAAAAGTCAAATCATCAATGCTGAAAAGATAAAAAATTTTAGAATGACACAGAAAGGTTTCAAAAAGAAAATATTACAAAAATATTTTACTAACCGCTTTCTGATCTCCTTTAAGATTGGATTTATTGTTTCAAACAGTTCTTTCATTATAACATTTTTATCATCGGCGCCCTGTGAAGAAATTGAAACAAAAAGGAACTTTTTACAATAAAATGACAAAAGTATATCTACAACAGTTTTGCTATATTTTAATTGGCTATGACAGAACATTTGTCCCAATAGCCGAATGTAGAATAGGGTTCCAACGTCTCAATCTTCTGAGCTCCATCTATAATCTCTGATAGCAAGTTTCGAGGTTTCTCTCACCACTTGATTATTCCATCGGGCTTTTGGTCTTCCCGGTTTGCGTGTACCACCGTGTTTGCCTTCAAAAGACATCTTCGCTGGAGCTTCTTTATACATTCTTACACATGACCTAGCCAGCGCAACCGTTGTATTTTGATACGTTTAACTATGCTAACGTCGTTATACAGCTCATACAGTTCGTGGTTCATACGACGCCGATACTCTCCATCAATGCAAACTGGTCCATATATTTTACGAAGAATCTTTCTCTCAAATACTCCAAGCACTGAGATAGTGCTTTCACAAGTACCCATGACTCGGAATCATATAACAACACGGGTAGTATCAGTGTCTTTTGAAGTGTAATCTTCGTTTGTCGAGAGGTGCACTGATGAAAAAATGCACCAATGTTGTCATTATCATACACACATGTTGTTGGAAATATTGTAAACAAGTGTATGATTTTGTGAACACGTGTTGTTGTTTCATGCACCAACCGTTCTGAACATCCTTAGGTTTAAATTATTCTAAAAACGTTGTACGTACATAGCTGTCTGTGGTGCAATGTGTTAAGGTGTTTGTAAACATTCATTGGGATGGATGGAACACAGGTTCGACACTCAGCAGTACACAAAAACTTTTTGGATTTTTTTTAAATCTGTGCATGAAATGTTGTCGGAATGTGAACGGGTGTGGACGTTTCATTTACAAAAACTGTTGGTGGTTTATGAAAATTTGTGGTTGATCTGATAACATCTGTGTGTTGATTCAGTGTTATGAACGCCGTGCTTGAATTTTTCTTTGGGTTTGGTCTTGTTTCTGTACCGCTTACTCAATACAAAGTAGCATCTGTTTGGCAGTATTATTCGTTGTTTTATTCCAAAACTTGTGTCATTCGTTTCGGTTATGGCGCTGTCGAGTTAGATAAGTTGCTGACTATTTCAAAATTGTTGTTCCCTACTTTCTCTATTTTCTTTGTCTGCTCGGTTGTGCAAGGGGTTTTGGGTCTTGATATTCTATCCTATCCTATTTTCACTGATTCTCTTTGGATTCTTTCAAAGGCTGCAGTTACTACTTCCGGTGACTGGCCTCGATATCCGACCCGAAAATGATGAATATCGGACCATATTTACATATAGCTGCCATATGAACCGATCTGGCGATTTAGGGTCTTAAGCCTATAAGAGGCGCATTTATTACCCGATTTCGCTGAAATTTGGAACTGTGACTAGTATAAAGCATCTCGGCACCTGAACCAAATATGATTAAGATCGTTCTATATTTGAGTGGGGCAGTGATCACATTCACTTTCTGACGCTCGTAGAAAATATCCTTGGTTTGCTCGTCCTTGTCTTCTGTCGGGGCATGGGCACAAATAAGGTTGATGTTGAAGAATTTGGCTTTCATGCGGATTGTGGCTAGCCTCTCATCCACCGAAATAAATCTGGGGACAATGTGTTTCAGTCTCCGACCAACCACAAATATACAGTCAAATTCATGCCTCTTGTCATGGTAGCAATAGTATAGTTTGTGTTGCTGTGTCGCCAGTCGCGCACTTCCTGTAAGGCGAGTATATCTGCCTAGGGAATACTTCTCCAATACATCGGCCAATGCGTTTACTGCACCTTCTCTGAAAAGAGTCCGGACGTTCCAGGTGCAGAACTGCCTGGGTCGTCAATATTAGGGGAGTCTGTTGTTACTATTTCTCGAGTAACTCTTATAATTTTTCGGGGGCGGGTTACTGGCCCAGCGCTCCAACCGCATGGGTTTTGAGGGATCGCACGTTTATTTTACAACAGTTTACAACAAATAAAAGAGGTTTATAACCATGCCCGAGCGCAATGTGACACCTTTTGGAGGAGAATGTTTTACATGGTTTAATATCTCACATATATTGCCATCATTAAAAGGGGATAACCAAAGCTGAAAATTTATTTTGATGTTCTAGCCAGGAATGTCATATATGGCCATGAAAGCTTTTGGGCCACAGTGGCCTTCATTATTGTTGGCGGCCAACGTGATGGACCGTATAAGAATTAAATAAAATTTGTGGTTGACCATTGTTTTTTATTTGGATCACTTATTAGGTATTATTTCACTCACTAGGTTTGGACTATGAGTAGTAGGGTCGGCGCCAAAACTCAAGCCCACACATAGAATAAGAATTAATGGTATGATGTGCATTGTTTCCCGAATAACTGAACTGAATGAAATCCGAACAACCTTTTATAAGCGATGAAATCCAAATCTTATTAAGAGCAGTGACTGAATTAAATCTTCAAAAAATTATGATGTATTGATAAGAGAGCAGAGATCGCCAGTATGTATAGGGTGATTTTTTATGAGTTAATTTTTTGAGGTTGCAGTACTGGTTGATAATTGTGTCCAAACGTCTCCTGTGAAACTGAAAAGTGTTCAGAATACTCTGCCATTTTATCAGAAGGAGAAACTCATAAACGAAAAAGGATTCAAATCGTTGAAATTTATAATCAAAATGCGTGCTAAGTGACCACAGCTCATTGGAATTTCACTGATTTATCGAAAAAAACAAGCAAAACTGTCTCGTCTGGGGATGGATGTTCTTCCATATGCCGTACAAGAGTTACCGATGCATCCCGAAAAACCGACAGTTTGGTGTGGTTTATGGGCTGGCGGCATCATCAATCCATTTGAATATATGAGAGAAATTTTAATGAAAAAGTGTCATAAAAAAATAAGTAAAAAGGCATTAAGTTCGGGCCTAAGACCCTAAATCGGAGGATTGGCCCATATGACAGCTATAACCAAATGTGAACCGATCCAGGCGAAATTAACCAAGCATGTCGAAGGTCCTAACACAACTCACTGTCCCAAATTTCAGCAAAATCTGATAACAATTGTGACTTTTATTGGCCTAAGACCCGAAATGGGCGGAACGGTCTGTATGGGGGCTATATCTAGATGTAGTCCAATATAGCTCATCTTCGAACTTAACCTGCTTATAGACAAAAAAAAGAATCTGTGCAAAGTTTCAGCTCAATATCTCAATTTTTAAAGACTGTAGCGTGATTTCAACAGACAGACGGAAATGTGTCGGAAATGGATATTTCGATGTGTTGCAAACGGAATGACAAAATGAATGTACCCCCATCCTTCGGTGGGGGGTATAAAAACGCTTTAAGTTCGGCACGGCCGATACCCACCACTATGTATCCATAGTGGTGATACCCACCACTATGGATATATTTACTATTCAAATGTGTTATAACATTGCTATGTCCATATTAATATCCTAATATAGGCCGATCTTAATCATATTTGGTTCAGGTGCCGAGAAGCTCCAAATTTCATCGAAATAGGGTAATAAATGCGCCGTTTATGTGATTAAGCCTTAAATCGGATGATCGATCTATATGACAGCTATATCTAAATATGACCCGATCTGGACCATTTTCGGTACAGTTGTTGCGAGTCTTAATACAACTCACTGTTCTAAATTTCAGCGAAGTCGGGTAATAAATGCGCCTGTTATGGGCCTAAGACCCAAAATTGGCAGATCGGTCTATATGGCAGCTTTATCCAAATATGTTCTAATCTGCACAAATTTTGATTCGGATATCGAAGGGCCTAATAAAACTCACTGTTCTGAATGTTAACAAAATCGAGTAATAAATGCGCCTATTATAGGTTTAAGACCCTAAGCCGGCATATCGGTCTATATGGCAGTTATATGTAATTATTGTCCGATATACACACACCATATTCGGGTCGGCCTTCGAGGCCTTTAGTGCAACTCACTGTTTCAAATTTCAGTGTAGTCGGGTAATTAATGCGCCTGTTATAGGCCTAATGCCCAAAATCGGCAGATCGGTCCACGGAACCACGATCTGGACCATTTTCGGGACAGATATTGGGAGTCTTAACATAACTCACTGTTCCAAATTTCAGCAAAGTCGGGTAATAAATACGCCTAACTAGTCAGATCGCTTTTTATACAATAGCTATATCCAAATATAGTCCGATGTGGGCCATTCAAGAACTTAACCTGCGTATAGAAGAAAAATGATTCTGTGCCAAATCTTAAAATATCTCAATTTTTAAAGACTGTAGCGTGATTATAACTGACGGACATACGGATCGTTAAATCGTCTTAGAATTTTACGACAATTTGATATATATACTTTGCAGGGTCGGAAATAGATATTTCGATAGCTGCTCTCCAACCGTATCCATCGAGCCTGGCACGAAGTTAATGCGACTTATTATCGGGAAAAAAAATGTGCAAGCTGCTTAAGAGCCGTGGGCACGCAAACAGTTCGACCGCAGGTTATGGACGTACCAGCAAGACTTGGCACGGCCACATAAAGCACGTTTAAGCCGAGAATTGCTACAAAGTCTTGTTCCGCAATTAATTTCGTCCACGCATTGGAATGCCGCTGTCGCCCGATGTCAATCCAATTAAGTCATTTTAAGAGCAGGGTAAGGACCAACAGCTAAAAACGTGCTAATATCGGCCGGGACGAATTTTGGCAATTTTGGCTTATATATATCAAATTTCTGTCAAAACAAGAAAAACGGAAGCTTCTTGGGGCCTTAGAAGACTAAACCGGAGATCGGTTTACATGGGAGCTATATAAGGTTATAGAACGATTTGGACCATACTTAACACGAATGTTGTTGTCATAACAGAATACCACATGCAAAATTTCATCCACATCGTATAACAATTGCAACTTCCAGGTACGCAAGAAGTAAAATAGGGAGATCGGTATATAAGGTTGTTATATCAGTTCATAAAACGATTTGGATCGTACTTGGCACACAGGGGCACACGAAGTCAACTCGAAAGACCCCTCTGTAAGGGAGTTGTATCAAAATCTGAACCGATATTACTCTTTTGCAATACCCAACGACCTACAATAATATGAAGTATATGTGCAACATTTCATGTAAATACGAAGGCTGCTGTATTTCTATTGAAAAGTTTGACATTACCGTACTCACAACTTTTTGACGTACGACCATCTCCATTCGTGGAGATTTCAAAACTTTCCGCGTAGATTATCACAAGAGTGCATTGATTAAGTTAAACCTTTGTGTGGCGATGAAGCACCATCTGGTATTGTGCAAATCTGGTTTAATGACTTCAATCGTGGACGACGCTCGTCCAAAGACGATCGTCTAAACACGGCCGTTGTACCAGAGAACATTGATGCCGTGCGTGCACTTATAATTCAAGATCGCCATGTGGCTGTGAGATAGAGGCATCCTTGGGCATTTTTATACCCTCCACCATAAGATGGGGGGTATACTAATTTCGTCATTCTGTTTGTAACTACTCGAAATATTCGTCTGAGACCCCATAAAGTATATATATATTCTTGATCGTCGCGACATTTTATGTCGATCTAGCCATGTCCGTCCGTCCGTCTGTCTGTCGAAAGCACGCTAACTTCCGAAGGAGTAAAGCTAGCCGCTTGAAATTTTGCACAAATACTTCTTATTAGTGTAGGTCGATTGGCATTGTAAATGGGCCATATCGGTTCATGTTTTGATAAAGCTGCCATATAAACCGATCTTGGGTTTTGACTTCTTGAGCGTCTAGTGTGCGCAATTCTTATCCGATTGGAATGAAATTTTGCACGACGTGTTTTGCTATGATATCCAACAATTGTGCCAAGTATGATTCAAATCGGTCCATAACCTGATATAGCTGCCATATAAACCGATCTTGGGTCTTGAGTTCTTGAGCCTCTAGAGGGCGCAGTTCTTATCCGATTGGAATGAAATTTTGCACGACGTGTTTTGTAATGATATTCAAGAACTGTGCCAAGTATGGTTAAAATCGGTCCATAACCTGATATAGCTGCCCTATAAACTGATCTTGGGTCTTGACTTCTTGAGCCTCTAGAGTGCGCAATTCTTATCCGATTGGAATGAAATTTTGCACGACGTATTTTTTTATGACATTCAACAATTGTGCCAAGTATGGTTCAAATCGGTCCATAACCTGATATAGCTGCCATATAAACCGAGTTCTTGAGCCTCTAGAGGGCGCAGTTCTTATCCGATTGGAATGAAATTATGCACGACGTGTTTTGTTATGATATCCAACAACTGTGCCAAGTATGGTTCAAATCGGTCCATAACCTCATATAGCTGCCATATAAATTGATCTTGGGTCTTGACTTCTTGAGCCTCTAGAGTGCGCAATTCTTATCCGATTTGGCTGAAATTTTGCACGAAGTATTTTGTTATGATATCCAACAACTGTGCCAAGTATGGTTCAAATTGATTCATAACCTGATATAGCTGTCATATAAACAGAACTGGGGACTCTTCTTGAGCACAATCCTATCCGATTTGGCTGAAATTTTGCGTGACGTATTTTATTCTTACTTTCAACAACTGCGTCAAATAAGGTTCAAATCGGTTCATAACCTGATATAGCTGCCATATAAACCTATCTGGGATCTTGACTTCTTGAGCCTCTAGAGGTCGCAATTATTATCCGATTTGCCTGAAATTTTCTACGATGGATCCTCTCATGATCCATGGTCTGAATCGGTCTATAGCCCGATACAGCTCCCATATAAATCGATCTCTCTATTTTACTTATTGAGCCCCCAAACGGCGCAATTCTTATTCGAATTGGCTGACATTTTACACAGGTCTCCAACATAAAATATAATTGTGGTTCAAACCGGACCATATATTGATATCGCTCTAATAGCAGGGCAAATCTTTTTTTATATCCTTTTTTGCCTTTGAAGAGATGCTGGGAAAAGAACTCGACAAATGCGATCCTTGGTGGAGAGTATATAAGATTCGGCCCGGCCGAACTTAGCACGCTTTTACTTGTTCTCACTAGCATACATTCGATATTGCATGAACATCTGGTTACTCTCGTTAGATTCCGCTTTTATCGCTCAAAAATGGCTCGTGTCGATTAGTGAGAAGAAATTTTGAAAAATTACAACCATGGTGCTTCGAAAGACGTTCATAAAATCGTCACAGGTGGCGAATGAGCGCGAAACAAAACAACAATCGACTGTGTGGGTCTTCGAAGACAAGCCCAATCCAACGAAGGTTATTCGTGGAAGTAGCTCTTCGAAGCAAATGGTTGCCTGTTTCTTCGGAAAAACTGGTCATGTGGTGACTTTTCTGCCTGAGCAATGTAGGCGGTCAATTCTGGGTGGAACACCACAATTGATTGCCTGAGGTCTTGGAAGAAATTCGAAAAAATAACAGGAGAAAACGTTTCATTTTTCACCAGGACAATGCGAGCTCTCACATATCGGCTTAAACGAGACATTTTGTTGACCGACCAAAACGCCGAATTAATAGGGGGGGGGTCACATAGCTCGACGACGACGGCGCTCGCACAGCACCTTGCAACATATCCAGTATGACTATACTCCCTCAGTAAAGTGAGGCCAGAGCAAGATCGGTAATGTAACCACTCCATGCACCGGTTACACCTCACCGACACCGACCGATGATGGAGGCGGATCTGGCAACTTCTTTTTATTCCCGCGCATTAAGACAAAAAAAGCTTGGTCAATGCTTTTGAAGCGCTCAATAACCATGTCATGGAGGTGTCCCTATCGGAGTGGCAAATGTGCTTAGAGAATTGGATTGAGCGCATGCAAAAGTGTTTAAATCTTAATGGAGAATTCTTTGAAAAACATTACAACAATTTCATTTTCATTATTAGGCCAGAAACTTATGTACCAGCCCACGTATGTTGCAAACAAACTTCCTGTTTAGAAATAGCTCCAATCTTAACTGATCCCGCAATTTGACTTCTTATGTCCCTAGAATTGTTAGGCATGGAATGGTGATGGGAGTGTAGCAACCTATGAATGTAGGCAGCGACATTTGCTAGCAAAATTACCAAAAATGTTTTCTACTATATATGGATTTGCTTATCTTTTTTTGTTTTCATTGATTTGTTTTATAGTAATTTTCAAAATGACACTTGAACTACAAAAAAATTTAGTAACTTTTGGAAGAATTTCTTCAAATTCCATATACATACATATACTGAATGTTTAAGCGAAGTCTATGTTCTCTTATCACATTATTATTGTTTTTTTTTTTAAGAATTTCTTTCAGTCACTGCTCACACCGAGATTTGAATTTCATCGCTTATTAATTGGTGTCGGGATTTCGTGCAAAATTCAGTTAATCGGGTAAATAATGCGGTTCACGTACGCCATAGAACTAATTGTGATTTTTTGTTTGGGCTTTGTTTTTGGCGCCACCAACACAACCCAGCAACCTTACTTAGTAAGTAATACTACTTCATATGTGATCCAGATGAAAAAAATGTCAAGTTGGTAAAGTGAATGAATGTTGTTTTTTTGGGACACTCTAATGTGCTAGTATTGGAGGAGATTGACGAGAATCGCCACCACCATATGCAAATATGGTTACAACAACAACCAATTAGCATTTAAGGTCTGACAATTGCAGTATAAGCCCACTGTATGATAATCGGTTTAAAACCCTCAACTTTTGCCAATGGCTCTCTTGCAGGTGTATAGGGCAAGAGTTGCCTTTCTTGCCCTCAACAAAAGGTTGGCTTTGAATTTCAACTTCCTGTTCAGCACAACACCCAGGTATTTTGCGCTTTCAGTAAACTAAACATTCACTCCTCCCAAGGAGACAGGTGCCACTGTAGGTAACCTATAGCTCCTTCTGAAAACTACTACTGAAAACTACTTCTGTCTTACGTGAATTTCAGCCTACACCACTATCGGTAGCCCACTTCGCTGTTGTATGTAGAACTTCCTGAAGTGTATCTCTAAGAGTGTTGGGAAACTTTCCCCTAACCGCAATAGCCACTTCATAAGCATACGCGACAACTTTTACAACTTTTTCTTCAAGGGACATATATTGTTAATGGCTATATTCCAAAATAGAGGAGACAGTACAGCTCCTTGAGGGGTACCTCTGCTGAGCCATCTTTTTGATCTATAGATTCCAAGCCTGCCGTATGGCGTCTTTTAGTACATAAGTTATTAATTTACTTTTTATACCCTCCACCATAGGATGGGGGGTATACAGGGTGGCTGATGAAAGCCGCTACCAAAAAAAAATGTAATAACTTTTTTTCTATTTAATAATAATAATTTAATAATTAATTTAATTAATTAATTAATTAATTTAATTAATAATAATTTAATAATTAATTTAATAATTTAATTTAACATGAATAAAAGAAAAATGTATTCCATACATCGAAAAAAAAATGTAGCAATATTCATCATTGTAGCAATATTCATCAGCCACCCTGTACTAATTTCGTCATTCTGTTTGTAACTACTCGAAATATTCGTCTGAGACCCCATAAAGTATATATATTCTTGATCGTCGCGACATTTTATGTCGATCTAGCCATGTCCGTCCGTCTGTCTGTCGAAAGCACGCTAACTTCCGAAGGAGTAAAGCTAGCCACTTGAAATTTTGCACAAATACTTCTTATTAGTGTAGGTCGGTTGGTATTGTAAATGGGCCATATCGGTCCATGATATTTGATATAGCTGCCATATAAACCGATCTTGGGTCTTAAATTCTTGAGCCTCTAGAGTGCGCAATTCTTATCCGAATGAAATGAAATTTTGCACGACGTGTTTTGTTATGATATCCAACAACTGTGCCAAGTATGGTTCAAATCGGTCCATAAACTGATATAGCTGCCATATAAACCGATCTTGTGTCTTGACTTCTTGAGCCTCTAGAGGGCGCAATTCATATCCGATTGGAATAAAATTTTGCACGACGTGTTTTGTTATGATATCCAACAACTGTGCAAAGTATGGTTCAAATCGGTTCATAACCTGATATAGCTTTTATATAAACCGATCTTGGGTCTTGAGTTCTTGATCCTCTAGAGTGCGCAATTCTTATCCGATTGGAATGAAATTTTGCACGACGTGTTTTGTTATGATATCCAAAAAGTGCGTCAAATAAGGTTCAAATCGGTTCATAACCTGATATAGCTACCATATAACCGATCTTGGGTCTTGACTTCTTGAGCCTCTAGAGTGCGCAATTCTTATCCGATTAGAATGAAATTTTGCACGACGTGTTTTGTTATGATATCCAACAACTGTGCCAAGTATGGTTCAAATCGCTCCATAAACTGATATAGCTGCCATATAAACCGATCTTGGGTCTTGAGTTCTTGAGCCTCTAGAGGGCGCAATTCATATCCGATTGGAATGAAATTTTGCACGACATGTTTTGTTATGATATCCAACAATTGTGCAAAGTATGGTTCAAATCGGTCCATAAACTGATATAGTTGCCATATAAACCGATCTTGGGTCTTGAGTTCTTGAGCCTCTAGAGTGCGCAATTCTTATCCGATTGGAATGAAATTTTGCACGACGTGTTTTGTTATGATATCCAACAACTGTGCCAAGTAAGGTTCAAATCGGTTCATAACCTGATATAGCTGCCATATAAACCGACCTGGGATCTAGACTTCTTGAGCCTCTAGAGGGCGCAATTATTATTCGCTATGCCTGAAATTTTGTACGACGGATCCTCTCATGACCATGAACGAACGTGTTTTTATGGTCTGAATCGGTCTATAGCCCGATACAGCTCCCATATAAATCGGTCTCTCTATTTTACTTCTTAAGCCCCCCAATGGGCGCAATTCTTATTCGAATTGGCTGAAATTTTACACAGTTCTCCAACATATAATTTAATGTAGCCCGAACCGGAACATATCTTGATATCGCTCTAATAGCAGAGCAAATCTTTTCTTATGTCCTTTTTTGCTTAAGAAGAGATGCCGGGAAAAGAACTCGACAAATGCGATACATGGAGAGTATATAAGATTGGGCCCGGCCGAACTTATCACGCTTTTACTTGTTTACGATAGTATTGATGCCTAGAAGCTCCAGCTCCTTCATGATTGATGTCGGTTTTACACGATTGAAAGCACCTTCAATGTCAAGAAATGCTATCATTCTGCGGGAGAACCCTCTATGTAGGCGACAAGGTCGTGAAGGGCTTTTTCAGTGGACTTTCCCTTAGTATATGCATGCCCTTAGTATATGCCGAGACAGGCGATCTCCAGGGATCTCTGTCCTAAGATATGTTTTTATCAACCCCTCTAGAGTCCTTAGCATAAAGGATGACGAAAAATTTTTGTTTTCGTTTTGGTAAGGTGTTCCTGCTTTTAGAGTGAAAATGCCCTTTGTGTCCCTCCATACCACTGGTATATACGACATGCTGAGTATATCTCCTTAGGTCAAGGAGCCAGTCTGTCGGACTCAGCTTCAACTGGCGAAATATCATCAGGGCCTGGCGACTTAAATGACCTGCCAGAAGAGGTTATCACTGATATGCTTTCGTCGGAGTTTGTAGGAGAAATTGGGCCTGGCGACTTAAAGGAGTCGAAACTTTTTATAGCCCAAAGGATTTTCGACGGCTTTAAGTCGCCAGGCCCAATTTCTCCTACAAACTCCGACGAATGGATATCAGTGACAACCTCTTCTGGCGCCACGTTGTCCATTGGAGGGATTCCCGGGAAATGTGTACCAACGAGTAGTTCTAGAGTTTCTTCACTAGACAATGTCTATACATTCTCTGATTTGGGAATGTATCCCACCATAATAGGTTTTGAGAATAGAATCTTCCTTAACTAGAGGCCTTAAATGTATTCTCCAAGGAGCTGCTGAATTCTTCGCAGGATATGCTCTGAGCCTTTCTCAGTACGCCCTTGTATTTTTTCTTAGCTCAGGCTTATAGAAGTCCCAATCGGGTGTTTCGCACTGTTGAAGAGTTTTCTGTAATCCTTCCTTAGACAAAATAGTTCCAGGGTCCACTATGATGGTCGCTGTTTGACACTTGCTTTTAGATCCACAGATTCCAAGTCTGCCGTATTGCATCCTGAGTTTATCTCCCATATATCTCACAGCTTGTAATTCAACTGGTGAAACATCATCAGGGCCTGGAGACTTAAAGGAGTCGAAACTTTTTATAGCCCAAAGGATTTTCGACTCAGACCCAATTTCTCCTACAAACTCCGACGAATCAGTGACAACCTCTTCAGGCGCCACATTGTCCGTTGGAGGGATTTCCGGGAAATGTGTATCAACGAGTAGTTCTAGAGTTTCTTCACTAGACAATATCTATATATTCTACGATTTGGGAATGTATCCTATCATTATAGGGTTTGAGGATTTAATCTTCTTTAGCCTTGAGGCCTTGGATGTGTTCTCCAAGGAGCTGCTGAATTCTTCGCAGGATTTATTCTGAGCCTTTCTCAGTACGCCCTTGTATTTATACCCTATACCACTACTGTGGTACAGGATATTATAACTTAATGAATTAGTTTGTAACACCCAAAAGGAAGAGAGATAGACCCGTTGATAAGTATACCGATCGACTCAGAATCACTTTCTGATTCGATTTAGCTATGTCTGTCCGTCTGCCTGTCTATGTTAATTTGTGTACAAACTGCAGATCGCAATTTTCATCCGATCGTCTTCAAATTTGCTATGGGCATGTTTTTCGGTCTAGAGACGAAGCCTGTTGAAATTGGAAAAAATCGGTTCAGATTTGGATATAGCTCCCATATATATGTTCGTCCGGTTTGCAGTATTAATGCAATTAAATGGTCATTTGTTAACCGATTTTCTCAAAATTTGGCAGGAAGGATTTTCTTATGACTCTCAACATTACTGGCGAATTTCATGGAAATCGGTTCAGGATTAGTTATAGCTCCCATGTGTATGTTAGTCAGATTTTGGGTAATATGCAATAATGTTGTCATTTGTCAACCGTAGTGATTACAGGTTGAACATATTTTTGCTCGCCAAGGTCCATCAAAAATGGTTCAGAATTGGATATAGCTCCCACATTGTACTTATAGGGTAGGTATAGGGTATTATACAGTCGGCACCACCCGACTTTTGCACATCCTTACTGGTTTTTCTTAGCTCAGCCTTGAAGACGTCCCAATTGTGTGGTGCCATTGGAAATTTCACCCTGTTGAAGCGTTTTTTGTAACCCTTCCTTAGATAACCAGTTCTACGCCCCACTATAACGGCCGCTGTTTGCCCTTTGGCTTGACACTTGAGCATGTTGACACAAGCTAGTCATTAAGGGCCTTCATGATAAGCTTTACCATATATTATCCGCAGTTTCCACTTTCGTATCATGTCTAGAGGGGATAGTCGTGCAGAACGTATGCCGGAATTCATTCCAATCCGCTTTTCTTCTGTTTACCCGAGGGATCACTTCTGCAATATTTTCTACCAAGGCCAAAGCTAATGTGAGGATGATCAGCGAATCTGTGGTCATCCAACACTTCCCAGTCACATATTCCTCCTCTAATATTTTCTGATATAGAGGTAATATCTTCTAGCTTCTGCCTGTTTCTGTTCGGTTTATTCCTTATATTACAAATCGCCAGACAGCAAATTGTAATATGCTCGATAAGCAGCTCATCCCTTTAGCTAATATCTCAACTTTCCCATACCTGGTGATGTGTGTTTGCATTACTTCTCACAATGAGGCACTTTTCCCTGCAATTCTGAATCGTGTGCCATATATAGGGACACCATTATGGAAATCGTTATTTATACTCTGGCTTCTTTGCAGGATCTCAACAACGCCAGCGATACAAATGATGCATGGCGAATAATTTTTGGTACCCAGATGAGAGAAACCGATAATAGGTTAGCAACTATTATTTCTGCCTACTCTACTTATTAATCTAAGCCACATTTGTCTTTTTTTTTTTCAGATATGAAAGTCTTAGCCAAAGGTTAGTATGAAGTAAAACAAGCTGAATCGCGTAAAGTTCTCGTCCATAGGCAGGTAAAGTTCGAAAATGGGCTATATCGGTATATATTTTGGTATAGAACCCATATGGACCGATCTGATCATTTAACACCTTAGGCCCATTAAAACCACAAATGTTATCCTATTTCGCTGAAATTTGAAACAGTAAATTATGTTAGGTCCCTCAATGTTCAATACGGTCCAGATTGGTCTGTATTTAGATATAGCTGCCATTAATACCGATTTCCTGATTTAAGTCCTGGGCCCATAAAAGGCACATTTATTATCTGAAGCCTCCGATATATGACACAATGAGTTGCGTTAAGACCCCCCACGACCAAATGCCAACTAGCAAGAAAAGCAGAATCCTAGCGATTGATTGACGATGCTGGCCTATTGAGAGTAGGTGAAAGTTTAACGAATTGTGATTTAAGCTATGAAGAAATGCATCCAATCATTCTACGTTGGAAATTGGATAAGGTTAGGTTAGGTTAGGTTAGGTTGAAAAGAGGGTGCAGATATTAATCCGCACCATGCCACTATGGACATACTAGTAATCGGCTTGCTATGCGCTCTAAAAACTATAAAGTAACCTCTAAAAAGAAAATTTTAAGTTAGGAATTCCGTGCTACTTACAAAATCCTCAATTGTTTTCAATGGCACTCCCCTAAGTTGGTTCATGTCTGATATTGTGCCTCCGCCTAAGTACCGGTATCTGTTCGACGCGAAAGCCGGGCAATGACAAAGGCCCTACACTTGCTATAACTTGCCGCACCGATTTTACATAAGTGAGCTCGTAGTCCTATGTGTCCCGTTATGATACCAATAGCTATACTGACCTCCTTCTTGCTTCCTTTCAGTAATAGTCTCGTCTTCTCACGATCTGGATCCCGGCCATAGGATTTTCGCTGTCCTACCGACCGTTTCGATGTTCCACAATGATTCATGCGCATTCGTCGCCCACTCCCTTAACTCGGACTGCGTCGACCCGAAAGGCTTCGGAATAACCAAGTTTATTGACGGCAGTCCTCTGGCCTTCATCGCCAAATCGTCTGCCCTTTCATTTCCCCTTACTCCGTTATGGCCCGGCACCCAAACGATGCCAATTTTGCCATCCAAGACTGTTCGTGACCTTACCGTCCTGATTGTTATTGCCCTTATAGCAATTTTACTGTCAGTAAAGATGTTCAGACACGACGTCCTTGCGTTAGCACCACACCACTTCAGGCATTCCGTGATCGTCCGGATTTCGGTCGGCCTGCAGGACCGTATAATGGTCAGGCAGTGTAAAACAGATGTCAGTCCCTGGGTTTTCAATGTAAACCCCCAGGCCCACTCTGTCCTCTAGCTTTGATCAATCCGATCTTCCAGATGGCAATACTAGGGTTTCGTCAATCCAAGACTGTGCCGATGGCAGCAGTGCCTCGCACTCGACTTCAAGGATAATCTCAGGTAACCGATCGGAAACCACTCCACTTCCTTCCAGGTTTTCTATCTTCGCCTCGATTATACTACGATGGTATGAGCTGCTCTAATCCTCAATCCATTCTCCCATCGCCTTAAGTCTCATAGCCGCAGTGGCTGCCTCACACTTAATCTGTATGTCAATGGGTCGGATATCTAGAATAGTCTCCAGTGCCCTAGTGGGCGTGGTCCTCATCACCCCGCCTATGCCAAGACAATATGTTCGCTGAACCTGTTGTATGGTCCTTATGTTGCACTTTTTCTCCATAGCAGTCCACCAAACTACAGAGGCGTAAGTAAGTATTGGTCTAATCACGCTCCTGTAAGGCCAGTGGACTATCCCCGGATTCAGGCCCCATTTCGAGCCTACGGCCCGTCTACATAATGGCCAACATCTGTGAGCCTTCTCAGTACGCTCCTGAATGTGACACTTCCAATTCAGTTTCCTGTCCAAGATCACACCTAAATATTTGACCTTGTCAGATATCGAAATCGTCTTATTTAGGAAACGTGGTGCGTTAAATCGGCCCACCTTCGTCTTCCTTGTGAACAGGTATATTTCAGTCTTCTCTGGGTTAACATTGTGACCTCTGGGTCTAGCCCAGTCATATGCCATATACCTCTTAGAAGTATTGGGTTGCCCAAAAAGTAATTGCGGATTTTTTAAAATAAAGTAAATGCATTTTCAATAAAACTTAGAATGAACTTTAATCAAATATACTTTTTTTACACTTTTTCTCCAAAGCAAGCTAAAAGTAACAGCTGATAACTGACAGAAGAAAAAATGCAAAAATGCAATGCAACGACGACTATATGAAAAATCCGCAATTACTTTTTGGGCAACCCAATATTATAACATCGTCGGGTTCAAATCAAAATTGGATAAACTTAAGATAAAATTCATGAAGGATGATTTTGCACACTGATCACCAAACCATGCTCCGAGCCAAGGCTTTTACGCATCTCGAGTTAAAAATCTTATCCGCCAATGCTTAAGGCATAACACTAAGCACTGAGGGTATTCAAGGGCGAGGAGTGAACGAGTTTGTTTTCTTTATTATACTTGGTGTTTGCTTTTGTTCTCTTTTTCTTCTGGTTGTTTAAATGATGAGTGATTTTAAAATACTTTCGGCCAATATACGAGGATAGATGGCGAATTTCTTTGCGGTACATGCACATATTCATTTTCACCGTCCTAACATTCGAGCTCTTTGTGAGAGCCAGGAGCGTGAGGATTCTGATCCACAGGATTTCAACATCCCTGGGTACCACACACATTGAATAATGTTAGACCTCTCGAGATTCGTACAGAGTATGATCAAGATAGGGCTATATTTTTATACAGCTACCGGTCTCCCGATTTAAGTTCATGGGCCCAAAAAACCAGGGTGTATTATCCGATTTCGTTGAAATTTGGCGCAGGCTGCTGCATTAGGCTCTTCAACATGCAGCCTTTATTATCTGATTTCGCTGAAATTTGCTGCAGGGAGCTGTGTTAGGGTCTTCGATATACGTGTTTAATGTGGTCCTGATCGGTCTATTTTTGGGAGTTGCTTATATATAGACCGATCTCCAGATTTAAGGTCTTGGACTCATAAAAAGCGCTTTTAAAATCCATTGTCCATTGAATTGTAGTACCCTTACATATCCTTCCCTAGTATGGAGGAGATCGGACTGTATTAAGTATAGCTGCCATATAGATCAATATTTTGTTTTGCCGTCTTGAACAGTGAATTGTATTAGACCCCTTGACCCTATTACGATATAACTGCTATGGGTTGATGATTGATGCATTTCTCCCCGAATTATGACGAATGGTTTAACCTATTTATTTAGCTTTCTAACATACCATTTAACATAAGGCTTGATTGCTAGGACCTGTGCTAAAAAAGGTTTTATAAATCCATCAATTAATATTTATCTTCTATTTCAATTTCAGATTGGAGGCCCTAGTCAAACTGTGAGTATATAATATATTGAATTTGTTTCTTCTTACAAATTGCTCTACGAAGAAGTTAGAAATAATATTAAAAATTACAACTATGTATTGCATATATGCATGTGGACATATTAGATTTGCTTACGCAAATTGCAAATTGAAACAAGTAAAAGCGTGTAAAATTCGGCCGGGCCGAATCTTATATACCCTTCACCATGGATCGCATTTGTCGAGTTCTTTTCCCAGCATCTCTTCTTAGGGAAAACAAGAAGTAAAATAGAGAGATCGATTTATATGGGAGCTGTATCAGGCTATAGATCGATTCAGACCATAATAAACACATATGTTGATGGTCATGATAGGATCCGTCGTACAAAATTTCAGGCAAATCGGATAACAATTGCGCCCTCTAGAGGCTCAAGAAGTCAAGACCCAAGATCGGTTTATATGGCAGCTATATCAGATTATGAACCGATTTGAACCTTATTTAGCACAGTTGCTGGAAATCATAACAAAACACGCCGTGCAAAATTTCATTCCAATTGGATATGAATTGCGCCCTCTAGAGGCTCAAGAAGACCCAAGATCGGTTTAAATGGCAGCTATATCAGGCCATGAAGCGATTTAAACCATACTTAGTACAGTTGTTGGATATCATAACAAAACACGTCGCACAAAATTTCATTTCAATCGGATATGAATTGCGCCCTCTAGAGGCTCAAGAAATCAAGACCCAAGATCGGTTTATATGGCAGCTGTGTCAGGCTATGAAGTGATTTGAACCATACTTGGCACAGTTGTTGGATATCATAACAAACACGTCGTGCAAAATTTCATTTCAATTGGATATGAATTGCGCCCTCTAGAGGCTCAAGAAGACCCAAGATCGGTTTAAATGGCAGCTATATCAGGCCATGAAGCGATTTAAACCATACTTAGTACAGTTGTTGGATATCATAACAAAACACGTCGCACAAAATTTCATTTCAATTGGATATGAATTGCGCCCTCTAGAGGCTCAAGAAGTCAAGACCCACGATCGGTTTATATGGCAGCTGAGTCAGGCTATGAAGTGATTTGAACCATACTTGGCACAGTTGTTGGATATCATAACAAAACACGTCGCACAAAATTTCATTTCAATCGGATATGAATTGCGCCCTCTAGAGGCTCAAGTCAAGACCCAAGATCGGTTTATATAGGAGCTATATCAAAACATGGACCGATATGGCCCATTTACAATACCAACTGACCTACACTAATAAGAAGTATTTGTGAAAAATTTGAAGCGGCTAGCTTTACTCCTTCGGAAGTTAGCTTGCTTTCGACAGACAGACGGACGGACATGGCTAGATCGACATAAAATATCGCGACGATCAAGAATATATATACTTTATGGGGTCTTAGGCGAATATTTCGAGTTGTTACAAACAGAATGACGAAATTAGTATACCCACGGTGGAGGGTATAAAAAAAATAATAATTTATAATTAATATGATTCTATAAAACAATCAACTTATATTCTCCATTTTAATTTCAGTGCGAGTGATCTATCTAAACAGTGAGTATATTGGATTTGTGGAATCCATCTTTTGCCCGAACGATGGCAAAAGATATTGGATGAAAATGAAGAATGCATTATTTACTAAATGCAGAAAAGAAAGAAAATCGGACGACCCAAAAAATGTTCATTTTTGTTTGCAGATTAGAAGAGGAACAAACCAGGATAAATCAGCAGCGGGAAGATTTAGAAATCAAGAAAAATACAACGTAAGCAGTCAGTTTCGTATTTAGTTAATATATGTAAATCAAATCATCCTAAAATTTCAGATTAGCTGCTTTTAAAAAAACGTGAGTATGGTCTATGATATCGTCCTGCCCTGAGGTAAGTTCGTTATATTGCATTGTCTTTCATTTCCCTTGTAAATGACAAATCGTAATCCTTTTCTTAAACCGTTTTTAATGTAAGAAGTACATTGCACCTGCAAGAATGTATAACTCATAGAGCTAGAAATCTAAATGTAAAAATTACTTCTTATACCTTCTGATTTCCGATCTAATTTCTACTGTAACAGATCTAACTTCTCACTGTATGGCATCAAAACGCTTTGTCAAAACGACTTTTCTTTGGAAGAAAGGAAGACTGGGATAAGCAAAGATCCTAATACTAAAACGTCAGGCAGGGGAGAGAGACCCAACACAGCCTAACGAACAGGGACCGACGACGGAACCATTAACGACTTTCTCGAGATTAGGAAGACTAGGATGGATAAAGATCCTTATGCTGAAACATCAGGCAGTGCAGTGACTGAGGTCTTAATGCCGCCTAACAAGCAGGGAGCCGGCGATGAGAACATAACCTACTCCCAACAAGCCCATTTACTCAAGATTTAAAAGACTTGTATAGGCAAAGATCGTAATATTGGAACATCAAGCAGTGCAGGAACGGTAGACTCAATATAGCCTAAAGAACAGGGACCCTATGATGGAACCATTACCGACTTTCTCACGATTTGGAAGACTTGGATATGCAAAGATCCTAATATTAAAACATCAGGCAGTGCAGGGACGGGAAACTCAATATAGCCTAGAGAACAGGGAGTAGTTGTTGAGACCATCACCCGCTCCCAAGAAGCCCATCTAATGGAGGGCCAATGGTTGAGGTCATTCAGATGAACCTCCACCGGAGCGAGACAGCTACTCACGCTCTGATGGAGAAAATCAGCAAAGGCAAGAGTTCATATTACCGCAATTCAGGAGGGATGGACGACCCGGAACAAAGTTTCTGGACTGAACCATATCATCTACCAATTATTTTATGCTAACACTGGTACTCGGCTGAGGACCTGGGTCATTTGTCATAAAAATTTTAGATTATGTATCTTCCCCAGAGTGGGGTTCAGTCCAGAAACTTTGTTCCATATCGTCCATGGCTCCTGAATTGTGGTAATATGAACTCTTGCCTTTGCTGGCCACCGTAACGCAGAGGTTAGCATGTCCGCCTATGAAGCTGAACGTCTGGGTTCGAATCCGGGCGAGACCATCAGAAAAAAATTTCAGCGGTGGTTTCCTACTGCTGGCAACATTTGTGAGGTACTATGCCATGCAAAACTTCTCTCCAAAGAGGTGTCGCTCTATGGCACGCCGTTCAGACTCGGCTATAAAAGGGAGACCCCTTATCATTGAGCTTAAACTTGAATAGGACTGCACTGATTGATGGGCAAAATTTGCATTTGCATTTACATTTTCCCCAGAGTTGTCAACGTCGGGCATTGACGATAATGTCAACAGGATTTCGACTATACTGGTGGAGTCTTTCGAAGATAGTTGTCCTATTCGAGAAAGCAAATCAGCCCAAGAAAAACCTTGGATGACCGGGGAGATTCGCCACATTGGGAAAGAGTTCTGCAGACTTTTGACAGAGCACACGACTCAAGGAATACAATAAGATTACCAGAACGGCAAAACGCACCTCCTGAAAGCTTTTCTGCGACCAGGTCGATAGCGTTAATGACGTCGCCAAGATGAACAAGTTTCTCTCAAAACCCCATGTCCAAACTGAAACTTTAGTAGACTACATGGGAGTGAGAACAGAAACAATGGAGGACATGTGAGGCTTTGTAAGAAAACGCATTTTCTGCAGGATACGACGGAACTCACGTGGACAGCGGAATCTTGGAATCTTGAGGTTGACCGAAGGTTTATCTTAACAGAATTTAAGGTCAAGGAAGCCTTGGAATATTTTCGGCGTTGCAACAAAAGCAGGCCAACTACCTGGCGCCTCATCTGGCCACTATTTTCACAGCGTGCCAAGGACTTGCATATACTCCAAAAGCCTGGCAGGAGGCCAGAGTGGTATTTATACCCAAGCCCGGCAAGGCAATCTATGAGACACCAAAGGTCTACAGGCCTCTAAGCCTTACATCCTTTCTACTCAAAACCATGGAAAGCATTGTGAGCAGGACATCCACCTAACTGCCTCAATACAAACAGCATGCCTTTGTCAAGGGAAGGTCGGTAGAGACTGTCCTGCACGAGGTTATGCATAAAATAGAAGAAACCTTTCGTCGCCAAGACGTACACATTGGCGGTTTACATTGACATTTAGGGGGCGTTGAATAATGTGCGGACCGACACATTGATTCAATCCTTAGACCAGTAGCGGATGGACCTGGTCCTTCGAAACTAAGAAACAGGTGGATAAATTGCCGGTCCCATGACGTAAATATAAGTGGGAAAGTGCCACAAGGCACGCCACAGGAGGGCATTTTATCGCCACTCCTTTACGTAACCACCATAAATAACCTATTACGAATGCTGACTGAGGAGATACTTTAACCCGTCTGCTATGCAGGCAAAGTTTTAATACTTCATAGGGGTAAGGATACGAACCAGCTATGCAGAAGGGCCGAAAAGGTCTTGCATATGACTAAGCTAGAGCCAGGAGTCTCAGAGTTAACCCAGAGTAGACTGAAACATGCATGTTCACGAGGAAAACGAAGGAGGGCCAATTCGACGCACCACGTTTCCTCAATAAAACGATTTCGATATCTGACAAGGTCAAATACTTAGGAGCGATCTTGGATAGGAAACTTAATTGGAAGTGTCACATATAGGAGCGTACTGAGAAGGCTCACAGATGTTGGGCACTATGTAGACGGGCCGTAGGTTCGAAATGTGGCCTGAATCCGAGGATCGTTCACTGGCTCTACAGGAGCGTGATTAGACCAATACTTACTTACGCCTCAGTAGTTTGGTGGACTGCTATGGAGAAAAAGTGCAACATAAGGACCATACAACAGATTCGTAGAACATGTTGTCTTGGCATAGGCGGAGCGATGAGGACCACGCCCACTAGGGCACTGGAGACTTTTCTAGATATTCGACCCATTGACATACAGATTAAGTGTGAAGCAGCCGCTACGGCTATGAGACTTAAGGCAATGGGAGAATGTATTGAGGATGGGAGCAGCTCATACCATCCATCATACCAGATACCTGAGATGAACCTTGAAGTCGAGTGCGAGGCACTGCTGCCTTCGACATTGTCTAGGATTGACGAAACCCTAGTATTGCCATCTGGAAGATCATGTTACACGGATGGACTAAAGCTAGGAGACAGAGTGGGCCTGGGTGTCCACATTGATAACCCAGGGACTGAGATCTGTTTTAGACTGCCTAACCATAATAGGGTCCTGCAGGGGATATGAAAGGACAGACGATTTGGCGGTGAAGGCCAGAGGATCCCCGTCAATAAACTTGGTTAACCCGAAGCCTTTTGGGTCGACGCAGTCCGAGTTAAAGGAGTGGGCGACGATTGCGAATGCAACATTATGGAACAAGGAAACGGTCGGTAGGACGGCGGAAACCCTATTGGGTCGACGCAGTCCGAGTTAAGGGACTGGGCGACGATTGCGGATGCAACATTGTGGAATAGTTAAACCGGAACAAGGAAACGGTCGGTAGGACGGCGAAAATCCTTTCTGTATCATTACGGGACACTTAATACTACGAGATCACTTATGTAAAATCGGTGTGGCAAGTGATGGCATGGTACTAACTTGAAGACGTCGAGTGTGAACATCTTTACTGACTGTGAAATGGCCATAAGGGCTATAACAACCAGGACGGTAAGGTCACGAACAGTCTTCCAGTGTAAGAAGACTAAAATGGTCATAGGGGCCGTAACAACCAGGACGGTAAGGTCACGAACAGTCTTGCAGTGTAAGAAGGAGATTAACGCCTTCTCTGAGGATGGCACAATCCGCATCGTTTGGGTGCCGCGCCGTACCGAAGTAAGGGGATATGAAAGGACAGGCGATTTGGCGGTGAAAGCCAGAGAACTGCCCTCGATGAACTTGGTTAAACCGAAGCCTTTCGAGTCGAGCAGACCAAGTTAAGGGAGTGGGCGATGAATGCGCATGCAACATTGTGGAATAGTGAAACGGTCGGTAGGACGGCGAAAAGCCCATGGCAGGATCTAGATCGTGAGAGGACGAGGCTATTACTGAAAGGAAGTAAAAGGGTGGTCAGTATAGCTATTGATATCATAAGAGGGCACATAGGACTACGAGCTCACTTATGCAAAATCGATGCGGAAAGTCATAGCATATGTTAGGCATGTGGGGAAATATGATGAGACGTTGGAGCACTTCCTATGTCATTGTCAGGCTTTCGCGGTTAAAGGACACCGGCCGATATTTGAATAGGGACACAATACCAGACATGAACCAATTTAGGGGAGTGGTATGGAAAACAATTAATTCCTAACTTAAAATTTTATTTTTCGAGCTTACTTTTTCGTTTTTAGAGCGCACAACTAGCCGATTACTGGCTAAGGTGTATGTCCTTAGTAACATGGGGGGTGGGGGGGGGGGGGGGGGGGGGGGATTAATATCTGCGCCCTCTTTTTAACCCAATTGTTTTTTATTTCGCAGATTAGAGGAGCAAGAGGCCACAAGGAGGCAGTTGGAGGAAGATCTGGAAATAAATAACAGGTAATGCCACCGATTTTATATATACATAAAAATTTATATTAATATATGATTTTATTTAAATTTCAGACTTAATTCACTTACCAAGCAGTGAGTATGACCTAGTATGTAATGTAATAAACAACGTATTGCGATAAGCTCGCCGTATAGCATTGCCCTTTATTGCATTTTCGCGCTATCCAAAACTTAACATAACGTCTCAAGACGTCACCTTTAAAAAATGCTACACGAGGAGTGAGATTTTCTCAATGGGTAATATTGAGTTAAGAATATGAGTTGTCACAACCTCTGGATCCCATTTACCATTTTGTGTGGAATAATACAATGCTAACCTGCTTAAACACTGTGCCATAAATATTAACTGTTAAAATATAAGATCGAAACATATTTTTATAATTTCAGACAAGAGTTATTCTTGGCAGACATTGAAAGTAACGATTGGAAAATAATACTTCGACGACAAGATGGCTCGGAGAATTTTAATCGAAATTGGACTGATTACAAGTCTGGTTTTGGCAATCCAAATGGAGAATTTTTCATTGGCCTGGAAGTATTGCACAACCTAACCAACAATGGTCCACCCCAAGAGCTAGTTGTGGTGATGCGAAATTTCGGAGATGAAGAGAGACATGTCAAATACGATCTCTTTCGAGTTGGCAATGAAGCCGAGAAATATGCCTTACTCGATTTAGGAGTATTTAGTGGTAACTTAAACTTTGATGCTTTGCGATCTCATAGGGGAGCAAAATTTTCCACACCAGATCAGAAAAATAATGCAAGAAATTCAACACATTGTTACAATGAAAGGATTACAAGTGGTTGGTGGTACATGGATTGTGGCCATTGGTATGTTATCTATTTAAAAGAACTTAATACCATTTTAGTAACAACGAATACGTTTTTATATTTTGCAGTTATTTGACTGGACCCTATAGAACAACCCCGGATATGGTAAACTGGGATTATTTGCATTGGTGGTGGCAAAATGTAAAGTTTGCCGAAATGAAAATAAGAGCAAAAAAGTGAAACTTAAATCAACAGAGGAATTGTAATATGGTTGTATATCAGGGATATATAAAATATTAAATAGAACTAAAAACTTACTTTTTGGACTGAAATAGTATTTTCTTCTTTGGAATGATTACAGTATAAATACTGGTCAGCTGGTCTGGTCTTTATTGAATCGATATGTCTCAAGTAGATATATGAGCTATATCAACTAATTGATCGATTTTGATCATACCTGCCCTGGATTTTAGAAATCTTCAGTTGGCCTGGATCAGTGGCAAACTTCTCACATATCAATGAGTGCTGTTCGATTCATGTTTAAGTTCCATGAGAAGGGGCCTCTTTCTTATAGTCAACTAGCTGACCTGGGCCCGCTCCGCTGCGTCTTCTTTTACTTTATATGGAACAAAAGTTGCCTTGGAATATTTATTTTCGACAATTAACGATCTTTAAGTGAAAAAATATCCAACATGGTGCGAAAATAGTATTGGGTTGCCCAAAAAGTAATTGCGGATTTTTCATATAGTCGGCGTTGACAAATTTTTTCACAGCTTGTGACTCTGTAATTGCATTCTTTCTTCTGTCAGTTATCAGCTGTTACCTTTAGCTTGCTTTAAAAGTGTAAAAAAAGTATATTTGATTAAAGTTCATTCTAAGTTTTATTAAAAATGCATCTACTTTCTTTTAAAAAATCCGCAATTACTTTTTGGGCAACGCAATATATCGCTTGACTAACATTTTAACAATATAAGTGCCTTTATCTGAATCCCATATGATCTTTATTGGTCTACGAATTTCAGTTTGAATGTAAGGTGTAATCCATTCTTAAAATACTTCATTTCAGCCCGATATTCTCATGATGTCTGAATTAATGGTGTTTTCGGGGGAGAGGTGGTCCCCCAGATACTTGGCCCTGAAAAAATATCAGCATCGTGCTCTTCCCTCAAATACCATTTATTTAAACCCCATATTGCCATTGGCTTAAGAGGAGTTTACCGGATGAGGCGTCCCCCAAACACATGGCCAAAATAGGTTATCAAATTCGTTGTCTAATCTCAAATACCTTTCATTTAAGCCACATATTGGCATGGTCGAAAAATTTGTTCCCTTTGGGGGTGTTTTGGGAAAGGGATGATGCCCTAAATACATGGTCCTAAATTTGGATATCAAATTCATATTCTACTTCCAAACGCCTTTATTTGAGCCCCATATTGCGATGGTCAGTAAAAAATTGCTGTTTGTGGGGTATTATGGGAAAGGAGTAGACCCCCAGAAAATTGGTCCCGAATATGGGTATCAATTCTTGCTCTAACCCCCAATACCTTTCATTTAAGCTCCACATTGACATGGTCGGTAAATATGCCCGATTTAGGGGTGTTTTGGGGATTGGGGTGGTCCCCCAAACACTAAACCCGGAAAAATATCAGCAACGTGCTCTATTCTCATATATCTATATATGATTTATTTGAACCCCATATTGCCATCGCCCTCAAAAATTGGATATCAAATTCGTTTTCTAATCTCATTTAAACTCCTTATTGCAAAAGTCAGCAAATATGTCCGGTTTGTGGTATTGGCCCTAAAAACTATGAATATTTAGTTCCACTCTCTTAAAGACCCATATTATCTTGGTGAGCAAATATGTCCTATTTGGGGGGTTGTTATGGTGGTGGGACGTCCGCTAAACAGTTGGCCCCTAATGTTGATATCAGATACATGGTCTACTTCCACATAGCTTTGATTTGAGCCCCATATTTCCATAGTCGGTAAACATGACCGGCTTGGGGGTTTTTTGGGGGATGGGCGGCCACTAGGCTAGTTGGCCTTGAAAATATATATCGGATTCGTGTTCCACTTTGAAAGCCCTCTTATTTGAGCCTCATATTGCAATAGTCAGAAAATACTTACTATTTGGGTGGTGTTGTGGGGGTGGCGTGTCCCATGGACAATTTTCTTGAATTTTGATATCAAATTTGTGCTTTACTCCCAAATACCTTTCATTTGAGCCCCATATTTCTATGGTCGTTTGTGCCCTTTGGGGATGTTTTTGGTGAGAGGCGGCCCACCAAACACTTGGTCCCATATTTTGATATCAGATTCGTATTCTACATTCAAATATCTTTTATTTAAGCCCCATATTCCCATGATCAGTAAATAAGTCCTGTTTGGGGGTGTTTTGGGAAAGGGGTGGACCCCCAGTAACGTGGTCCCACATTTGGATATTAGATTCGTATTCTACTCGCAAATACCTTTCATTTGAGTCCCATATTGCCATGGTCGGTAAATATGTCGATTTATGGGTGTTTTGGGGCTTGAGGTGGTCCCCCTAGCACTTGGTCCGACAATTGGATATCAGATACGTTTTCTTATCCTAAATACCTTTCATTTGAGTCCCATATTGTCGTGATTGTTCTAAATATATATCTGGTGGGTTTTAGGGTGGGGCAGCCCCCCTAGGTACACGCTTACTTTCGAAGGAGTTAAGCTAGGCGCTTGAAATGTTGCACAAATAGTTTTTATTTGTGTAGGTCGGTTGGGATTGTAAATGGGCCAAATGTGAACATCTTTGCCGACAGTAAAATTGCCATAAGAGCAATAACAACTAGGACGGTAAGTTCACGAATAGTCTTGCAGTGTAAGAAGGAGATTAACGCCTTTTCTGAGGATGGCTAAATCCGCATCGTTCGGGAGGCGGACCATAACGGATTAAGGGGAAATGAAAGGGCAGACGATTTGTCAGAGAAGACTAAATGACTGCAGTCAATAAACTTAGTTAACCCGAAGCCTTTCGGATCGACGCAGTCCGAGTTAAGGGAGTGGGCGAAGAATGCGCATGCAACATTGTGAAACAGCGAGACGGTCGGTAGGATGGCGAAAATCCTATGGGCGGATCCAGATCGTGAGAAGACGAGGCTATTACTGAAAGGTAGCAAGAAGGAGGTCAGTATAGCTATTGGTATCATTATGAGACACATAGGACTATGAGCTCACTTATGTAAAATCGTTGCAGCAAGTGAAAGCATGAGACCCAAAATTTGGCACTCAGTAGCCACTTTGGCCAAAGCAATTGCCTGTTACGCATGCCACCTTAAAACAAAGTAAGCTAGAAACACACGCACATATACAATAGAGTGAGTGATGCTCTAAAGTTTTAGCAATGTGTGCATGCGGATGTGTTTTTCAATTTGCATGTATTGATTGCAAATGAACACCACCCAGATGAGTGTCATGTGAAGCCAAAGCAATTAGAGGAATGAGACATCAAGTGTTGTTGAGCGGCATATATATACTCTGTTCTTTTTTTCTCTTGTTTCTTATTTGTGGATGAGAATTGCTTTTATCAGTGACGTACGTCCTATCTGTTTCCGTCTGTTAAAAAGTGACAGACTTACTTCCATTTTTTTCTTAACCCAAGCCATTACAAAGCACGCAAATTAATTTCAGCCCTCGTAACTTTGAACGGTAGTTGTGTGTGTGTGTTACGGTCAATTTGATCTCTTGTGAGTATTGCTCAAAATGTAAAATAAGACCCTCAATTATTTTATGCTCATCTGTTAAAACAATTACAATAGCTCAACGGATTTAAATGAGTATTTTATGTTTTGGTTGTTGAGTCGAAAGCGTCAACTACGATTGCTGGTATAAGGTGGGAGCTTGCCATTCGCAGCATGTCTACCATGTGCACTTATTTTTAAGATAGCTTGCTGCAGCTCTCTGCCTTCCGTCCACTAGTGGGATTTCAATGCGTCTTTAGAACTGGTAAATCTACCATAGGTCAGATATTTACACTGTCCTAAATCCAAAGCAATAAGCAATTAGGTTAAGAAATATAAAATTTTTCTTCATTTACAAAAACTTAACATAAACTAAGGCTAACTAATTAAAAGAAAATTTTAATATCATATATACATCATTAAAACCAATAATGGCAACAATGAAACAAAACATCCGGACTGTTTGATTGCCGAATTTTTTTTATATAACCCTATTTTCTTTGAGAGAACAAAAACGTGTGGCATATTTTGGGATTTTAAGTTATCCTGTAAATTATTTGGTTTGGTGGTAGCAAATGTGGAAAAAGGTGAAGGCGTGGTATACTGCATTGAAGATATCTGGTTGTCTCCCCTTGATTGTGAGGTTGCAGGATACATTTGTGAAAAAGCGCCATAGTTTTGAAAGAATGGATTGGAATTTGCCACTGCATTTGGTGTTTGCTGATGTTGTTGTTGGGGCCAACTAGGAGGACATACCAATTGTTCCGTTTCGATGTAACGTCTTGGATCATTGGAATCGGGTTCTCTTATGACTTCTTTATAACATCCATTGGGAAGAGTTTTATATTCATCAGTGTGGATAATCGGTTTGGAGTTTTGCTGTTGATTATTGTATTCAGAGCTTAAGTGTTGAGTAAAAATATTATCCAAATCTACTCCTTCCATGTCGTCAAGAAATGAACCTAAAGAAAGAACAAATAATTTGCACATCAAAAATTTGAATAACAAACAAAACAAAACCAGTAAGGAAAGGTTCATCCATATCGGATGAAAGACATATATGGGAGCTATATCTAAATCTGAACCGATGTTGAAGAAATTTTGCACACATGTGTAAACGTCAAATAAATCGCCTCATGCTAAATTTTGTAAAGATCGGACTAAAATTTGGGCTGTTACAGCCTTAAAATTCCATATCGGATGAAAGATATATGAGGGAGCTATATCTAGACCGATTTTGACGAAATTTTGCACACATATATAGACGTCAAATAAAACACCTTTGGATGTTACAGCTTTAAAAGGCTGATCTCCTTCTTACTTCCTTTCAGTAATAGACTCGTCTTCTCAAGATCTGGATCCCCACCATAGGATTTCCGCCGTCCTACCGACCGTTTCGCTGTTCCACAGGGTTGCATGTGCATAAGTCGCCCACGCCCTTAATTCAGACTGCGTCGATCTGAAGGGTTTCGGGTTAACCAAGTTTATTGACGGCAGTCGTCTGGCCTTCACCGCCAAATCATTTGCCCTTTCATTTCCCATCCTCGCCATCCTCGGAGAAGGGGCTAATCTCCGTCTTACACTGCAAGACTGTTCGTGACCTTACCGTCCTGGTTGTTATTGCCCTTATGGTAATTTTACTGTCGATAAAGATGTTTACACTCGACGTCCTCGTGTTAGTACCATACTACTTGACTCGTTCCGTGATTGCCCGGATCTCCGCATGCAGTACCTTGTTATGGTCAGGCAGTCTAAAACAGATATCAGTACCTGGATTCTCAATGTAGACCCCCAGGCCCATACTGTCCTCTAGCTTTGATCCATCCGTGTAACATGATCTTCCAGATGGAAGTTCCGTCAATCCAAAACTGTGCAGATGTGCAGCAGTGCCTCGCCCTCGACTTCAAGGTTCATCTCAGGTATCCGATCTGTTTATATCAGGTATCCCTATTAACTGCCTGAAATAATGCTTCCTTGGTAGGATAAGCAAAGTCCTCCTCCTCGAGAAGTAGTGACATATGTCTTTTGCCATCCTTCAAATCCTATATTCAGTTGACACTTCATTCGCACATTCCTCGTAGTAAGCGCCTATTCAATCAAAATACTTGTACAGTGGTGGACCGACTTAATTCACAGACTGGGCCACTTTCATCAGTGCACCAATCATGGTGGTGAAAAAGTTTGTCAGTCCCTATGTTCAGCGCTATCAGCAGCCTGAGGTCCTGCTTTTTATACCCACCTCCATAGGATGTGGGTATACTAATCTAGTCATTCCGTTTGTAGCACCTAAAAATATTCGTCTAAGACCGCATAGAGTATATATATTTTTGATCGTCTCGACGTTCTACGTCGACCTAGCCATGTCCGTCCGTCTGTCGAAACACAATAGCGGTCAAACACGTAAAGCTAGCCGCTAAATATGGAATAGGTCGTTGAGGATTGCAAATGGGCCACATTCAGATTTAGAAACAGCTCTTATATAAACCGATCTCCCGATTTGACTTCTTGAGCCATTACAAGCCGCAATTTTAGTCCGATTTGGCTCAAATTATGTGCGTGTAGTGTTCTGTTATGACTTTCAACAACTGTGCAAAGTACGGTCCAAATCGGTATATAACCTGATATAACTCCTATATAAACCGATCTTCCGATTTGATTTTTGACCCCTTGGAAGCCGTAATTTTTGTCCGATTTGGATAAAATTTTGCCAATAATGTTCTGGTATGACTTTCAACAACTGTGCCAAATACGGTCCAGATCGGTCTATATCCTCATATAGCTCCCATATAAACCGATCTCCAGATTTGACTTCTTGAGCCTCTGGAAGCCGCAATTTATGTCAGATTTGGCTGAAATTTTGCACATAGTGTTCTGGGGTGACTCTCAATATCTGTGTCATGTGCGGTCTAAATCGGTCTATAACCTGATATAGCTTCCATATAAACCGATCTTCCGATTTGACTTCTTGAGCCCCTGTATATAAGTACGGTTCAAATCGGTCTATAACTTGATATAGCTCCCATATAGCTCCCATTTTGACTTTTTGAGCCCTTACAAGCCGCAGATTTCGTCCAATTCGGCTAAAACTTTGCATGTAGTGTTCCGTTATGACTTCCAAAAACTGTGCCAAGTACGGTCCAAATCGGTCCATAACCGATTTGGTTGAAATTTTGCATGTGGTGTTCTGTTACGACTTCCAACAACTGTGCCTAGTACGTTCCAATTCAGTCTATAACCTAATATAGCTCCCATGTATACCGGTCTCTCGATCATCCTTGTTTGGTTCCTAGAAACTATAATTTTTGCTGATTCGGCAGAAGTTTGGTATGTAGAATAAAATGATGGCCTTCAACTAAATTTATTTTCTATAAATTTTTAGCCGTATCCATGGTGGTGGGTTCCCCAGATTCGGGGAACCGCATCACTAAATAAATTTATGACTTACCTAAAGCGTTTTTTTGAAAAGAACCAGCCATAATTGTCAATGTTTGCATGATTAGGTATATATTAATAATTGTTTTAATTTTTCTTTTTGCCATTTTATTCGATAACATTTAAATTAAAATCAAATGTTGTCTTTTTGTTGATGAATTTCTAATAATAAAATTAAAAACTCTTTGAAGCTACTCTGTTGCGTAGTTACGCTGAAGACTTGGATTCGTTTAATTCCCCAAATAGCAGAATAGTAAAATTCATTTGCTCAAAACACTTGTGTCATTGCACAAATATAGCCATTATTCATATGATTCAGAAATGTTTAGAATGTCCCAGCACACCATGTGGTGCGAGTACATACAATCATCAACGTAGGGCTTGCTCATTGGGAAGCAAGTAAACGCTTGCTAAGTTCGACCGCACTTTTCACAAAGTGGCTTAGTTTTAAGAGAATACTTATAGAGCAACTAAGCTGGCGAATAAATGTGGTTGGGGTGGTTTCAAGGAGATTATTTGGGATATGGGTTTCCAGTATGGCCAGAAAATGTTTCGTCGCCAAACTCTCGTTGTAATTCTACTTCCAAAACCACGAGCTTAGCCGCAGGTCGATCGAGAATACCATGTTTTGTAAGCACTTTAGCACTTCGAACCTGCCCATCCGTAGCCAATCTCGTCCCCAAGACTTTTCCACGCAGCCAAACATTTCTTGGTAATGATGGGTCAACTATGATGACTAAATCGCCTTAAGAATGTGCTTTAGACTTTTTCAACCACTTCGACCTATATGTTAAAGACGGCAAATATTGTGCTACCCACTTTTTCCAAAATATGCAAACTTTTTCTTAACAGTATGCCGCTTTGGGATCACTCCGACATAGGCTTTAAACCATTTAAACTTCCTAAAAGAAAGTGTTTCGGCGTTAAAGCTTCATCCGTTTCTGAGTGCAATGGAACATACGCAAGAGGACTAGAATTAATGATATTTTCAACTTCTATTAGCATACTAAATAGAAGCTCATCACTGGGTAACCTCGATGGCATAATTTTATATAATACTAGCCAAACCGGGCCCGCTTCGGTGCGCCTCGCGATATTTGCGAGGTACAATGCATGCATGGGCAATAAAAAAATTTTCCCCAAAGAGGTGTCGCACTGCGGGACGCCATTAGGACTCGGCTATACAAAAAGGTCCCTTATCATTGAGTTTAAACTTGAATCGGAAAGCACTCATTGATGTGTGAGAATTTGCCCCTTTTAGGTACCTGTTGGTAATGTTCTTCCTTAGGGTAATGTTCTCATTAGGGGAGGGATGGCACCTCAGACATTTCGACATTTCGACTTTTCAAATCCCTTTAATTTGTGCACCATATTGCCATGGCCGGTAAATATGAACCGTTTGGAGTGTGTTTTGTGGAAGGGCGGCCACCGGCACTTTGCACTGAAAATAGATATTACATTCGTTCTTTATTCCCAACGGAAATGAAGTTCAGTTTAGGGGGTGCTTTAGGGCGTACCTAATTTCATCATTCTGTTTGTAACTCCTCGAAATTTGCGTCTAAGACCCCATACAGTATATATATTCTTGATCGTCATGTTATTTTAAGTCGATCTAGCCATGTCCGCCCGTCCCTCTGTCTATCGAAAGCACGCCAACTTTCGAAGGAGTAAAGCTAGCCGCTTGAAATTTTGCACAAATACTTTTTACTAGTGTAGGTCGGTTGGTATTGTAAATGGGCCAAATCGGTCCATGTTTTGATATAGCTGCCATATAAACCGATCTTGGGTCTTGACTTCTTGAACCTCTAGAGTGCGCAATTCTTATCCGATTTTTGTTTGATATCCAACAACAGTGCCAAGTATGGTTCAAATCGGTCCATAACCTGGTATAGCTGTCTTATAAACCAATCTAGGGTCTGGACTTCTTGAGCCTCTAGAGGTCGCAATTCTTATCCGATTTAAATGAATTTTCGCACGTAGTATTTTGTTATGATGTCCAACAACTGTGCCAAGTATGATTCAAATCGGTCTATAACCTGATATAGCTGACATATTAACCGATCTTGGGTCTTGACTTCTTGAGCCTCTAGAGTGCGCAATTCTTATCCGATTGGAATCAAATTTTGCACGACGTGTTTTGTTATGATATCCAACAACTGTGCCAAGTATGGTTCAAATCGGCTCATAACCTGATATAGCTGTCATATAAACAGATCTGGGGACTTGACTTCTTGAGCTTCTAGAGGGCGCAATTCCTATCCGATTTGGCTGAAATTTTGTATGACGCATATTATTCTTACTTTCAACAACTGTGTCAAATAAGGTTCAAATCGGTTCATAACCTGATATAGCTGCCATATAAAGCGATCTGGGATCTTGACTTCTGGAGCCTCTAGAGGTCGCGATTATTATCCGATTTGCCTGAAATTTTGTACGACGGATTCTCTCATGACCTTCAATATACGTGTTTTTATGGTCTGAATCGGTCTATAGCCCGATACAGCTCCCATATAAATCGATCTCTCTATTTTACTCCTTGAACCGCCAAAGGGCGCAATTCTTATTCGAATTGGCTGACATTTTTCACAGGTCTCCAACATATAATTTAATTGTGGTTCAAACCGGACCATATCTTGATATCTCTCTAATAGCAGAGCAAATCTTTTCTTATATCCTTTTTTGCCTAAGAAGAGATGCCGGGAAAAGAACTCGACATATACGATCCATGGTGGAGGGTATAAAAGATTCGGCCCGGCCGAACTTAGCACGCTTTTATTTGTTTCATCCCAATTTATCTTTGATCAGTCCAGATCAAAGGCATTTTGCATAAGGACCTTTACACAGATTATTACGTTGCCTATTAGGCCCAAAGGGTCATGTATTGACATAAAAAACCGCAATATTTCGCTTCGTCGGAATTTTATTCCCCAAAAATATATCAATTTTGAATGTAATTACGTCCTCTTGGTGCTCCACCTAAACTTTTTCAATGCCACGTTCATCTTTAACATTCAGGCACTTTGTGGCCTTTAATGGTACAGCAGGAAAAGAACCCATTAAAGGCTACAAGGTATTCGGGTGATTTTTTGGGTTGCGTTAATCAATATATTCATCATATGGTGATGGTTGCAAAAAAGTGGCTAATTTGAACATTTTTTTTTTTTTGTCAAAAGTGTCACTTTGTTGAAGGGTGTGGCAAAGGATATTTCTTGATCCTGAGTGAGAATAGTTTTTAACACAACTCAACATCTGCTGCTGAAATTTGGAGTTAAGTGCGTTTGCCCGATATACTACAATTGTACAGTACATCCCTCAGAACATATCCAAATGGGAGACCAATTGGTGTCTTATCCAAAATCAAATATTCTTCCATTCCATTTAACCACATCCCATTGTGCGACGTTTTCTTCATATGAGTGATGGTGAGTGATGTTTTCAATATGACAAACAGCGAAGAAAACAAATACTATTTAACGTTCACCAAAAATATTTGTTAGACTGAAATTCCCAAAAATGTTAACAATATTTTAGCTAATTAGCCTTAGTATAACTTGGAGCTTACTTTGGTGCAGTTAATTTTTGGAAAAGCTAGAAAAATTAGAACAAAATTTCACCATGTTAATTTATAATAGCAATAAGCGCATATTATTTCTATTAGTCACTCTATCTCAAGTATTCAGAATTGTGAAATGTCGTGCTGAACCTGAAGCCAATCCTGGATTGCGTAATTAGAACAAAATTCCATGGAACAAATTTATGAAAACTTTCATTTTTTCTTCAACTTTCAGTTGGTGGTTTGGCAGGCGGTGCTCTTGGCTCCGTCATTGGTCACACATTATTTCACAAATCCGATGATCATCAGCATCACCATACTTATCATGCAACCACTATAGATCGACTGGAGACATTTATCAATGGATGCTATCGACAAGTGGTGCGAGAACCTGACTCACATAACACTGATGACTATATAGAAACGGAGCAAATGTTGTGTCCCATAAATGTGCAGCCACCTATAATAGGAACAATGCCTTTGCAGCCACCTTCTTTGACCGCAGGACCAGATCCTCAGCAAGTTTTTGTTTTGTCTCGAAGATCTGGCACATATAGGAACAGTAGCAATAGTTTAATGGCATCAAGTCTGTTTGCATTATTGGTTTTTACTTCATTAAGCCATTTTATGTAGAACTTAACAGAGACAATTAAGCTCGTCTTGAAAGTGAAAAAAACAAACAAAAGAATAAATTGTTTGTCTAGCGGAAATAAGCGAATTGTTAAAATTATAATACGAGTATATATGTATATCGAGTTATTATTTACTAAACTGTATAGAAAAATAAAATTGTAGTGCCCTTACCAATGCAAATTTGCCCATGAACCATCCTTTAAGAAACTGGGGCAAATTTCTCACAAATTAATGAGTGCTGTCCGATTCAATTTTAAGCTCCATGATGAGAGACCTCCTTTTTATAGCCGAGACCGAACGGGGTGCCACAGAGAAACACCTCTTTGGGGAGAAGTTTTTACCTGACAAAGTACCTCACAAATGTCGCCAGCACTAGGAAGGGATAACCACCGCTGAAAAATTGTCTGATGTTCCCGCCAGGATTTGAAACCAGGCGTTCAGCGTTATAGACGGACATGCATTTCCCTTAAAACTCTTAAATGTAATGTTGTTAACCAATGCCATAGAATGTCTACCCGACGATTGTACATAACATTTACCTCCTAGTCAGAATCCAAGTAGCAGTAACCCGGTTGAAAAACAATAACGCAGCAGGAGCCGACGGGTTACCCGCTGAACTATTTAAGACCGGAGGCAACACTCTGATAAGGCGATGCAACAGCTTTTCTGCGCAATCTGGCTAGAAGAACGCATACCCGATGATTGGAACCTCAGCATACTGTGTCCCTTAAACAACAAAGTAAACAATACGGAATGTGCCAACTACAGAGGAATAAGTCACCTCCTCCCATACAATATACGAGCGTACTGTGTGAAAGATTAAAACCTAAATCAATGAGATGCATGGGTCTTTAGATCGGAGTAAATCCATTCTAGACCAGATGTTCACACTGTGCCAAATCCTGGAAAAGACCCGAGAAGAACTGGTCAATTCTCAATATATCTAAGTTGACTACAAAGCCGCTTTAGACAGTGATATGCGTTAAAAGGGGGCTCACCACCGGCGTCACACTCCCAGAGCGCCAGATCATCAGCGGCTTTATTCCCCGTTGCGGCTTGATAGTCCGGAACACAGCACAAACGGACCGCAGATAATTGGGCCCTATCAATGCGGCTTTAGATCTAGTAAATCCACCCTAGACCAGATATTTACACTGCGTCAAATCCTGGAAAAGACCCGAGAAGAACAGATAAATTTTCAATTTATCTTAGTTGACTACAAAGCCGCTTCCGACAGTGATATACGTTAAAAGGGGGCTCACCATTGCCGTCGCACTCCCTGAGCGCCAGAGCATCAGCCGCTTTATTCCCGCCGCCGCTAGAAGGTCCGGAACGCAGCACAATCTGACCGCAGCCCCAAACGTCGGTGACGCTCCATCTCGAGAGCTTACTCAGCGCGCCCTAAAGGATATCCGGGACAATAGAGAGAAACCGACCGCTTCTCAAAATGACGTCGCCGTCAGCATAGGGCACCACTTTCACTCTTTCCTCCTCGAAGGACCTGGCAATCCCATTGATAACCAAGAGCCACAATAGGGGGATAAACACCAATAAAAGTCGCATTAATTTTGACGCCATTTAAAGTCGCATTAATTTTGACGCCATTAAAAGTCGCATTTACTTTGACGCCAGGCTTACACTGAGAGTGGGCAGGAGACGGTGGAGCTTTTGACAGAGGCTCATTTCCCGGTTGGCCAGGAAGTGGTGGCATGTGGGCTTAACAGATGACCACATCAGGGACATCGTTGACGAGGAGAATATAGCGTGGGCGGTCCACACTTTCCGGTCATTTAAGTCGGCCGGACCTGACGGTATTTTTCCGGCACTGCTGCAGGGGTCCCTTGGAGTCATCCTGCCCTGGCTTGGGCGGATCTTCCGAGCGAGTCTAGCATAGTCATATATACCGATGGCATGGATGGAAGTCAATGTGATCTTTATCCCCAAGTTGGGATAAATAAACCACACTACGACTATTATTCTGTCATCGTTTTTGCTGAAAACACTGGAAAGACTGATGAACCTGAGGGTGAGAGGGCGACTGACGCCGGAAAACTTCAGTGGAGCACAACACTCATACCTCAAAGTCAGGTCGGTGGAGATGACCCTTCACAAGGTGGTACAGGAGGTTGAGACATCTCTCCGACAAAAGGATTATACCTTGACGGGCTTCTTGGATATTGAGGGGGCCTTCAATAACGTGGAGATAGGGACGATAGTCGCCGCACTAGAACGCATGGGGATTCACCCCATAATCTCCCAGTGGTTTATGTAGTTTAGAGTTTCCCAAACTCACCTTATCAATTGAGTGCTACCCGATTCTAACTTAAGCTTTTAGATAAGAGGACCTCCTGTTTTATGCCGAGTTCGAACAGATTGTCACTGAAAAGTGACACCTCTTTGTTGAGAAGTTGTACAAATTTTACCAGCATTTGATGAGGGGATAACCACTGGTGACAAATGTTTTGAGATGTTCTCGCCTGCAAGATTTGAAGCCGGGCGTTTGGGCACGATAGTCGGCATGCTAAGCTATGCACCACGGTCTCCCAGTGGACCAATAATATGCTTTATGGCAGGATTATTAATGCGGAGCTGGGAGATAGTGTTGTCAGGAGGCGGTTGACCAGAGGAACGCCCCAAGGAGAGGTATTTTTGCCGATTCTATGGAACCTCGAGATTAATCCTGATGGATCTCGGTGGGGACGGCACGAGGATTATCGCTTATGCGGACGACGTCGTGCTGCTGGTCCAAGGCGGGTTTCTGTCGACGATCAGCGAAATCATGGAAGGGTCAAGACCAACCCAGGAAAACGGAGCCGGTGCTCTTCACGCGTAGATGGAAGATACCGGAGTTCAGACTCCCGTCCTTAGACAGGATCATCCTTCGGCTGTTGAAGGAGGCGAAGTATCTGGACATAGCCCTCGATTCGAAACTGTCTTGGAGGAGGAACACCGAGGAAAGAAGCCGTAAGGCAATGTGCGCTTTTAACTCCTGCAGGAGAATATTCGGTAGGAAGTGGGGGGTAACACCCAAGATGATTTATTGGATTAATACAGCCATTTTGAGACCAGTACTGGTCTATGGAGCACTGGTATGGTGGAATGCCGTAGGGAAGAGGACGCGTGCGAGGGAGTTCGAGAAGGTCTGGAGACAGGCCTGTGTCGCTCACAGGGGCACTGAGATCCGCACCGCAGTCAGGCCTGCAGGCGATGTTGGATATGTCAGGGTCGTGCTTAGGCAGCCATCCTCCATACCGAGCTTGGTATGGAGGATGGCTGCGGCTGCAGTTCGATTCTGTGTGTTACGGATGCAGAGGATAGACTGAGGAGGATCTACCTGGCACCAGTGCCAACTGGAGTGTGGGCATTCGCGATTCGATTTCTTGAGAAGGACGAATCGAGGGCGAATACTGCAATTGAGGAGGATAAGACCTCGATCTATGAGGGGATTCCAGGTAATGAGAGGGCGGACGAGTGCGGCAGGAGGGGTTCATCGTACCTGCCACCGGTCTTGCCAACGTGCCATTTGTCGAATTACTGAACACAGTAGAGGGGATGGCCAGGGCGGCGTCGGTGGTACTCGGTGGATGGTTTCCGCACTGCAAAGAGTTATTCCTATTTTTATACCCTCCACCATAAGATGGGGGGTATACTAATATCGTCATTCTGTTTGTAACTACTCGAAATATTCGTCTGAGACCCCATAAAGTGTATATATTCTTGATCGTCGCGACATTTTATGTCGATCTAGCCATGTCCGTCCGTATGTCCGTCTGTTCGTCCGTCCGTCCGTCCGTCTGTCTGTCGAAAGCACGCTAACTTCCGAAGGAGTAAAGCCAGCCGCTTGAAATTTTACACAAATACTTTTTATTAGTGTAGGTCAGTTGGTATTGTAAATGGGCCATATCGGTCCATGTTTTGATATAGCTGCCATATAAACCGATCTTGGGTCTTGACTTCTTGAGCCTCTAGAGTGCGCAATTCTTATCCGATTGGAATGAATTTTGCACGACGTGTTTTGTTACGATATCCAACAACTTTGCCAAGTATGGTTAAAATCGGTTCATAACCTGATATAGCTGTCATATAAACCGATCTTGGGTCTTGACTTCTTGAGCCTCTAGAGTGCGCAAATCTTATCCCATTGGAATGAAATTTTGCACGACGTGTTTCGTTATGATATCCAACAACTGTGCCAAGTATGGTTCAAATCGGTCCATAGCCTGATATAGCTGCCATATAAACCGATCTTGGGTCTTGACTTCTTGAGCTTCTAGAGTGCGCAATTCTTATCCGATTGGAATAAAATTTTGCACGACGTGTTTTGTTATGATATCCAACAACTGTGCCAAGTATGGTTAAAATCGGTTAATAACCTGATATAGCTGCCATATAAACCGATCTGGGATCTTGACTTCTTGAGCCTCTAGAGGTCGCAATTATTATCCGATTTGCCTGAAATTATGTACTACGGATCCTCTCATGACCATCAACATACGTGTTTATTATGATCTGAATCGGTCTATAGCCCGATACAGCTCCCATATAAATCGATCTCTCTATTTTACTTCTTGAGCCCCCAAAGGGAGCAATTCTTATTCGAATTGGCTGACATTTTACAAAGGTCTCAAACATGTAATAATATAATAATAGCAGAGCAAATCTTTTCGTATATCCTTTTTTGCCTAAGAAGAGATGCCGGGAGAAGAACTCGGCAAATGCGATCCATGGTGGAGGGTATATAAGATTCGCCCCGGCCGAACTTAGCACGCTTTTACTTGTTTAACATAAACTCAGAAACAACTGCTTTTGGTGGTTTGTAAACCACATAATGAGGTGTCAATATAACATATATCATGTAGCCGTCAATTCTAGTTTGACAATTACCCCATAGATTCAGGTTTAGAACAACAAATCACCAGAAATTAGCTATAATCTGAAATATTCAATCATTAGTTGAAAGTACTCTATCATCAGCGAAATTGTTTCAGATTGTGATTATTCACAACTAGTGTGTTATGCCTACTATATAAAGTGATCTTACATTGCTTTTATTTTACTTTAATTTTATTTGTGTTCTTTATTCTGGCATTTGGAATTGTATGCAAACAACTCCGTTGTAAGAATAAATAATGACACCTTATGGGTAGAAAAAACTACTTCGACATAGACACGATGTGTTATTTATTCAATATAAAATGCAAAACAAATATCATAAGTAGTTAGCTATCTGAGCAGCTGTATCAATAATATGGTAGTCTGGTAATAATTGTAATAAGAATTGCAATTAAAGTTCATTTGCTAGTTAGCCACTGATCAGCAACAGTTAAAGGATTACAATAGAGAGTTACTATAAAAAAAATTAAACTTGTGAAATGTTGTCACAAAAATTAAGAGATCAAAGTATTTTCGTAATCATTTACGTATATTTTGTACTAAAAATTTCGCTTACAATTTGTGGTCCTCAAGGAGGTATTTAATTTATTGACAAGTGTGCAAAGTAAAACCATAGAACGATTCTGTAGAGAATCCTTCATTTATATTGAAATTAATAACTTCTTAATTGTTTTATTATTTCAATTCCATTATTCCAGAAACTGTTATCCAACGTAATACTTTTTTGGAAAATGGTTGCTACGAAAACCCCATTAAGGAACCTCTTCATTCTGATCCCAATCGTTATCTGTTACGCGAACAATGGATTTGTCCACCTAATGCGATTATCACCCACATTACGAAAAGTAGTTTCAATGGAACCGCCAACTCTGTCTTCCTTAAACAACTTTCTTCAAACTCTACCATCATTGAACGTACGGCACCTTTAGAAAATGGATGTTTCCAAGAAACTATCAAGCAAGTCGATCCTTTAAATGCAAGCCATTTAATAGTCAACAATTCGTTGATATGCCCAGCTGGAAATGAAAGTTATGATCAGAGGAATATTACAGAAAATATTCTAAATCCTCTGCTTACTATAATAGAACGTACCGCTCCATTAGATAATGGTTGTTTTGAGGAAATCGTAAAGGAATCAAGTTCTACAAGTTTGCAGCATCTTATTACTGTCAGTAAGAATTTTATATGTCCACCTGGCTTGAATGTTACCTCTGTACATGGTAATGTTAACAATCAGCTATTGCCTCCTCATGCTCCGAATAATACATCAACCCAATTAGTAAATAATTGCAATACTACAAATCATTGTAAGATAGCTAGAAGCTCTAGCAAAGTTGGTATTTCATTATCCTTAAAAGGATTATTTTTTATGGTTTTTATGACACTGCTGTCAAATATTCATATATGACTTCTTTAATGATGAATTAAGAGTTTTTTTGTATTAAAGTTTCGAATAATGTAAATTTTACTTTTAATGTCCAATAAGTAAGGATGAGCTAAATTTGGGCAATGTCGAGTGGGTATGCAATGGTGACCTCTTTATACCCTACATCTCATTGGGTATGCAATGGCGACCTCTTTATACCCTACATCACATTGGGTATGCAGACTAAGTAGACGAAATTTGTTGAAATGAAAAATTTCGGCCAAAATCCGTGCATATTGTGGTAGTCAGAGGAAATCGCTGTGCAAAATTTTCAGAATATAGGTTGATAAATGCGCTTGAAAAGGCTCTAGAAGTGAAATGTGGGCGATACACATAAAGGCTGATTTTTTTACTATTATCTTTTTGGAAACACTGGCTTAAACAGCTTACTCATCTTTAGTGTTTTGTTTCACTGTGAAACATCTCCCGTTTGGTTTTTAATTTAATCATGAATCGTCTTACAAACCATTGATTTTTTTTAATCAAAAAGCATTCTCTGTTAAGGAAGTTCATCGCGCTCTTTTTCCATTTTATGAAGAAGCTCATTTTTGGCTCAATGGGTACGTAAATAAGCAAAATTATCGATTTTGAAGTGAAGATCAGCCAGAAGCATTGGAAAAGCTACCAATTCATCCAGAAAAAGCTGTTTATGGGCTGGTGGCATCATTGGACCGTACTTCTTCAAAGATGTTGCGAATCGTAACGTAGCTGTGAATGGTGAGCCCTATCGTGAGATTTTGAAGTGAAGATCAGCCAGAAACATTGGAAAAGCTACCAATGCATCCAGAAAAAGCGGTTTATGGGCTGGTGGCATCATTGGACCGTACTTCTTCAAAGATGTTGCGAATCGTTACGTAGCTGTGTTCAACTTTTATTTCCCAAATCCAAGAGCTTGACTTGCTTGGCATGCGGTTTCAACAAGACGGTGCCACATGGCACACAGCACTCGTAACAATGGACTTATTATGAGGCGAGTTCGGTGAACATTTTATTTCACGTTCGGGACCGGTCAATTGCCTGACTAGATTTGGAGGGAAGATCAGCCTGAAGCATTGGAAAAGCTACCAATGCATCCAGAAAAAGCCACAGTGCGATTTATGGACTGGTGGCATCATTGGACCGTACTTCTTCAAAGATATTGCGAATCGTAACGTAGCTGTGAATGGTAAGCGCTATCGTGAGATGATGTTCAACTTTTATTTTTGCCCAAAATTCAAGAGCTTGACTTGCTTGGCATGCGGTTTCAACAAGACGGTGCCACAAGCCACACAGCACGCATAACAATGGACTTATTGAGAGGCGAGTTCGGTGAACATTTTATTTCACGTTCGGGACCGGTCAATTGCCCGACTAGATTTGAAGTGAAAATCAGCCAGGAGCATTGGAAGAGCTACCAATGCATCCAGAAAAAGTCACAATTTGGTACGGTTTAGGGGCTGGTGGCATAATTGGACTTTCAGAGATGTTGCGAATCGTAATGCAACAGTGAATGGTGAGCGCTACCGTGAGATGATGTTCAACTTTTATTTTTGCCCAAAATCCAAGAGCTTGACTTGCATGGCATGCGGTTTCAACAAGACGGTGTCACATGCCACACAGCACGCGTAACAATGGACTTATTGAGAGGCGAGTTCGGTGACCGTCTAGATCGTGTGATGTAATGTCTTTAGACTATTTTTTGTGGGGCTATGTTAAAGGAGGCCACTGTAGTGCAGAGGTTAGCATGTCCGCCCATAACGTTGAATGCCCGGGTTCGATTGGTTGTTATTGCCCTGTTGGTTAGTTTACTGTCCGCAAAGATGTTCACACTCGGCGTCCTCGCGTGAACACCATGCCACCCCACCCATTCTGTAATTGCCCGGATCTCCGCCTGCAGAATCGTATTATTGTCAGACAGCTGAAAGCAGATCTCAGTCCCCAGGTTCTCAATGTAGACACCCAAGCCCACTCTGTCGTCTTACTTTGATCCACCAGTATAACATGATCTTCCAGATGACAATACTAGAGTTCCGTCAATCCAAGACTGTGCCGATGGCAGCAGTGCCTCGGACTCGGACCTCAAGTGTCATCTCAGGTATCCGATCGGAAGCCTCTTCCCTTCCTTCCAGGTTTCCTATCATCGCCTCGATTAAACCGCGATGGTATGACCTGCTCCTATCCTCTAACCATTCTCCCATTGCCTTAAGTCTCATAGCCGCAGGGGGTGCCTCACACTTAATCTGTATGTCAATGGGTCGGATATCTAGAATAGTTTCTAGTGCCCTAGTGGGCGGGGTCCGCCTATGCCAATACAATATGTTCTCTGTTGTTTCAGCCACATTTTCATGTGGAGTTGGCGATATTCGTCAAGCTCCTGTAGGCGAGTAAGCTCGTTCAGGTCCAAAGGTCCGATAGCAGCGGAGACAGTGTGGCCATTGGTTATTTAAGAGTGCCAATAACTCGCCTTGTCATAACGAGCATCGTAGGCACTCAGTATTTCTGCAAGAGTCGGAGCTGCCCGACCTCCTACCTAGACTCTCCGTTCGATACCGCTGATTGTCCGCGTATGTCGTTGCAGCTACTCCATATGGAGCATACCATTATCCGCAACCTTTGGACGCACCCGTTAGCTCGTAGCTAAGCTTTTCGTGATAGCAATGAACATTACACTGATTGGACCTTAATGTTCTAGCCTGTGTGGTGCTCACAGCTATCCCGTGCCTGCTGCATATCCTTTAGTTGCACTTTTTCTCCATCACAGTCCACCAAACTACTTAGGCGTAAGTAGGTATTGGTCTAATCACGATCCTGTAGAGCCAGTAGACTCTCCTAGGATTCAGGCCCTATTTCGAGCCTACGGCCCGTCCACACAGTGTTCAAAATCTGCAAGCCTTCCCGGTACGCTCCTGAATATGACACTTCCAATTCAGTTTCCTGTCCTAGTTCACTCTTAAGTGTTTGATATCAAAGTCTATTAAGGGAACGTGGTGCATCAAATTTTGTGTACAGAAATACGTTATCCAGGGATTTAATGGCTGCCTGGCTGTCTGAGATGATATTTATGCCAATCGTCGTAATGACATTATACCTTAGCCATTCCATCACTTCCTTAATTGCAAGGATCTCCGCTTTATACACACTGCAGTGGTCGGGTAACTTTTGTAACTTTTTTGAAATGACCAGTTCTAGATCTTAAGAGTACACCCCAAAGCCCACCTGGTCGTTTAGTTTGGAACCATCCGAATAGAAGTCTATATAACTTCTGTTACCCGGGATATCGTAGTTCCAATTGGTTCTATCAGGAATATTGGTACAGTACTTGTTATCAAAAAGCGGCTCAGGTAGGGTGTAATCCACACTGCCTGGAACATCGGATATTGTATCAAGGATAACACAGTGTCCTTTAAACCTATCCTATCACATTCTCATGTATTTATTGAAGTACCAAAGAGACGGTATCCCTTAACATCAGTCGCTTGACATCTTTTTTAATTGGCTGGAGCACAGATTGCAAAAGGTTTTGTAAAACAAAATTTTGTCATTCATCTTAAAATCTACTGGCGTTTAGCATATTTTTCATAGAGGTTTACGAAAAATATGGAAAATTTTCAACTCAGGGACAATCATGAAGAATGTACAATCCTGCATAAACAATTGCTTACGCATTCATGTATGTATTACTCATATCAACATGACATTGAAGTGGAAAAACTGCTACGATATCATGCCAACTGAGTAAAGGACGAAGACAAGAAAAGAGCAATCGTCAGTCACATTCAAGCTGACAACATCCTTTCGGCGAACAAAAGGTTTGGCAAGCAACGCAAAATGAATGGCAACTGCAACAAACAAAATGAGTACGGGTGTTGCATGTACCAATAAAAATTTTAGGTAAATTGCAAAGGCCTGCCTCAACATAGGTAGGTAAAATGGGGTACACTGAGAATTTTTTTTTGTCAGAGAATGACTTGAGGAATTTTAGGTCAAGGGGTCAATAAAGCGTATTTGGTTTTGGATTATAATAGATAATCATGCAAGCTCAGTTATTGAACACTTAACGAGCTTTTAGTACTATAAAATAGAAAATTGATTTATTTCAGGGACATTTTGATGGGAGCACAAGTAAGAGCGTGCTAATTTCAGCCGGGCCGAATCTTATATACCCTCCACCATGGATCGCATTTGTCGAGTTCTATGCGCGGTATCTCTTTTTAGGCAAACAAAGAATATTGAATTAGAACTGTTATGCTATTGGACCTATATCAAGTTATAGTCCGATTCGGACCATAAATGAAAGCTGAACATTGTAGAAGCAAATGGAAATTTTGCCCATGAGCATTCCACTAAGGAACAGGGGCAAACTTCTCACATATCAATGAGTGCAGTCCGATTCAAGTTTAAGCTCAATGATGAGGGGCCTCATTTTTATAGCCGAGTCCGAACGGCGTGCCGCAGTGCCACACCTCTTTGGCGAGAAGTTTTACATGGCAAAGTACCTCACAAATGTTGCCAGCATTAGGAGGGGAAAACCACCGCTGAACATTTTTTCTGGTGGTCTCGGCAGGATTCGAATCCAGGCGTTCAGCATCAAAGGCAGACATGCTAACCCATGCGCTACGGTGGCCTCCGTAGAAGTCATTGTGCAATATTTCAGTTCATTCGGATAGGAATTGCGCCTTGTAGGGGCTCAAGAACCAAAATTGGGAGATAGCTTTATTGGGAGCTGTATCAAGCTATTTATCGATTCAGACCATATTAGGCACGTATGTTGAAGGTCATGAGAGAAGCCGTTGTACGAAATTTCTCCCAAATCGAATGAGAATTGCGTCCTCTAGAGGCTCAAGAAGTCAAGATACCAGATCAGTTTATATGGCAGCTATATCAGGTTCTATACCAATTTACTCCATACTTAGCACAGTTATTTGGAAGTCGTAACAAAACACCTAATGCTAAATTTCAGCCAAATCGGATGAGAATTGCCCGCTCTATTGGTTCAAGAAGTCAAGATCCAAGATCGGTTTATATGACAGCTATATCAGGTTATGGACCGATTAGGACCATACATTGGAAGTTATAACAAAACACCTCATGCAAAATTTTAGCCAAATCGGATTGGAATTCCGCCCTCTAGAGGCTGAAGAAGTCAAGACCCCAGATCGGTTTATATGACACCTATATCAGGTTATGTACCAATTTGAACCACACTTAAGACGGTTGCTGGAAGTCATAACGAAACACCTCATGCAAAATTTTAGCCAAATCGGATAAGAATTCCGACCTCTAGGAATAGACTTTACATTTTTTTTAAAAACAGAAGGGACGGACCCTTCCCCTTTATCCCAAAAACACCACCCAAAATCAAAAATGGATCGATAAGGCCAATATGGATGTCAACTGAAAGGTATTGAAGAGTAAAAGTGCAAATGCAAATTTTGCCCATGAGCATTCCACTTAGGAACAGGGGCAAACTTCTCACATATCAATGAGTGCAGTCCGATTCAAGTTTAAGCTCAATGATGAGGGGCCTCATTTTTATAGCCGAGTCCGAACGGCGTGCCGCAGTGCCACACCTCTTTGGCGAGAAGTTTTACATGGCAAAGTACCTCACAAATGTTGCCAGCATTAGGAGGGGAAAACCACCGCTGAACAATTTTTCTGGTGGTCTCGGCAGGATTCGAATCCAGGCGTTCAGCGTCATAGGCGGACATGCTAACCTCTGCGCTACGGTGGCCTCCGTAGAAGTCATTGTGCAATATTTTTGTTCATTCGGATAGGAATTGCGCCTTGTAGGGGTTCAAGAAGCAAAATTGGAAGATAGCTTTATTGGGAGCTGTATCAAGCTATTAATCGATTCAGACCATATTAGACAGGTATGTTGAAGGTCATGAGAGAAGCCGTTGTACGAAATTTCTGCCAAATCGAATGAGAATTGCGACCTCTAGAGGCTCAAGAAGTCAAGATTCAAGATCGGTTTATATGACAGCTATACCAGGTTATGCACCGATTTGCGACATACTTAGCACAGTTATTGGAAATCATAAAAGAACACCTTATGCTAAATTTCGGATGAGAATTGCGCGCTCTATTGGCTTAAGAAGTCAAGATCCAAGATCGGTTTATATGGCAGCTATATCAGGTTATGATCCGATTTGAATCATACTTGGCACAGTTGTTGGAAGTGATATCAAAACACGTCGTGCAAAATTTCATTCCAATCGGATAAGAATTGCGCCCTCTAGAGGCTCATGAAGTCAAAACCCAAGATCGGTTTATAGAGCAGCTATATCAGGTTATTGATCGATTTGAACCATACTTGGCACAGTTATTGGATATCATTGCAAAACACGTCGTGCAAAATTTCATTCCCATCGAATAAGAATTACGCCCTCTAGAGGCTGAAGAAGTCAAGACCCAAGATCGGTTTATAGGGCAGCTATATCAAAACATGGACCGACATGGTCCATTTACAATACCAAACGACCTAAACTTAGAAGAAGTATTTGTGCAAAATTTCAAGCGGCTAGCTTTACTCCTTCGAAAATTAGTGTGCCTTCGACAGACAGACGGACGGACGGACGGACGGACATGGCTAGATAGACATGGGGGTCTCAGACTCAGTATATTCATCTGCTCAATGCGGTTAAATGTGATCTAATGATAATCGAGTAGGATGGACATTTATGACTAATCAAGTTATATGACAAAACATAAAGAATTTGTCTGAAAGTAGATGGGTCTTTGATTCATATTCATGTAGGGTGTATGGCTCTTTCTGGGTGCCGGTTTAGGTTCCTCATTCTTCCTAATGTTCCACACAAACTGCTTTTGGGACCATATGATTTCTATAAGAATGGGAATTTTCCTCAATCTCCTAGTCAAACATAAGACTACTGTATATTGGCATATTTTGCCATGAAATCTTTAACTCATCTTTCCCATGCATACGTTTTCTCTGTGTGTACCTACATTGCATCAGGTTTCATTAGGTTCAGTGGCATGTTGATGACATCAACACCTTTGAGAATGTTTCCCAGTTCACATTCCGTTCTCAGTTACATAGCTTCACAAATGCATTTATCCAATGCCACCGGAAGAGACATTTGTAATCCACAACTCAAAGGCTCATCGTCTTCAGATGTGAGCTGTAAAAAGGAAGGTTAGGCGGAGTTCGTTGAGGCTATGACATAAAAATATGTCACAGATTTAAATCCTCAATGGTATCAAATGTAAATGGGCATCACCCCCATAAACCCCCGAAAAACAGGCATGTATGTCCAAAGTTGCCAAGTTGGTCTCAAATGAAAGATTTTGGGGAGTAAACTGGCATAAATATTTAAGACAAATGTTCTGGAGGCCGCTTGCCCTATACCACAAAAAACGTTGATCGGGACAATATGGGACTTAAATGAATAGATTTTCTGAGGAAAACAAGAATCTGATATAAATAGTAGGGACCAAGTAGCTGGAGGCCACCCTACCCCAAAAGACCCTCCACCCCCAAAAAGAAGCATGACCGTCCACATCTTGGGTCTTGGCTTCTTGAGCTTATAGAGCGCGCAATTCTTATCCGATGTAGCTGAAATTTTGGACATATGGTTTTGTTATGTCTTTCAACAACTGTGTTACGCATCGTCACAATCAGTCCATAAACTGATATAGCAGCCATATAAACCGATTTAACGATTAGACTTCTTGAGCCTCTAGAGGGCACAATTGTTATCCAGTGTTGGTATGACTTCCAATAACTGTGCAAAGTATGATCTAAACCTGTCTATAAACTGATATTGCCGTCATATAAACCAATCTCCCAATAGGACTACTTGGCCCTCTAGAGGGCGCAATTGTTATCCAATTTGGTTGAAATTTTGCATATATCGTTTTATTATGATTTGACTTTCTGATCCTCTAGAGGATGAAATTTTTAGTCAATTTGGCTTATGCATATGCCGTTTTGGTATAACGTCCAACAACTGTGCTAAGTATGGTCTAAAGCAGTCCCTAACCAGATATTGACGTCATATAAACCGATCTCATGATTATAATTCTTGAGCTTCTAGAGGGCGCAATTCTTATCCGATTTGTCTGAAATTTGGCTTGGAGTTTTTGTATGACTTCCAACAAAAATCAGTCAATAACCTGATATAGTTGCCATATAAACCGATCTCCCGATTTGACTTTCTGAGTCTCTTGATGGAGCAATTATTACTCAATTTGCGTGAAAGTTTCGAGGTAATATTTTTCTATGGCTTGTATGGTATGACAATCTGCATAACGGCCAAATTCTTCAACATCAGCCTTATTTGAGCCCATGCCCCGACAGAAGATAGAGACGAACAGAGCAAGGATATTTTCTACGAGCGCCTAGAGCGAACAGCGGTCATATTCTCTGACCGCTGTCCGGACCATGATATTAAAAACGTTCTGGGGGATTTGAATACAAAGGAAAGGAAGACATTTTTGGTCCAAGAGTCAGAACGTTTAGCCTACATGAAGAAACTTCCGATAGTGGATTGAGGCTAATAGACTTCGCCACGGCAAAGAACATGGTGGTGGTGGACACATGGCAGTCACCAAATCAAAACACGAGAATCCAATTAGATCACAGATGTGACAGATGGAAGACACTCAACTAGTGTGTAGATATACGATCGATCTGAGGGGCGAACATCGATTCGGATCACTACCTTGTTGCAGCAAAGGTTCGCACACGTCTAAGTGAGGCGAGAAACGTACGATCTGACACTGCATGGAAACTGGACATCGGAAAGCTGCAAACACATCAGATGGCAAAGGCATACTTCACTCGACTGATCGAATTGCTTGAAGAAAGCACTCTCTGTCTCAATAGTATAGCAGGTCAATGGTAAACCACTGCCCACTCCATGGAAAAAGCTGCTACATCCGTACTTTGCCACCAAAAGCCTCCCCCAAGGATCACATGATACGACCAGGAGTGCCAAGAATGCGGCATACAGGGCATCATTACAGACAGAAGCAACGTGAAAGATGAAGGAGAGGTAACGGGAGAAAAGGAGAGAGGAGAAATGTCTCTTCCGCAGACGAAGGAAATGGAAAGACATGAGTGTAAGCGAAACGAAATGTTCAAGAGCCAGTATGAAGTCAGCTAATTTTATCAAAGAATTAAACATCAAATCGATGGCTTTGGTACAGGCACATCCTCCTGCAGAGACAGAGAAGAAAATCTGGTAACTGATACAGATAGTGTGCTGAGGATATGGAAATAACACTTTTCTAAGCTGCTGGTATACGACGATGGTGGCCATGGGTATATCGCAGAACCAATCCCTGTTGAGGTACAAGGAGCTGTGACCCGACTGTAGAACAACAAGGCAGCAGGAGCCGGCATGTTACCCGCTGAACTATTTAAGACCGGAGGCGACACGCTCATACGGCGTATGTATCAGCTTGTCTGCACAATCTGGCTATAAGAATGTATACTCGAAGATTGGGACCTCAGCATACTATGTCCCGTACACAAGAAAGAAGATAAGACGGAATGTGCCAACTACAGAGGAGTAAGTCTCCTGCCCCCGCCAATCCAGGAAAAGACCCGAGAAGGGCAATTCCACACCTACCTTCTTTTCGTTGACTTCAAAGCCGCCTTCAACAGCACTATACAAGACAACACATGCTACTCGCCATACCGATGACATCGATATGGGTCGGTCACCGGAAGTAGTAACTGCAGCCTTTGGAAGAATTGGAATTACCTGGAGTTGAGCACCTACTGTCCTCAACTTTGAACACTCTTACAGTTCCCAATGTCTGGAAAATGGGCAGAGTGATCCCGCTACTGAAGCCTGGAATGGAGCCGAGTTGGAGGGAGTTGTACAGACCGATCTCCCTTCTCTCGCCAGTAGCGAAGACGCTTAAGGCATTACTCTTCCCGGCCTCGTAGGTGAATTTCAAGTCGCCGAGCATCAACATGGATTTCGAAGACTATATAGCACTACAACAGCTTTGCATGACATCACGGCACACATTTGCCGTGGCTTCAATCAGTCCATGCCATGTGATACGACGGTCCTTGTGGCACTAGACCTATCGAAGGTATTCGACACGGTCAGCCATGTCAAACTATTTGAGGACATCGCCAACATGTCCCCCCAGCCAGGCCTGAAAAGCTGGGTTGCGAGTTATCTGTGTGGTTGCCAGTCATTTGCAGAATTCAGGGATAAGAAGTCAAAGCACCGTAAGATGAAACAGGGTGTTCCTCAAGGCGGGGTGATATCGCCGACACTGTTTATCCTCTACCTGTCCTACCGCCAGTCATTTGCAAAATTCAGGGATAAAAAGTCAAAGCACCGTAAGATGAACAAGTAAAAGCGTGCTAAGTTCGGCCGGGCCGAATCTTATATACCCTCCACCATGGAGCGCATTTGTCAGTTCTTTTTCCGGCATCTCTTCTTAGACAAAAAATGATATAAGAAAAGATTTGCTCTGCTATTAGAGCGATATCAAGATATGATCCGGTTTAGACCACAATTAAATTATATGTTGAGACGTCAAAAAGTAAAATATATGGGAGCTGTATCGGGCTATAGACCGATTCTGACCCCAATAAACACGTATGTTGATGGTCATGAGAGAATCCGTCGTACAAAATTTCAGGCAAATCGAATAAGACTTGCGCTCTCTAGAGGTCCAAGAAGTCAAGACCCAAGATCGGTTTATATGTCAGCTATATCAGGTTATAGACCGATGTGAACCATACTTGGACCAGTTATTGGATATCATAGCAAAATACGTCGTGCAAAATTTCATCCCAATCGGATAAGAATTGCACACTCTAGAGGCTCAAGAAGTCAAGATCCAAGATCGGTTTATATGGCTGCTATATCAGGTTATGGACCGATGTGAACCATACTTGGCACAGTTATTGGATATCATAGCAAAACACGTCGTGCAAAATTTCATCCCAATCGGATAAGAATTGCGCACTCTAGAGGCTCAAGAAGTCAAGACCCAAGATCGGTTTATATGGCAGCTATATCAAAACATGGACCGATATGGCCCATTTACAACACCAACCGACCTACACTAATAAGAAGTATTTGTGCAAAATTTCAAGCGGCTAGCTTTACTCCTTCGGAAGTTAGCGTGCTTTCGACAGACAGACGGACGGACGGACGTACAGACGGACGGACATGGCTAGATCGACATAAAATTTCACGACAATCAAGAATATACAGGGTGGCTGATGAAAGCCGCTACCAAAAAAAAATGTAATAACTTTTTTTCTATTTAATAATAATAATTTAATAATTAATTTAATTAATTAATTAATTAATTTAATTAATAATAATTTAATAATTAATTTAATAATTTAATTTAACATGAATAAAAGAAAAATGTATTCCATACACCGAAAAAAAAATGTAGCAATATTCATCATTGTAGCAATATTCATCAGCCACCCTGTATATACTTTATGGGGTCTAAGACGAATATTTCGAGTAGTTAGAATCAGAATGACGAAATTAGTATACCCCCCATCTTATGGTGGAGGGTATAAAAAGGGTGTTCCTCAAGGAGGGGTGATATCGCCGACACTGTTTATCCTCTACCTGTCCTCAATTCCACCCCCAGACGGCATGGAGATCGTATCATCGTCGTCGTCATCTCTGTGACAAGCAGTGGAATAGTATTCAGATCTGTCAGAATGCCGCCAGACGGAGGAGACAGCGATGGTTCTTATGTGGACCACCTCCATCAGGAAACAAAGATCTTACCAGTGCGAAGACATAACTATATTCTTTTTTTCGCAGGTATTATCCAAATCATCTTCTTGTGGATAGATATAAACCGCCCATAAGCCTTAAGGTGGATCATGATGATCTAGAGCGTGAGGTTCAGCGTTACAAGAGAGAACCTCTAGATCAAGCGGCATATTAAGCGGGTTTAGACAACATTCATGCAGACACGGTGTAGTCCTTGGAGAACGACCACCTCCCATTGCAACTGAAGAAATTAACCTCGACCGGCAAACCGGAGTAGTCCTGGCTCAAAAACGTTCCAGCCGCCTTAATTCTTACTGAGCAAGGATTGACGCAGACGTGCAAGATGTATGTCCGGATTGTGACCAGGGACCACACGACTCACGTCACTTGTTTAACTGCCCAGCCAGGCCCACTTGACTCATACCCAGATCCCCGTGGACGCATTCCATCTTGGTCGCAGAGTTCCTGGAAATGGACATCCAATAGAATCAAGCAAACGAAAGATAGAACACAACATACTGCTACAACAACAACAACTATTACGAATGAAATCCATCACGTACAGTCGAAACCGGATAAGTGACACGCAGAAACTGCAACTATTTTCTATTAATCGTGGTTCGGATAAGTGGAATAAATAGGTATGTATGAAAAAACTGGAGATAAAAAAGTGCAATGTTCAGTGGTAATCTAAAAAAGTCAGAGATATCTACTACCGAAATGACAATGTATGATTCTGCAAATTTTATTGTTGACGAAAATTTTTGTAATCCCAGGTAGTTTCCGATAGACATACCTTTTTCACTTATGCGAATTTATTTCACATAAAAAATAAATTTAGGGTATAAAAGCCTTTACAGCTAAGCGGCATTTTCTGCTAAACGATATTTCACTTAAACGATTTCAATTGCATTGAATAGCACCAACAAATTATCGTTCTTCTCATTAAGTTTCACTTAAGCGGGATTTTTCACTAAAGCATGTAAGAGTTATGCAGTTTCGACCTTATAATCTTTTTATACCCACCACCATAGGATGGGTGTACACAAAGCTAGTCATTCCGTTTGTAATACCTCGAAATAAAGATTTGCGACCCAAAAATTATAAATATTCTGGATCGTCTCTACATTCTGAGTCTATCTAGCCATGTCCGTCCGTCCTTCTGTCGAAATGACGATAGCGGTCGAATGCGTAGAGCTAGCCGCTTAAATTTTTCACAAATACTTTATATTGATGTAGGTAGTTGGGGATTGCAAATGGGTCATATCGGTTCGGATTTGGGTATAGCCCTCATATAAACCCATCTCCCCATTTGACTTCTTGAGCCCTTACTAGTCGCAATTTTTGTCCGATTTGGCTGAAATTTTGAATGCGATGTTCTGTTATGACTTCCAACAACCGAGTGTGCCGAGTACGGTCCAGTTCAGTCTATAACATGATAGCATTTAGCATGGTAACATTTTGCGTCAGCTTCCGCGTATATTAGTGAGTATACAAATTGATCACCTTGTTTCGATATTGACTTCAGCACCTATCATAGCAAAATCTTCTTTTAAACCCATTTTAGACATACAACATTTCAATTGCATTATGCAGAATTGTTATTGAAATTTAAAATTCATTTCCCTGTGTCCTTCAAATCACACAGAAACCAGCGAGCAGTATGTTGGGATTTTCAACACCAACGCCTGTAAATTTCTTGAAAATAATCCATTTTGCCGGAGGTGTTCCAAGCTTCCACTATTTTCGTAATTCTAGTATTTCAACCATTCAAAGCAGCTCAAATATTCTGGGAACTCGGAGTTGTTGTTCCTACAAACAAGGAGCAGTGTTCAAGAACACAACCTACAGCATATTCCCAGGTGGTAGACACGTTACCAAAGTAGATTATGCATTTATTTACATTTAAGTTCGGCATACCCGTGGCTTGTATGTTTACCAGGCACCACGTTCGTACGTACACCTTGATGTCCTTACACCAAGAAGTTGGCTATGATTTCTTGTTGTATTTTGTGAATGAATGCGTGAATGCATGGGTGGCGTAGGTGATGGATGCATCGTGGTGTGACCGCTATTTCAATGTTCTTGCATGCTTAATGCGTTTGTGGAGCCTTTAGTAATGTGCGACACATGCACACATTTAAATGTCACGAGGCATTCTCCTTCAAACTGCTACTTCGGCTATTTATAAACAACTTTTGCTGTTCAAAGGCAAAGGCTTTTCGAAGGCAATCTTTTGTCACAATCACACAAGTTTCGACCAGTTTACTATGAGTTCTCTCGGTAAAGTCTACCCTCTCTCTCTCTCTCTCTGTTTTTATTTCATTTACTGGCATCTACAACTTGGCATTGACAATCAACTTCCTATTGTTAAAGGATTTGGTTAACATTTTTGCACAGGAAGTGAGAGAGAAGTTGCACTGCAAACTGATGTTAGTATGATATGTTAAAACTGCTAGAATTTGCTGAATACCTCATATGAGATAACAGTAAGGGGATATGAATGTTATATTCAAGCTTAAGTTTTATGCTTGCTGCCATACATAAGAGAATATAAGCGTAAAATCATTCCTAAAGCAACAAACAAACAAGGAAAGCCTACTAACTTCGCCATTCCGTCCATAAAACTCCGTTAAATCGAGATATACGCTGTTTATAGAACCACAATGGTATAATATATCCTCTTACTGGCAACGCCAGATGTTCATAAATCCTTGCACAGCCCCAGAGGGAAAAAATTTCCTCCTGGAGGGTTTTCGAGGTAGCAAAGTGCTTGACAAGAATCATGCAAAGCTATCTGAGAGACAAAGTATCTTTATACTTTCGCTAGAGCTACAAAAAGATATGAATTAGCCACAGATACTGCCTTGGACTCCACATTTGTACCCCACCTCTAAAATAACAGCTAAGACAAGACACAACGCATACGACATTGAAGCTATCAAAACGACAAGAAGTACGGACGAGCAACCGCATATATTTTGCATAGGACCATTAAGAATCAAGTTAAAATTTTTTACAGCCGAGTCCGAACGGCTTGCCGCAGAGCGACACCTCTTTGGGTAGAAGTTTTTACGTGGAAAAGTACCTCACTAATATTGCCGACATTAGGAGGGGATAACCATCGCTGAGCATCTTCTCGCCAGGAGAACAGACTTTCAGCGTCATAGGCTGACATGCTAACCTCAGCGCTACCGTGGCCCCTATATACTATGTAATAATCTGACACAAACACTGCGTAACGCACATTACGTCATTTGCGTAATAGACACAACTTGAGGAACAGTTGTTAGATATGAGAGCGGATCACACTGAATAAAAACGCCAGAGTAAATGCTGAAGTATGGCGTGATAGCCATATAGGGATCTACTTTAAAGTAATCCTTAAACGTTTCAGTGCCTTATTTATGTTATAAAATGGATTTATAGCAGGTAGAATTGTTAAGGATCAAACATTAGAGGAAGGACGAAGATTCATCCTAGTTACGTATCACAAGACTTATAGAAAGGAAGTGTAAATTTATTACCTTTTTCCCAGGAAACGGGTAGTTTTATTACATTTTCCTCTGGGGAAGGGTGGTTTTATTACTCTTTCCCTAGCGGAAGGGTAGTTTTATTACCCTTTCCCCAGCGGAAGGGTAGTTTTATTACCCTTTCTTTGGGGAAGGATAGTTTTATTACCCTTTCTTTGGGGAAGGATAGTTTTATTTCTCTTTCCCCAGGAGACGGGTAGTTTTATTACCCTTTCTTTGGGGAAGGATAGTTTTATTTCTCTTTCCCCAGGAGACGGGTAGTTTTATTACCATTTCCCTAGCGGATGGGTAGTTTTATTACCCTTTCCCTGGCGAAGGGTAGTTTTATTATCCTTTCCCCAGGAGACGGGTAGTTTTATAACCATTTCCCCAGGAGAAGAGTAGCTTCATTACTCTTTGCCGAGGGGATGGGTATTTTTAATACCCTTTCCCAAAGGAAGTGTAGTTATATAGCACTTTCCCCAGTGGAAGTTTAATTTTTTTACCATCTTCCGAGGAGGAGGGTAGCTTTATACACTTCCCTAGGGAAAGGATAGCTGTATTACCCTTTCGTGGTTTACTACCCTTTCCCCTGTTGAAATGGTAGTTTTATTACCCTCTAACGAGGTTAAGGGTAGTTCTATTACCCTTTCCCCAGGTTATGGGTAGTTTTATTACCCTTTCCCCAGGGGAAGGGTAGATTTATTACCATTTCCCCAGGGAAAGGTAGTTGTATTTCCCTTTGCCCTGGGAAAGGGTGGTTTTATTACCGTTTCCCTGGGGAGAGGGTAGGGTTTTTACACTCTCCCCGGGGAACGGTAGTTTTATCACCCTTTCTCCTTTCATTACCCTTTCCGTAATGGAATTGTAGTTTTATTACCCTTTCTCTTGGGAATGGGTAGTTTTACTACCTTTCCCCTGGGCAAGGGTAGTTTTATTACACTTTTTCCATGGGAAGGGTAGTTTCATTATCCTTTCCCCAGGGGATTGGTAGTTTTTTATCCTTTCCCCAGCGAAATGGTAGTTTTTTACCTTTTACACAGCTGAAGGGTAGTTTTATTACCCTTTCCCCAGGGGAAGGGTAGCTTTATTCCCCTCCCCAGGGAAAGGGTATTTTTATTACCCTTTTTCCAATGGAATTGTAGTTTCATTACCCTTTTCCCAAGGGAGAGGTGGTTGTATTACCCTTTCCCCAGAGGAAAGGCTGTTTTATTATCCTTTCCCTAGGGTAATGGTAGTTTTATTGCCCTTTCCCTAGGGGATGGGTGGTTTTATTACACTTTCCCCAGAGGAAGGGTAGTTTTATTTCCCTTTCCGCAGAGGAAGGGTAGTTTTACAAAGCTTTCCCAAGGAGATGGGTAGTTTTACTACCTGCACAAAAATGGGGGGAATCCTAGAGTAGACGGAGCGGAGGTGAGTGATGTAATGAGTGATGTATGTGGACTTTTGCGCTGTGACGTCACTGGCGGAATTCCCTGTGGAGTTAGTGGACTGTATAAGCGGGGTTTGCTGCTTATTATTCCTCATACCAAGAGGAATAATAAGTTCAATAGGAGTAGAGGTAGCTCAAAGAGAAAGGGGGGAAATAAAAAGGCGGTAAGTGTTCGTTTTATATAAAAGAACAATGTTAAGGGTTTATTAAGGAAAGAGAGGAGATGGGTAGTGTGCGTGCTCACCTTGTCTGCGGTTGTTGAAGAAGTGAAGTAATGTAATTCTAAGACAAGGAGAGTGGCTTTAAGTACTAAATTTGACAGCTATTAATTCACAATCGTCTTATTCTATTACATCTTAGTACTAAGGGATTTCATATGATTTCTTATACTTATACAATTCAACATAATTCCCAATATAATTCAATTTGTTTTACGATAAGTACTTAACTACTAAAATACTTAAATTAAAGGACAAATTCAAATTTGTCCATGGCGCCGGCCTTGCGGTTACGCAAAATGTGTTGAAGATGCGCACAGTACGGTCGCCAAGGACTTGATGGCCTCTGACAAAACCAAGTAGTTTGGTTGAGGGGCTGCTTGGTGCTTTTTTGCAGAGGTGTGCTGTTGTTTTTTGGTGACCTTTGGCTTGGTTTTGCGCTGCTTTTGTTTGTTGTTGCGTTGTTGATTGTTGCGTTGGTGTGGATGGGGTCGAGCTGATTTCTGGCGAGCGGTATTGTTAGGCCTTGCTGATTTTCGTGATGGTGTTGTAGCTGGTTTAGACTTATATTTGGAGGAAGCAGCAGATTTTGCTTGTTGCTGTAGGGAGCGGGCAGGCTTGGTGGGAGTGTGGGACTTCTTTTGCTGCACAGTGAAGTTGTGCAGGTGCAGCATGGTGTGGTGTTGAAACCCACACTTTCTGCAAGTGCCTGATGATATGCACTCCTCCACCGTGTGGCTTCTCGCAAGGCAATTACGGCAATACTCGTGACGTCGTACAGCCACCCGTCTATCCTCCACTGTCATCAAAATAAATCTGGGGCAGTGCTTCAAAGCGTGCCTTTTCTGACACAGCAGGCATTTATAAAGCTCATGAGCAGGCATGTTTAATCTAAAAGTGAAGAGATATTAGTTAAATGCAGATACAGGGGTGAAATGGCAAATAAAAATGAGATGAGTTTTTGTGTTAATATTAGAGAGATACCAAAACATTTCACCCACACACTATTGGGGTTGGTCCAATAAGGGAAGGAGACACAATTTTACTATCGGTCGAGTAATGACTCCTGATGCAATCTTCACATCTGCAATTCGCGTGTTTTTGTCGGACCCCGCATGCGTCTTAACTACTCTCCCCAAGCGCCAGTCACTAGGCGGCAACAAATCGTCTATGACGACCACCAGATCGCCGATTTTCATATTTGGTGATGTGGTTCTCCATTTATAGCGTTTTTGAAGAGCTTTGAGGTAATCCTCCTTCCATCGTATGGCAAATTGGTGATGGATAGCCTTGAGTTTCAACCATCTATTTAGTAGGGAGACGTCCTGAGGAGTAGGCTCGGGAAATGCCATGATCGGCGAGCCCTTCAAGAAATGTCCGGGAGTCAACGCTGTGAGGTCGTTCGGATCCTCAGAGACAGCGGAAATTGGACGTGAGTTCAAGACACCCTCGATCCGGGCAAGCACGGTGGCAAACTGTTCGAAGGTGAACAAATGAGCCCCAGCTACTCTTCTAAAGTGGTGTTTGAAACTCTTGACAGCCGACTCCCAGAGTCCTCCCATATGAGGGGCGTGGGGTGGTATAAACTGCCATTCAAAGCCCTGTGTCGAATATCTTTCCGATATGTCGCTTGCTGATGTTTGGATGAAGCTTCTAAATTCCCGTAGCAGCTTGCGACTGGCACCAACGAAATTCCTACCATTATCCGAAACTACCTTCCGAGGTAGGCCTCGTCTCCCAAGAAAACGGGCAAAAGCGGCCTCAAATGCCGCCGTGGAAAGTTCCGAGCATGGTTCCAGATGTACGGCTTTCGTGGCGAAGCATACAAAGATGCTGACATAGCCCTTTAAGAGAGGGGAACGGCGTAGTGGAGAACTTTTAATATCAAAAGGTCCTGCAAAGTCTATGCCAGTGACGTGAAATGCCGGAGTTATCGTACATCTATCTTGAGGGAGCGGTGCCATTATCTGGGCGCAAGATCTTTTCTTGAAAATTATGCATGTCTTGCATTTATGGATGATACCTTTCACCCTTGGTCTTAGACGAGAAATGTAAAATTCTGTCTGGACCATACGACACATTAAAATACATTCTCCATGGGCCAGGAACGTGTGCAAGTGGAGCAAATACAACTGACAGAGACGAGAGTTACCAGGAAGTATAACTGGGAATTTCTCGTTATACGGTAGGGAAGAGGCGGCCAGCCGACCATTCACCCGTAGGACTTTGTTACGGTCCAGAAAAGGGTTCAATCATTGCAGTGGACTTTTGCAAGACAATTCCTCGGATCTACCAACGGTCTTGTACTCCTCTGGGTACCATCTAATTTGAGCCAGCATTATGAGACGATTTTTCGTGAAAGTTACTTCAGCTTGGGTGAGGATGGGGGAGGAATTCCTCGCGGTACCCCTATATCTACTCAGGCAGTTATGGTAAAAACGAAATACAAAAGAGATCACTCTCAAGGCACGGGTATAGGAGGAAAACCTTATCAAGATGTCAGAGTCCTCCATAGTTTCATGCATGACCTGAATATTCTGCCGCCTCCCTATTTCCGGAGAGACCAACGGATTTCGGTTGGGCCATTCTGATGGTGGGTTCGTTAGCCAAGTCGGGCCATTAAACCACAACGAATTGCCGATGAGATCCTGTGGCCGGCAGCCCCTCGTTCCGAGGTCAGCTGGATTGTCGTGAGTAGGGACATGTCGCCATGTCCCCCCGGGTAAGAGATCGTGTATCTTCGACGTTCGATTTGCCACGTATGTCTCCCAGGTCCATGGTGGCTTTGACAACCAACCAAGTACTATTGAAGAGTCCGTCCAAAGAGTTATGCCACTGATATTCAAATCAAAAGTACATAGTACGAAGTTGACGAGCTTAGCGAGCAGAAATGCACCATTGAGTTCCAATCGAGGCAGGCAGACGGGTTTTAGTGGTGCTACCTTGCTTTTCGCAACGAGCAAGTTAGAGAAGACAACATATTTAAGAGTCTGGCACCGGATATAAACGCATGCACACATTGCCGCTTGAGACGCGTCAGAGAATCCATGTATTTCAACTATATCGGAGGGATGGTACTGCAGCCATCTGGGAATAGAAATCGACCCGATGTGCTTCAAATCGGATACCAGAGCGTTCCACTTCAGCAAAGTCTCTGGGCTGAGTTCATCATCCCAATCAAGACCTTCGAGCCAAAGTTGTTGCATCAATATCTTCGATCTAATTACTACAGGAGCAACCCAACCTGCAGGATCAAATAATTGAGCCACGGCTGAAAGAACCTTGCGTTTACTAATGGGTTGGTCCGTCGGAATGGCGCCGAGAGTGTAACTGAAGGAATCAGTTAGCGCATTCCATTTGATGCCAAGTGTCTTGGTAGTGCTCGACTCGTCAAAGCGCAAGAACTCGGAGTCATATAGACTCTCTTGTGGGAGATGAGCAAGCAATTTGGGGTCATTTGCAGTCATTTTTACAAGAGGAAACCCTGCCTGCTTAAGGACTGAGCTTAAGTTCTCTTGTGCTCGAATAGTGTCCTCTATAGAGAAGCCTCCGGACAAAATGTCGTCGACATATGTCTCTTTTCTCAATGTTTCCGCGACATCGGGAAACTCCCTTTCAGAATCAGAGGCGAGTTGTAGGAGCGTGCGAATTGCTAAGAACGGCGCACAGTTCACGCCAAAGGTAACCGTTTTTAACTCAAAATCTTTTACCGGTCCCTTGGGATCTGGCCGGAAAAGTATACGCTGATAAGCTCTGTCGATCGGGTGTAGCCATATCTGCCTATACATCTTTTGAATGTCCCCGCAGAAAACATATCTATACTTTCGCCAATTGAGAAGTACTGATGTCAAGTCAGTCTGGAGCGTAGGTCCAGTATGGAGCACATCATTTAAAGACTGTCTAGATTTGCTCTTACGAGACGCGTTAAAGACGATTCTGACTTTAGTGGACTTATGCTCTGGACGGACGACTGCATGGTGGGGAAGATAGAACGAATTGTATTTTCCACCGGAGTTTATTTCTTGGGATGAGGTCTCTTCAGCATGACCGAGAGAGATGTACTCGTTCAAAACTGAATTATATTCGGTATTTAGCTCGGGATCATCAGAGAGCTTTGACTCCATTCGATTATATTGAGCCAGAGCGAGAAAACGAGATGAGCCAAGAGATAGGGAGTCGGAGAATTCAGCTTTGAAAGGCAGTCTCACGACGTATCTACCATCCGGGGATCTGGAGGTAGTTTTCGAGTAGAACTCCTCGCAAAACTGATCTTCCTCACACAGAGGGGGAGCCATGGGTACCTCTTCTTGCTCCCAGAATTTTCTCAGAAGTTCGCTTATTTTTACATCCTCGGATTCAACCACGTTCGTGGAAAATGAGAAAATTCTTTCAGTTTGCATTGGACCGCTCAACACCCAGCCAAAAACCGTATTGTATGCTGAGGTATCACCACATATATTCTTCCTGATTCCTTCAACACTTATGAATCGTTCAGAATCATTGCCCAATATCAGGTCGATTTGAGCTGATTTATTAAAGCTTGGATCGGCTAAGTCAAGCTCCTCCAACTCTGAGGGATTTGATATCTCGAATGAGACGGAAGGAAGCCATTTTGTCACTTTAGGCAAAACTATAGCCGAGACAGTAAAGCGGACGTCGTACTTCTCCGCAACAATGACGAGTTGGCATTCCTTTTCCGACGTCTGAGTTTGTTCGCCAATTCCAAAAATCTCAAAGTGCGCTTTAGTAGTGGGAAGTTGCAAGCGCTTCTGCATTCTTTGAGTAATGAATGTTCGTTGAGAACCAGGATCAATAAGGGCTCTTAGAGTAAACAGCTCCCCCTGATGTTCAATGCGAACCAGAGCTGTTCGTAGCAAAATCATTTCATTGTTGGCCGAGAAATTGGCCTGAACATGAGAGAGGCGTCTTGCCCCTGAAGTTGAGGGCGCTTCAATATGAGATGAAGCCTTTGGGCTTGGATCAGATGATTGGATCGGAACTTTGTTGTCGTTATGACTAGTATGAGGTACTTGATCCTCAGATTTTCCCTCAGGTTTGCCCTTAAGGTGAAGAAGGGTATAATGTGGCTTGTGACAAACGATGCAAGTGTTTGTACTTTTGCAATTTGTCTTGAGATGAGACGAGGATAAGCAATTAATGCATAATTTGTGCTTAAACGCAAAATCTATGCGTTGCTGTGCAGTATATTTCCGAAACTGGCCACAGCTTCTTATTGAGTGATCGGAACTGCATAGGGGGCAAGAAGAACTGAGCTTTTCTTGCGAGTGATAAGTTTGGATCTTACCACTGTTTTGAGATGGGAGCGAACTTCTAGTTTTTGTGGCCTTCATGCTTGAGAGACGTTCTACGATCTCGTATCGACTAATGAGAAACCCGTCTAGCTGGTTCCAAGTGGGAAGTTCACGGTGAGATGTGAGTGATTGTTCCCAGAGAGCCAGTGTCTCATCTGGCAACTTGGTCGATACCAAGTATAACAAGATTGGATCCCAGCTTTCCACATCGACGTCAAGAGTTCTTAGAGTGCAGAGACAATCATTAACTGTGGATTGAATCCTGTGAATTGCTTCACTATTCTCCACAGAGGCCGTTGGGATGTTGAAGAGGATTTTCAACTGATTATCTACTAAGACTCGCTTATTCTCATAGCGAGCTTTGAGGGCACTCCAAGCGAGCTCAAAATTCTCATCACAGAGAGTGTACCTCTTGACTATGGCACCGGCCGCACCCCTAGTCTTGTTTCGCAGATGATATAACTTTTGAGCTCGGGTCAATTTCGGATGGTTTGCGTAAACCGCCGTGAACATGTCACGGAATGACGGCCATTCTTCGTAACCTCCTTTAAATACCTCAGTATCACAGGGAGGGACCTTGATATAGCTAGTACCAATCTCTTGAGAAGGATGGTTAGCCGTAGATTGGGGAATATAAGCCGGAATAAGGCTGTGCCTCGCGTTCTGGCGAGCATTTCCACCCGAGATTCTCAGAATGTCGAGAATCTGGGATCTTGCCGTGTAATATGCCTCGGAACTGGCGTTGAAATTTATCCTTGCGTTCGCCCTAAAGTCCTTGGTATTGGTGTTACTTGGAGCTAGCATGAGACCTTCATAGGTAGCCTGAAGTTGTTGCCACCTATTCTCCAAATCTTCCAACTTCACCTCCAATAGCGAATCCGTTTGATCCTGAATGTCACTTTGCTCAAACTGAGTGCAAAAGTTGATCAAATGGTCGCAATCAAAGAGAAATTTGTCCTGACTTGGAGACGTTTTCACTGAGGAAGCGGAGCTTGTAAGATTATCAGATCCCGAAGGTAGGGATGCCAAATCTGAGGCCGCGTTTTCCAAGCTCATCTTAAATCGGTTTCGTACAATAGCGCGAGAGAAAAAAGGGATTGAGGAGAACAGCGCGGGGTTGGCTATATTTTCAGCGTAGTTCAAGAATTATTTGGTAGTGTTCCGGTCGAAATCTCTTTGTAGAGAGAGAGAGAGGGAGTGAGAAATGATTTGGATTTGCGGTGTGAGTAGGTGCAAGGGTAAGCTCCAATAAATCACCAAATCGTTACTTCAGCGTTCAAAAGACTTCTGAATTAGAACGGTAGCGGGATATGCAATAAATGCCGAAATATAACCTTATAATTCAGAATTATGCGGTTGTCTAAACATAGATGAGCTTAGACTTCAAGTGTGAGTATTCTAAACTCAAGATTTCATGGAAACCCCAAATAATTCTTTGCAATGTAAGCGGGAGTTTCAAATGTACGGGATGAGCATAATCATAACAGTGATAAGCGATATACCGATGAAAGACATTTGAAAACCAAGCCGAATTCCATTAAATCGGCGTCAAAAAACAAATCGTGTTAAACAAAATATTTAACTTGTAAAGCAAGTTCACTGAAGGCTGGAATGTTATAAGAATCTAAAATGCTTATCCTGTGCAATAGGGGTTAGTATCTGGGTGCAATTGGGCTTTTGTTAATATGTATACAAATATCTATTATACATTGACTTACAATTCCTTCAAATGAATTGAAGAGTAAAATCTGCATGAGTGCATTTTTCGCCATAAAAAACGGGGATATTCCTTCCTGTGTACGGTTTGGCTGATACGTTATTACCATATCATAAACCAGTACGCAAATCAGATGTTCTATACAAGTAAAAGTTACCGTGAACTTTGATTCATTGTCAGCTTCAGTTAGGAATACACACAGAGGAATCTATGCAAGGAAACACAATCCCACAAATAGGCACAAATCAACTAATCTGGCAACACCGTACCCGTGGTGTATGTCTTCTACTTGGTCAATGACCCAAAAGAAGTAAGCAAAACAGAAAATGGGAATGTTTACATACAAATAAATTTAATATGGAAATAACTCTGCACTAACACGGGAACGTAACTGTGATATTAGGTTTAGTTTCAATGGTAGAGTTTTAAATGAAACCCCAAGTGTAAGATATTTGACAAGAGCAAATGGCTTGAAAATATTGTTTAATGTAATGTCTTACCGTCCTAACACAACAATGAGATAGACCGAGAAGTGTGCAAAAATTTCAACTTATTCTAATTGGCGATATAAATAACAAGTGAAATATACAACACCCAGTATTTCCTCAAGTGCATACATCCAATTTAATAATTATTGTAATATTTCTTCCTTCTACCCTATATTAGGGTACCTTGCCTTTTGGTATACGTCACGAGTTCAATGACCACATAGACGGATTGATCTCGCCTTCGTTCTGTGGTTCAATTCGTTTGTAGGTATGTACGTTTTTGTTTTCGTTATTCTTTCTCTCAATAACAGCAGCTTTGGTTATGCCTTGGTCTATTTTTTTTTTTCTTCTTCTTTTGCCCTTGCTTTTTAGATTGGCAAATAGTAATAATGTAAATATAAATTGTGCAATACGGAGTATATATTTTTAAAAGCGGGAGAAGTGCAATACCAATATCTTCATCTACAATAAGTGCAATATGATTGGAAACGAAATTAAATATTGTAGGGTTCGTGGAGATTCCACTAATCCTAAGATTTGGGGGTTTTGGGGATTATTATATTTTATTTTAATTTTAGTTAATTATATTTTTATGTTATTAACTATATTTTTATAATTCCGAAAATATAACGCGCCAGACGTCTCCGTCCAAGAACGTTTTTATTTTCTATTGGAATTAATAAGTTTTTTTTTATAAGGAGGGTCGAAACAGACAAATGTCCAATTTCGTCCACTCTATATTTTTTATCTTGGGCTTTAAATAAAACACTCCGGTTTATTTTTAATTTGATGCTTTATTATTAGCTCCAACTCCAAGAATGACAATTTTTGGCTGGTGTGTCTTCTTAAATAAGCAATGACAAAAGATCATACAATTCGAAATAAACGATTACAAACAAGAATTGAGAGTTGTTGAGTGATAACTAAATAATCACAAAAACAATTATCATAAGCGAAAAGAGTTAGGCAAAATAATCACTCAATGTGTCTGCTTTTATTGGAGAGTAGTGAGGCTACTCTCTTTAATTTACATTTACGTTACATTGTAACTATGGTAATTATGCGAAAGCACAAAAATAAACAAAATACACTCAATAATGAGATCAAAGTAACAAAACGTAAACACTCAAAATAATTGGTTCTCTTCTAACATTTACTTTAAAGTTTAACTCATAGAAATAATAAAATTTATTTTTACACTCGAGAACAAAAGTTAGTTCAAGTAAAATAAAATGAGCTCTTTCAATAAAATAGGTCAACTAATATTTAAACGAATATGATTATTTAATAGATTTAAATGCTAAAAACGCATCCGCTACAGCCTCCCCCTCTGCCTCAGAAATCGGCTCTGATGATGTGGCAGCACTAAGTATCGGGTTGTTGATTTCTTTTTCTTAGAGACCTTCTCAGCGGCACCTCGGTAGTATTGGCTGATTCATCTTTGGCTTCTGGACTAACTGCCTTTGGCTCAAGATTTGCTTCTTCTGGCCTTGGTTTGGCGATGTTTAGTGGATTTGCTGTGTTTTGGTTGTTATTGGTATCAATGGTGTTGTGTTTTCTTGGTCTTCCTCTTTGTCGTAAGGGATAAACTGGCACCTCATTACGTCCATCATATAAAAATATATCCGATGCATGATATGTAGCAAGCGGAACGGTTGGGTTGTCTACTGATGCAACTGTGTATGTGCTTGACCCCTTTTTGTCGATGACCACATAGGGACCGTCACGCCGTGGCACAAATTTGGCTGCTAAACCCTTATTCTTGTTACTGAGAACATGTGTTGAGACCAGGACACGATCACCAACATCTATTTTCTTCTGTGGATTTCTCTTTGCATCAAAATATGTTTTATTTTTATCTTGCATGGTCTCCTCGTTCTCTTTGGCCCTTTCGAATGTATCTGCAAGTCTAAGCAGGTGGGGTGTAATTTGTGGTATAAAATTTTCTGAATTCACAATAGCACGGAGATCATGTTGTATTTCGATTGGGGTTCTAAGTTCCCTTCCAAATGTCAGATATGCCGGAGTATAATTTGTGGTAGCACATTTAGCCGTATTCATGGCGAATCTGATTGCTGGTAAATTTGTATCCCATAATGTGTGGTGTTGACCAACGTAAATAGATAACTGTACTTTTAAGTCCCTGTTTTTCCTTTCGACGGGGTTAGCCTCCGGGTGGTAGACAGGTGTAAAAGTTTGAGCGATTTTCAAGCAGTATGTCAGTTTTTGCATCACTGCCGATATAAATTGGGAACCATTGTCTGAATGAATCCTTCTTGGAATTCCGTACCTCAGGAATACCTCATTTCGTAGCATAATTGCGCAATTTTCAGCTGACGCTTCTCGTAGAGCAAATAATTCCGTCCAGCGGCTGCACAAATCTTCGACAATTAGTATCCACTGATTTCCTCTCTTTGTAACTGGCAGTGGCCCGAAGAGATCGACAGCAACGATTTCAAATCTCTGGTTACTGGATACGGTCTGAAGTAACCCATATGGTTTCATATTTGTGGCTTTATACCTCCTGCATTCCAGACATGATTTCACGTATTGGTGTATCTCCGACCTCATTTTTGGCCAATAATAGTGGGGAGTAATTCGACTTATAGTCCGTTCAATGCCGTAGTGACCTGCTGTAGGTTCATCGTGATGGTTATAGAGAATTATGTTTGGCATTGATTTTGGAACCACAAGCTGTCCGTTTTCGGAGTCCTCTTCCTGACAAAATCGAAACAGAACTCCATCCTGCATAATAAAACCTCTATTTATATAACGAATTACGTTTTCATTGTCCGTTTCGAACGATTCGATTATATCTTTAATCTCTTCATCTTCCAACTGTGCCTTTCTAATTTCGTCAGCCCCTTTCCTTGGAAAATCTATGCTTATGGAACAAATTTCACAATTATTTTCATCGTGGCTTTCTTTAGGACATGGAGGTCTCGATAGAGTATCGGCAACAGCATTTTTACGACCAGGGGTATACTCAAAATTTATGTTATACATTTGAAGATGCAACGCCCACCTGGCGAGCCGGCCAGTGGGACTTTTCAAGCTGAAAAGCCATTTCAAAGGTTGATGATCCGTCAGTATTTGTACTTCTGATCCTTCAATATACCCACGAAACTTCTGAATAGCCCAGACCACCGCCAAAGCTTCTCGTTCCGTGGTTGAGTAATTTCTTTCGGCTGGAAGTAACAATCGGCTGGCATATTCAATAGGATGTTCATCCTCCTTCTCCCCCTGGATCAACACAGCTCCCAAGGCATAGTTACTCGCATCGGTCATTATTTTAAATGGTTTAGCCTCATCTATTTGCTTTAGAATGGGAGGTGACACTAGCAGAGCTTTTAACTTTTCAAATGCTTTTTGTTCTTTTTCTGTCCACATCCATTTTGCATTTTTCTTTGTGAGATCGGAAAGTGGTTTTGACACATCTGCGAATCCTGGAATAAAACGTCTATACCACGAACAAGTTTGTAGAAATGATATGACTTGTTTTGGATTCTTTGGCTTTGGACGATTCCTTATAGCTTGAGTTTTTTCGGGGTCAACCTTAAGTCCTTCTGTCGTTAATATGTGGCCAAGATATTTCACCTTCGGGAGACAAAAGTGGCATTTCTCCCGATTCAAATGAAACCCAAAAGCTTTAAGTCTTTGAAAGGTTTGTCTTAAATCCATTATATGACATTGTAGGCTGCTGGAACATATAATAATGTCATCAAGATAAGCGAGAATGGTAATATTCGGTAGCCCTGTACGAAATTTGTCTATCAGGCGTTGGAATGTCGCTGGCGCGTTCTTCAGACCGAACGGCATTCTATTAAAGACGTAAATTCCAAAAGGCGTGGTGAATGCGGTCTTTATTTTATCTCTTTCTGCAATTTTTATTTGCCAGTATCCGGATCTGAGATCGAGCGTGGACATGAAAGGGGTTGTTTTTGCGGTTTGCAGAAGGTCATCCATTCTTGGAAGTGGATACGTGTCGGTTGTCGTTATGGCATTCAGACGACGGTAGTCTACGCAGAGCCTAATTTTGTTGTCTTTCTTTGGGATTAGAACAACCGGAAATGCCCATGGGGACTCCATTTCTGCTATTATGTTTTTCCTCAACATTTCTTCAAGCTCTTGTTTCAACAAAATCTTCATTTTTGGAGATATACGATATGGCGCAGTGGAAATAGGAGTGTGACTGCCCGTGTTTATATAGTGTTCTACCTGGGCTATGGGAACATCTATGTCTTCAAATATTTGGCTTTCTTCTTTAAGGAGATTTTCAATGGATTCTTTTTCAGACTCATTTAGACGAATGGCCTCATTAGATCGCAAACGAAATTCGATCGCATTTAACTCAATGGGTTCAAAGATTTCCTTCCAATAGTCTTCCATGGTTTGCCTTTTCAAAGGAGGGAATATGTCTGAAGATTTCTCAGAGTTTACTTCCAGAGACAAACAATCTGCGAATAATTTGTTGGTATATCCAGGACTATAGTCATTATTTTTAGAATTTGAGCTCTCAAAATTTCGGAAAAACTCTTTGACATCATCTCTATACTTTTTCTCTGAATCTTCAACCATAATATTATTTATTGGAGCAGCTTCTTGCATTTTGAAGAGGAAAAATTTGCTCGGTTCATCTTTAAAATACCATGCTCTTTGCGCAAGGTCCAGAACTATACCGCATTCTTCGAGGAAATCTATACCCAAAAGAGTCCTGTTTCCCTTTGCTTTAGGAAGGCATATAAAATTAATTTGTTTGAACCTTTTTCCTATTATTATGCTTGCTGTTGTGGAATATACTACTTCGTTACGAACAATTCCATCAGCGAGGACAATTTGTGCACAGACTTTTTTGAATGGCAACCCTTTTTCTTTCAATTTTTCGAATAAAATATGCCCTGCAACACTTGTTCTTGCCGCTGTGTCAAAATATGCTTCTCCATCCAAAGCATTTATATTAACTTCTACCACTGGGACGTTTCGTCCTGCTACGTTTGCGCTTAGGGAGTTAAAATCCAATTTACTGGTACTGGTGCCTGGTTTTTCCTTATTGCAAAAAGGACAATTTGACCTATAATAGCCAGAGGCACCGCACCCATAGCAATTAAGCTTTGTTTCTGGCGGTTTTACATTGCCATGTTTATCGGCTTCTATCTTCTTGTAGCAATTCTCAACCGTGTGGTTTTTCTTACGGCAATATGAACATTTGACCTGTTTCTTGTAAGGATCTTCATCGTCAAATTTTCGGTCTTTTCTGACCTGACTACTTTCGCTGAGTAACATTTCAACCTCACGGGCTTTTGCTAGGAGTTCTTGGAATGATGAAACATTGATTCGGCTTATTCTTTCCCTGATTTGCATACTAAGTTGTGCGAATATCATGTCTATCATAATCTTTTCAGGCAATTTCTCAGACAATTGGGCAAACAATGACCTTTTACGGCATACAAATGCGTCCGTAGACTCAAAATTTCGTTGCTTTTCCCGAAAGATCTCGCTATATAAACGCCAATCTGGCTTTGGCGGAGCAAATGCTTTTTTCAAAAGATCGATTGCGTCTTGGAAAGTCCTAGCTTCGTCTTTTACACCCTGCCACCATGTGGAAGCGTAACCCTCGAGAAGTAACGGAAGGCTATTAAGTGCATGGACATCAGCAATGCTCTCCGATTCCTTATACACCAATATAGTGGCTATAAAGTCTTCGACTTTGGAAGAATTTCTGTCTCCACTAAAACGAGATGAACATGTGCTAAACGTACTGGTTTTTGGTCTTTCCCTGACAGCTAAGCCACCCAAGAGATTTCTAAACATTTCCTCTGTAACATTGAAAAACACCGGGGACGCTGAGGATCTTGCAGGAGTTGTAGCTTCATTTTGGGGAGGAACGTTATTAGTATTTTTACCACTTCTATTCGGATCTTTATTCTGTTGGGGAACAGCATTTTGCACTACACCTGACCCACTAGGTACTTCACCATCCATTACGACACCGCGCTGAACAGGTGGTGTATTTCTAGGGCTTCGTCGCATATCCCAAAACTTTTATAAATCACACAGACTTGGCAACCCTCTTTCTGAGTTTTTATCAGCAACTTCCCTCAGCAATTTCGCAAAACAACAACCAAATGATACCTGTACCAACGTACCCAACAACAACAACAAATCACTAGCAGCAGAATTTCAGGTTTTGCCGACGGCAAAATGAAATTTTTGACTTTTTTTCGAAAATTTTGATTTCGCCAAAAAAATTTAATTTTCGTGATTTTATTAATTATTCATTGTGGATTTTTTTTTTTTTTTTTTTTTTTTTTTTTTGTTGGGCGCCACTTGTAGGGTTCGTGGAGATTCCACTAATCCTAAGATTTGGGGGTTTTGGGGATTATTATATTTTATTTTAATTTTAGTTAATTATATTTTTATGTTATTAACTATATTTTTATAATTCCGAAAATATAACGCGCCAGACGTCTCCGTCCAAGAACGTTTTTATTTTCTATTGGAATTAATAAGTTTTTTTTTATAAGGAGGGTCGAAACAGACAAATGTCCAATTTCGTCCACTCTATATTTTTTATCTTGGGCTTTAAATAAAACACTCCGGTTTATTTTTAATTTGATGCTTTATTATTAGCTCCAACTCCAAGAATGACAATTTTTGGCTGGTGTGTCTTCTTAAATAAGCAATGACAAAAGATCATACAATTCGAAATAAACGATTACAAACAAGAATTGAGAGTTGTTGAGTGATAACTAAATAATCACAAAAACAATTATCATAAGCGAAAAGAGTTAGGCAAAATAATCACTCAATGTGTCTGCTTTTATTGGAGAGTAGTGAGGCTACTCTCTTTAATTTACATTTACGTTACATTGTAACTATGGTAATTATGCGAAAGCACAAAAATAAACAAAATACACTCAATAATGAGATCAAAGTAACAAAACGTAAACACTCAAAATAATTGGTTCTCTTCTAACATTTACTTTAAAGTTTAACTCATAGAAATAATAAAATTTATTTTTACACTCGAGAACAAAAGTTAGTTCAAGTAAAATAAAATGAGCTCTTTCAATAAAATAGGTCAACTAATATTTAAACGAATATGATTATTTAATAGATTTAAATGCTAAAAACGCATCCGCTACAATATTCGTTTTTATACTAGTGATACGAGATGATAATATAAGCACAGTGCTGAGATTGTAAATAAAACCAATACAAAATTCACTGGAATTGTGAAAATGATTAAAACCTGAGAGCCGTTACAGCATGGATAAACTACAGATTGGGAGATGTGCAATAATAGATTTATTCTAAAACAAAGCGGGAGCAGTGCAATACAAAGCCACAGTGCCTTTATTTACCAATTGTGCAATTTAGGCTTTTGGAAAATTCCCTTGGCCGCCAATCATAAATCGACTCATTAACGCAAAATCAGTGATGGTAAATATTAAGTCTTCTGTCGGAAATTTACTGACTTTGTGGTAAAAGATTATAACACGAGATTAGTTATCGAATTCTGCATACAAAACACCCAATGGGGCAATAATTTTCAACTAATGTTGTTGGGACAAGTGAAATTTTCTACCAAGCAAAGGAATAATAGGTATGTTCGTGTAGAATATATGGCTGCAGTGCAATGTTTAACCATTAAGTGCAGTAAATTAAAAGTTTCAATATCGGACGATAATTTCTAGTTGGTGCAATTTATCTCGTGGGTTGCGCAATGTTTTGAAGGCCGGGTCCATAAATAATATATTAATATTGAATAAAACTATGTGCAATAATTTTCAAGTCTAATGAACCCTATGTATGTTGTCAAAATGTGTGCACTGAACAAACCGTATATCTTTGCCATGAACATACTTTATATTTCTCTAATGAGTTTGGCCCAGTGTACTATTTTCGATAATATGTACAAAAAAATTTGCATTCCAGTATCGAACGAGCAATAAATTTAGGGAATTGTGCAATGTATTGGACGCAGATGCAATAACTCAATTTGTAATTCTATAGCGAATACAAACTTTGTACAATATCATCCCTCCTTTAATAAAACATGAAAGCCTTTATTAAAATAAGCATATTTTAAACGCCACAATAAAAAAAGGGAATAGAGCAATATCTTAATGTCTTCTTCTTGAGTTTCTTCCTTTCTTATAGTTTTCCATTCGTATCTGCTTTTGTTTTGATCTTTCCTCTGATGACTTTAAGTAATACCGTGGTTTGTGTGTGTATACCTAGGTCTTCCTTTATCTTTGTTAACATCTGCTATGCGGATGGGAGATTATAACATTGAATGCATAAAGGTAATGAGCGGGAGCAACAATAACGAAAAGTGGATATAAGGGAATGTAGTGCAATAATAACTGGTTAGTCAGTAACAGTGCTATCTTCTTTAATAGGTTTAGTTTTAGCGCAATAATTTCTCAATTAAAGTCGCAAAATGCAAAATTTAAAAGCTTCACCCAAAACAACTCAATATTCCACTATCTGTGTGAGAATCAGTCGGGAACTGTGCAATTATGACAAATTATCGCTGTGATATGGGGAAAGTGCAATAATTTTAATTTCTTGTTTGTTTTATTCTGTCCTTAGTATTTAGTTAGTTTAGTTTTATTTTGAAAATATTAAAATCGGAAAATACCTTGTAGTGCGGCAATTTTAAAACCCTTTTTGAAATACTTTTCTTTGACTTGGTTTTATGCTTTTATTTTTTTTTTTTAATTTCTTTGAGTGGGTTTTGTGTTGTTTTCGTATTTGCTTTGCTTTTCTTGATACACAGCCCTTTTCTTCGTTTGCCTTTTTTATAACTTTCAAAGTATTTCGTGACAATTCTTTTTACTTCAAGTTTTAATTTTCTTATTTCTTCTATGGCACATTTATTATTCAAAATTAATTCTTTTTTGATTTCTATTCGTTTTCTTTAAATACTTCGTTTCCTTTTTTTTTGAGTTTTCAAGATTTCTGCTCACTTTTCAATTGCACTCTTCAAGTTCTGTTCCCCACGAATTAAAATTCAAACTAAGCTCTTCCTATTCTTCTGTGCTCGATTTCGTTATGACACTTGCTCACGATATTCCGCAAGTCTTTCTTCTTCCTTTTTCTGTCTCTCGAAATGAGATTAGTAAATGAGTGAGATGAGTAAATCCTATTTCTCTCTTTCTTACACCGCGAGAAAAGGTTGTTGAACTTATGTATATGACGACTGATCCATATATCGCAAGTTGCTCTTTCCTTTTACCTTCGATGGCAATATATAAATGTAAATTACGGGATTTGACCGTTATCAAGCACCTCTCGGAAAAAAATTCTTCTTTTCGCCTATAGGGTTTTTATTGCATCTCAACACGATTTTTCCAGCATAGAAACTTTTCTCAATGTCTAGCACACTCGGACAGACAACTAGACACTTCTTGTACTTGCACTCTTTTTTCTTTTCGTTTCGCACAATTTCATATAGACATTAACAAAGAAAGGCTTTAACATACATTCATACACACTTTCTTGCAGGCTTTAAGAGATGAATTTATGCAATTTTTCAAATTTTAACAATATTTTATTTAAGCTGCGTTTAACAAAAATTTTAGTTTTAAGATGTTTCACGCAATATTCCAACATGAATTTTTCAGCAATTAAACATCCTCAAATTTTGTCACTTTTGTATGTATGTATGTAGTACGTAGCTTTGTCTTTTATATTTTTAAACACAAACCGTCTCACTTACCGACAATTATGTTGGGCAATGTGCGTAGATGGGTTTTATCTCAGCTGATGGTCGTCTCAGTGAACGGCTAACGATGGACCATGCACAATGTAGAGGTAGCTCAAAGAGAAAGGGGGGAAATAAAAAGGCGGTAAGTGTTCGTTTTATATAAAAGAACAATGTTAAGGGTTTATTAAGGAAAGAGAGGAGATGGGTAGTGTGCGTGCTCACCTTGTTTGCGGTTGTTGAAGAAGTGAAGTAATGTAATTCTAAGACAAGGAGAGTGGCTTTAAGTACTAAATTTGACAGCTATTAATTCACAATCGTCTTATTCTATTACATCTTAGTACTAAGGGATTTCATATGATTTCTTATACTTATACAATTCAACATAATTCCCAATATAATTCAATTTGTTTTACGATAAGTACTTAACTACTAAAATACTTAAATTAAAGGACAAATTCAAATTTGTCCACTACCCTTTCCCAAGGAGATGGGTAGTTTTACTACCCTTTCCCCAGGGGAAGGATAGATCAAACCATCTCCCTCTCCCCAGGAGAAGGGTAGTTTTTTACCCTTTCCACAGGGGAAGGGTAATTTTTATCCTTTCCCCAGTTGAAGGGTAGTTTTATTACCCTTTCCCAAGGGGAAAGGTAGTTTTATTACACTTTTCCCAAGGGAAGGTTAGTTTTATTATCCTTTCCCTAGGAGAACGATAGTTTTATTACACTTTCTCCAGGGGAGGGGTAGTTTTATTAAACTTTCTTCAGGATGATCGTAGTTTTATTACTCTCTCCCTAGGGGAAGGGTAGTTTTATTAACCTTTCTCCAGGGGAAGGGTAGTTTTATTAACCTTTCTCTAGGGGAAGGGCCGTTTTATTATCCTTTTCCCGAGAGAAGGGAAAGGTAAGTTTTTCACCTTTTCCCCAGCTGAAGGATAGTTTTCATCCCCTCCCCAGGACAAGGGTAGTTTTCATCCCCTCCCAAGGACAAGGGTATTTTTATTACCCTTTCCCCAATGGAGTTGTAGTTTCATTACCCTTTTCCTAGGGGAGGGGTGGCTGTATTACCCTTTCCCTAGAGGAAAGGCTGTTTTATTACCCTTTCCCTGGGGTAATGGTAGTTTTATTACCCTTTCCCCAGGGGATGGATGGTTTTATTACACTTTCCCCAGGGGAAGGTTAGTTTTATTTCCCTATCCCCAGAGGAAGGGTAGTTTTACTACGCTTTCCCAAGGAGATGGGTAGTTTTACTACCCTTTCCCCAGGGGAAGTGTAGATCAAACCATCTGTAGTTTTTTACCCTGTCCCCAGGGGAAGGGTAATTTTTATCCTTTCCTCAGTTTAGTACACTTTTCCCAAGGGAAGATTAGTTTTATTATCCTTTCCCCAGGAGAAGGGTAGTTTTATTACACTTTCTCGAGGGGAGGGGTAGAACGATAGTCGTATTGCCCTTTCCCCAGGTGAACGGTAGTTTTATTACTACCTACCATGCTATTGCTGAGACATGCTATCTGCAAGAATCTTTGTCTGAGGATGTTTCTTTGACGTTACAACGAAAATTGTTCACTTTCTTGCGGTACGGTTTTCTTGCATTTGGAACAAAAATTACCTTTGCTTTTCACCATCTCACCCATTTCATTTGCTAAGAGGTTTTACCGCACGTGTGCTGTGATGCTGTGCATTGTCATAAATCCTCTTTGAGAAACAGAATTTCTTAATAACTTGCATTTCAACGAAAACTTTAACAGAAAAGCTGCAAGCTTTCAGGAGCCATGTACTTTTAATTTGCACTCTTCCCAAGGATTAAGAAAGCTTTTAATTGCTATAAAAATTTAGCACAGCCATTAAGTAAAAACAAAACTCTACAAAAGTTTGAAGTGTCATCTGGTGTTGATTTAGCTAAAGAAAGTGCAAAATGTAATTTAGGATTCTGTTACAAAGTACTAATGTTAGTGGTTTTTATCCACTTCTTTTATGATAACAGTTGTACTAGAATTTATAGCAGATATGATATGATAGACATTTAGAACTAAAGCGTCAGTTTTGTAATTCAAACACATGATTGGAGCACTAGATATGATTGAACTTTCTCTTACAAGAGGATATTTTGCAATGTCACTATCATCGATGTGGTGAGTATTACAGAATATTTTTAATATTCATTTCTCATCATTGAACCTCAATATTTCTTAGTATCGAAAATCTTGCTACATATTTTGAAAGAAATACCATTTTATATCATAATTTTATTTTATTCAAATCAATAAATAAATTAACAATAATTATAACAAAAATGTACACTACTATATCTAAATAACTATTAATACAACAAATCTATTAACAATATCATAAAATGCTTCAACAAAAATGTAAGAAAGAAAGAAGAACAAAGTTTTTTAACACATTCATAGATGAAGAAAATCATCGAATTCTTATCTTAAAACTAAATTTTTCTGTATAAAGTGTGGAGGCTATTGTAGCGCATAGGATGTCCGCACATATGTTTGCGTTGATCATATATACGTTCATTACATTTGCTCTTAAGTTCCATTCATTGTTTGTTATACCCACCATTATAGGATGGGTGATATACTAATCCATTCATTCCGCTTGTAACATCTCGAAATATGGATCTGGTATCCTATGAAGTATATACAGTGGCACAGAAAAGTCTACATACATATTCGTAAATGGCAGCTCGCAAACTGATAGTTACGTAATGAGGATATGATGTAACTCAATATATTTTATCTAATTATAATACAGGTGACCATGGTGAATAATTTTACCATCATACGATATTTGTAGAAAAAACTTTTTCGTATACAGAATTCGTTTTGGAAAACGTTTCTTTCGGGTGGGATATGTAGAATTTTCTGTGCCACTGTATATTCTTCGCGACATTTGAAATCGCAATTGCGTTCGAACAAATGAAGATATCGGCTTGAAATTTTGCGCAGATACTTTTAAATGATTCAATTCACATTGGTCTATAAACTGATTAGCTTTCATATAAACCGATCTCCCGATTAGTGTTCTACGGCCCCTAGAAGCTCCAATATCTGATTTGCCAGAAATTTGGTAAAGGTCACGGTTTAGCATGTTTCCCTATGACCGCGAACGCCTGGATTTAAATCCCGTCGTGAACATCAGAGAACATTTTTTAAGCGGTGGTTAAACCCGACATTTGTAACATATCCAGTCATATAAAAACTTCTCCGTAATATTCTCTATATTTCCTACAATACAGGCAGGCTATATAGTTTTTCAAACACTGATGTTGAAGAGGAAATAATAAATCGAAGAAAATCTAGCGGATATTGTAACATATACCAACTCTACTGTTGAAGACATGGGTGGCTCTGATATAGGTTTTACTGAATAAGATTGCGGTCGTGGACATCATAGCAGTCTTGACATAATTACCAGGTAGTGTACCGTAAACTGATGAGTAAATTTTTTCTCGCAAAGTGCACTGTCTTTCAACGAGTTTTGGTTGTGTGTATAACCATAACACACACAAACAACGAAAAATGGCGCGAACTAGTTACATACACAAAATCAGAGTTGCCCTTATCGCCGATTTTGACAGATAGTACACTCAATATTTTGTTGCTGGGCAACTGCCACTACCTCTAAATGAATATATCTAGAAGAAAGACATCATAGCAGCGAAGATGAAAGACGCCTGGGTCAGCAGCTTCGAAAGGATGGAAAAGCCTATACATTTATAGCTTAATCATTAGGACGGTCTGAAAACTTCGTAACAAATGCCTTTAAACCAAAAAAAAAATGGAAATGTTGTGTCATCCCGAACGGTCCGACGAAGATTGGTGTCTGCAAAACTATCAGGTAGAATAGCTCGGAAAGCAAACTTGCAGAAGAGTTCAAACAAAGTGTTGGCTCATGAAACATAGTGCGGACCGGAGTAAAAAAGTGGCGAAATATCCTTGGACCGACGAAGTATAAGTCAATATGTTTAGTAATAATGGAGAAAGGATTGTTCGTCGTCCAAAAGGAAAATAATTCCAGATTTACCAAAAAAAAGGGTTAAACTTGAAGATCGTCTCGACGTTCTGAGTGGAGCCATGTCCTCTGTCCGTCCGTCTGTCGAAATCACGATAGCGGTTGAACGCGTAAAGCTAGCCGCTTGAATTTTTTTACAAATTCTTCGTATAAGTGTAGGTTGGTTCGGACTTTAAATGAGTCAAATAGATCCACGTTTTGATATAGCTGCCATATAAACCGATCTTGGGTCTTGGCTTCTTAAGTTTATAGAGGACGCAATTCTTATTCGGTATGACCTTGGTATGACTTCCAACAATTGTGCCAAGTGTGGTTCAAATCGGTTCCTAACTTGATATACCTGCCATATAAACCGATCTCCGAATTTTACTTCTTGAATCTCTAGAGGGAGCAATTATTATCAATTTCGGCTGAAATTTTGATTATCAGATTTGACTGAAATTTTGCAGGCATCGTTTTGGTATGACTTGCAAGAACTTTGGGTTTTCGACTTCCTGGTTTGAGGACCTGAAAAGCCTATTTGTAACTCTCATAACGTTTGAGACTGAAGAATCCGACCTTGACATATTAATCATGACAAAAATTTTCGCAATTTTTAGCCGATTGATCTAAAATAAGAGCCTCTACAAAAATTTCAAAAAATCACAAAATCAGAGTTTTTCGAGAACTGTTCACTACACTTGAACATTACAAAAGATATCCCGCACACAAATTAAGGAGTTTTCTAGGGTTTTTTCGTGCACTTTGCAGCAAATAGAGTTTGAAAATCGGATCATAAATAAGAGCTGGAAAAATATCGATGGCACTATCGATATTTTATTTTTTGTCTGAATATCGATGGATATTTTTTCTATCGTTCCTATCGAAAAAGTTAAATTTTTGTCAAATTGAACAAAAAATAAGCGGCCCGACACTGAATGTATCCTATAAGATACGTTGCGCCATTAGGGGGCGCAATTTTCATCCGATTGGCCTACTTTGCGCCATTAGGGGGCGCAATTTTCATCCGATTGGTCTAAAAAAATGCATCGCGCCTATAGAGGGCGCAATTTTCATCCGATTGGTCTAAAAATATGTACGATGATTTCCCTCATGACTTCGTACTGAGTAATAAAATTTGGTTTGATTCTGTCTGTGCATTGATATTGCTTCTATATAAATCGATCTTCAGTTTTTACTTCTCATTTTCCATTATAGCCTTTATTACAATCAAAAATGAGAGGGAAAAAATCAGGAGATCGAGATGGAAAATTAATGATAGTATCGATACTATTGATATTAATTATTAAAAATATCGAATGTTGCCATTATCTGTCATAAATTTTGGAGGGCCAAGCTGGCCAACTTTGAAGGCCCACCAATGAACCCCCCGGACCGTCTATGGCCCTGAAAGTTTGCACATCAGCTTTATTTATTTCAGTTTATTTCAGATTTTTTGGCTTCTTCGCTAAATTTCTTGATACTCTCTGTCATTTCTTTGTTCTTACCCATTTCATTCTTGATAGTTTCAATGAAATGGGAAAGAAAGTTTGGCCTTCTTCCAGGTTGGCAATCTTATTCATTAAATCTTGTATCAAAGCCACAGTAGAGTTGGTAGATGTTACTATATCCGCTAGAGTCTCTGCGATTTATTCTTTCATCTACAACATCATTGTTTGGACTACTATATACATCCTCCCTGTATTTAGGAACGTTGTAGCTTTCGTTTTTAAATCTGTTTTGGTTACCTTAAGGCTAACTATAAATAGGTACACATGTATATAAATAAATAAGTACAAAAAATACCCCTTCTTCATTGCCAATAGCGTAGAAGCAAGAAGACATCAATCAATAAGCGTTAATGCTGTAAGACAATGTCACTTAAAACTCTTATACATGAAGTTGGCGGTGGTGACGATAATTGCTTTGAAATCTTCTATAGAGAAGATTACTTGTGGGCAGGTGATGATTCTGTCTTTGGTTCTGTTGGTGTGGTGATTTGCTTGCATTTCGTTTGTTCTTTAATTTACGAGATATTGTATTTGTCGCTTCCTCAGTTTTATTAGCTGTATAGGTATAATTAGCATTGACCATATGATCTTCTTCGCTTTGTTGTAGTGAACTGCTACTACTATCGAAGTTGTCAATATTGTCATTGACTTTAACCATCATTTCTTCGGACAATTGTGTTTGTTTTACATTGTCTTCAAACAAATGTTCAGGCATCTCATTCACAATATTGACAGTAGATGTTTGTAATTTGTCATCTAAGTTAGTGTTGATGGTTGTTGTTGATGCAGTTGTGGCTCCAAATGTTAAGACTTCGGTATGTTGATCATGTGTATGGGCTTCAGTGGCCAATGTAGTTGTTTCTTCATAATCTTCTTCATCATACTCCTCAGAGTTGTTATCATTGTTTTCTTCCAAGCTATTGTTGGCAATGTTTGTGTCATTTTTGGAAATCATGTTCTCTTCAATTTCAGTATTTTTTGTTACTGTTTCCCCTGATTGATGTTCCTCATCATCATGCTTTTCTTGTTCCCCAGCATCTGTATTGTCACTATTTTCCTCACCTTCCTCCTCTTCTTCTTCATCTTCATATTCAGCATTATCATCATTGTCATTAATGTTGTCTTCTTTAACTGTGACTGTTAAATTGTCACTATCACTTGGTGTCGCTTCTGTAGTTTTTGTTGTAACCGATGGTGTTGGAGTTGTTGTGGTTGAGGTTGTTGCCGACTTTGGTGTTGTGCTGGTCACAACATCCTCTAAAGACAATGAATCTCCTCCACTACCTTCACTATTAATACTGTTTTCCAGAGTTTGAGGCTCAATTGTTTTCTCCATGGAATCATCAACTAAATCCATCGACACATTGGAGTCACTGGCATTGAATATATTTTCAGTTGTTATATCATCAACTCCGTAATTTTGCAACTCCATAGATGCACTAATGCTGCTAACATTGGAAGTTTCTGTAAGCATATTCTCCTTTTGCAATTCATCTGTTATGTCATTCAATACAACCTCTGTAGTCACATTCTTGATTACTTCGCTTGCCAGCACTTCATTTTCTTTGCTTGCATCTTGAGCAGAGCTTTGCTTCACTTCTGTAGCTGTCTCCTCATCCATTAAATCGTCCTCATAATCCAACTCCTCTTCCGCTTTATTTTCATCATTTTCCTGTTTCGGGCCTTCTTCTTTAGTAACTGTGACTATTGGTGCTATCTCCTTTTCATTCTCCTCATCGTAGTATTCCTCAGACTCCGCTTCACTGCGATTTGTGAGTTTACTTTGAGAGGGTGGAATTACTGGACCTCCGGTCGGTGACACCCATTGTACACCCTGCGCTCCCATTTGCATACATTGAAAGTGCATTTCAAATAGGCCCGATGAAGCCAATTGCACCATGAAATCCATGCAGGCATGCATATTGTCTCCCTGTAATCCTACATCGGACATTTGTACGCACATTGACATGGGAATGTTAAGCATTATGGGTATACAGAATGGCGAGGGATTACGCGTTGATACAGCATATTTGGCAGATTGATTCTCATTGAGGAACATTTCCAAATTGATTTCTTGTTTTGGCTGAATGTAGGTCACATTGGCACACACTGGAAACAGAGAGGAAAGAAATATAAAACAAATAAAAATTAATTGCATTTTATTTAAAGTGGGCACGCAGAAAGATTTATAAAGGGTGATTTTTTTGAGGTTAGGATTTTCATGCATTAGTATTTGACAGATCACGTGGGATTTCAGACATGGTGTCAAAGAGAAAGATGCTCAGTATGCTTTGACATTTCATCATGAATAGACTTACTAACGAGCAACGCTTGCAAATCATTGAATTTTATTACCAAAATCAGTGTTCGGTTCGAAATGTGTTCAAATTTTGACAAATTTTGTTCAGCGATGAGGCTCATTTCTGGTTGAATGGCTACGCAAATAAGCAAAATTGCCGCATTTGGAGTGAAGAGCAACCAGAAGCCGTTCAAGAACTGCCCATGCATCCCGAAAAATGCACTGTTTGGTGTGGTTTGTACGCTGGTGGAATCATTGGACCGTATTTTTTCAAAGATGCTGTTGGACGCAACGTTACGGTGAATGAACACATTTCGAACCGAACACTGATTTTGGTAATAAAATTCAATGATTTGCAAGCGTTGCTCGTTAGTAAGCCTATTCATGATGAAATGTCAAAGCATACTGAGCATCTTTCTCTTTGACACCATGTCTGAAATCCCACGTAATCTGTCAAATACTAATGCATGAAAATCCTAACCTCAAAAAAATCACCCTTTATTAGAAAAATTTAAATCCGGAAAATTTAAAACTATTTATGGACCTGTTTATAGACCTATTCAAATCATACTTGACATGAATGTTGAAAGTCATAACGCAAGTCTTTGTTCCAAATTTTAGTCAAATCAGATGAAAATTGAGGCTTCTAAGTGCTTAAGGAGTCAAATCCGAGGTTCGGTTTAAATGAATGACTAGATTAGTATAACCCCATCCTATGGTGGTGGGTATAAAAAGTTAGAATCGCAACAGCAAAATAGTAATTTCCGGTTTTCCAATTCGCTAACTCCCAAAACGATCGTGGAAGGTTTCGGATAGGGGAATGCTAACTCCCAAAACGATCAAGGAATCACTTTTTATCGTCCGCACAATGGGCTATTTCTATTTAGACCATTTTAGTGAGCAGGTAAAACCTAAGAAAATTACTATATGGACTCCCTGAAGAATGCCATTATACTGGAATGGGTCAAAATGCCGCTATATTACGTTCGTGCAGACGATTAAGAGTAATGGTCAAGGCAAAAAGGTGTTCATATCAAGCAAAAGAGAATCCATTCCGAAATTTAGAATTCTTCTAAACATTGATAATAATTGCGACCTCTATAGGCTTAAGAAGTCAAGATCCCACATCGGTTTATATGTTGTTGGAAGTCATAACAAACCACTTCTTGCAAAGTTTCACCCAAATCGGATAAGAATTGTACCCTCTAGAGGCCCAAGAAGTCAAGACCCCAGATCGGTTCATAAGGCAGTTATATCAGGTTAAAGACTGATTTTCACCTTACTTAGCACAGTTGTTAGAAGTGATATCAAAACACTACGTGCAAAAATTCACCTAAATCGGACGAGAATTGCGCCCCCTAGAGGCTCAAGAAGTCAAGACCCAAGATCGGTTTATATGGCAGCTTTATCAAACCATCGACCGATTTGAACCAAACTTAGCGCAGTTGTTGGAAGTAATACCAAAACACCACCTGCAAAATTTCAGTCAAATCGGATGAGAACTGTGCCCTCTAGAGGCTCAAGAAATCAAGACCCAAGATCGGTTTATATGGCAGTTATATCTGGTTATCCATCGATTTGACCCATACTTGGCACAGTTGTTGGATATCATAACAAAACAAGTCGTACAAAATTTTATTCCAATCGGATAAGAATTGCGCCCTCTAGAGACTCCAGAAGTCAATACCCCAGATCGGTTTACATGAAAGCTGTACCAGTTTATGGGGTATTTTCAACCAAAATTAGCACAGTTATTGTATGTCATACTAAAACGGTATTTCAGCTTAATCGGATAAAAATAGCGCCTTCTAGAAGCTCAAGAAGTCAAGACCCAAAATCGGTTTATATGGCAGCTATATCAAAACTTGGACCGATATGGCCCATTTACAATCCCCACCGACCTACACTAATAGAAGTATTTGCGCAACATTTCAAGCGGCTAGCTTTATTCGTTCGAAAGTTAGCGTGCTTTCGACAGACAGACGGATGGACGGACAGACGGACGGACGGACATGGCTAGATCGACATAAAATATCACGACGATCAAGAACATATATACTTTATGGGGTCTCAGACGAATATTTCGAGTAGTTACAAACATAATGACGAAATTAGTATACCCCCATCCTATGGTGGAGGGTATAAAAACATATTAACACAAAAATAAGTGTTCATTTGAATTGGTAACACTTCGTATTAGCTATCCTGTATACCCTATGTAGGGTCTCAGATCATTAGTATGATGAATTACAAACGAAATGATGAATTACAAACGAAATGATGAATGGTGGAGAGTATAAAAGCACAGAAATACCCTCAGCCATGGTCATGGCAGTTGGTCTTATAAATTATGGCCAAACATTATAGGGGGTGTGGTTTAGTACGTAGAAATCGTGAATGTTTTTCAGTACGGGCTGAATACATACTTCGAAGATTCCACACCCCAAGCGATACAAAAAAAAGCATGTCTGCCTATGACGCTGAACGACTGTGCTCGAATCCTGGCGATAACATATTGAACACGCATATCGAAGAGCTTAACACACCAAACTGTGCCAAATGTTTGCGAAATCGGGTAATAAATGTGCATTTTATGGGACAAAGACCTTAAAACGGGAGATCGGTCTATATGGCAATTATACAATTATAGACCGATCTGAGCCGTATTGAACAACGACTTTGAGAGGCCTTACACAACTCACTGTCACAAATTTCAGCGGCATCGGATAATTTAATGGCCCATAGACCTTAAATCGGCAGATCGGTATATACGGGGTAGCCCCCTTATACAAACAAACAAATTTTGCCCATGAACATTCCACTAAGGAACAGCAGCAAACTTCTCACATTTCAATTAGAGCAGTCCGATTCAAGTTTTAAGCTCAACCTCCTTTAAATAGCCGAGTCCGAACGGCGTGCCGCAATGCGACACCTCTTTGGAGAGAAGTTTTAGTGCCTCACGAATGTTGCCAGCAGTAGGAGGGGAAAACCACCGCTGAAATATTTTTCTGATGGTCTCGGCAGGATTGTAACCCAGGCGTTCAGCGTCATAGGCTGACATACTAACCTCTGCGCTATGGTGGCCTCCCCCCCCCTCCCCTTGTTTTCCATACAACTCCCCTAAGTTGGTTCCTGCCTGGTATTGTGTCCCCACCTAAATACCGGTGTTTTTAAACCGCGAAAGCCGGCCAACGACATAGAAAATGGTCCAACGTCTTATCATTTTCTCATATGGCCCAGACATGTTATCACTTGCCGCGCCGATTTTACATAAGTGAGCTTGTAGTCCTATGTGTCCCGTTATGATACCAAAAGCTATACTGACCTCCTTCTTACTTCCTTTCAGTTATAGCCTCGTTCTCTCACGATACGGATCACACTATAGGATTTTCACCGTCCTACCGACCGTTTCGCTGTTCCATAGGGTTGCATGTGCATTCGTCCCTCACGCCCTTAACTCGGACTGCGCCGACCCGAAAAGCTTTAGGTTAACCAAGTCTATCGACGGCAGTTCTCTGGCCTTCACTGCCAAAACTTCTGCTTACTCATTCCTAGTTACTCCGTTATGGCCCGGCACCCAAACTATGGGGATTGTGCCATCCTCAGAGAAGTGGCCTTAATATCTTTCTTACATCCTAGTACAGTTCGTCATCTTACTCTCCTGGTTGTTATTGCTTTTATGGCCATTTTATTATTTTCCGTAAAGATGTTCACACTCGACGTCCTCAAGTTAGTACCACACCACCTCACTTATTCCGTGATAGCCCGGATCTCCGTCTGCAGGACCCATATTATGATCAGGTAGTCTAAAACAGATTTCAGTTCCTGGGTTCTCAATGTAGACACTAAGGCCCACTCTGTCCCCTAGCTTTGATCCATCCGTGTGACATAATCTTCCAGACGGCAATTCTAGGATTCCGTCAGTCCAAGACTGTGCCGCTGGCAGCAGTGCCTCGCACTCACCCTCAAGTATCTTCTCAGGTATCCGATCGGAAACCTCTTCCCTTTCTTCCAGGTTTTCTATTGTCGCCTCGATTATACCGACATGGTATGAGCTGCTCCCATCCTCAATCCTTTCTCCCATCGCCTTAAGTCTCATAGCCGTAGTGGCTGCTTCACACTTAATCTGTATGTCTATGGATCGGATATCTAGAATAGTCTCTAGTGCCCTAGTGGGCGTGATGCTCATCGCTTCGATTATGCCAAGACAATATGTTCTCTGAACTTGTTGTATGGTCCTAACGTTGCACTTTTTCTCCATAGCAGTCCACCAAACTACAGAGCCAGCATTAGTAATTGGATGGTTAAGTTAAGTTGGATGGGTTGTCCAACAAAGTTTACTCGGAGGCCAGTTTGGCCTATTGTGGTAGCCTAGAGAGTGAAACGGAAGATAAAGAAGATCTGAGACCTTGGACTAGAGGTAATACACGAACGAAAGAAAGACGGGAGGAATGGGGAACCCGAGCGGGAGAGGAAAAAACGCCCGTCCCCACGCAAGCACGAATGTACCTTCGCTGGAGCTTATGGCTTTCCCGTCGGAACCATCCTGTTCCTTCAACAAATCTCAGAAGACATACCGGAGGTACAGTTGCAAGTTCACCCAGATCACAGAAGAAGCGGCTCTCCAAAAAGGAGAGCATACGTCTCTACAGACCCGGGCAAGAACACAGCAAGTGCTCAAAAGTCTCCTCCTCATCCTCATCGAGGCAACGCCTACAGAAGCCATTGTGAGGTATCCCCATGCGCGCCGCCATGTAGCCTATGGCACAGTGTCCGGTTATGACCCATGTCAAGGTCCTCATATACCTCATATCGAACGCCAGCTACACTCTCGTCCTCCTCTGGTCGATGGCCGGCCATAGCACCTTTGCAGTCCGGCAACCATATACCGAGTCCACCTCGCCACCGATGCCGCCCTGGCCATCCCCTCTTCTTTGTTCAGTAACTCGACAAATTACACGTAGGCAAGACCGATGACTAGTCCGCCAGGCGCAGACGAAACCCTCCTGGCGCACTCGTCCGCGCTGTCATTTCCTGGAATCCCTTCGTGCCCAGGAACCCATGTCAGCGTCACATCATGTGCGCGGAGCCTATCCAGGGACTCCAAACAATCCGTCACGCATCTCAACCTCACCATCTTCGACCCTAAGACCTTGAGTGGCGCCCTACTGTCCACATAATTTCTAAGTTTCGAGGGCGGTAAGTCCCTTACCAGAATTTCTGTTGCGGCCACTGCAATGGCACAAACCTCTGCCTGAAAGACCGTACACTCGTCCGGCAGTCTCAGAGACATACTGATATTAAGTGCATCAGAGTGGACTTAGAAATCCTGTCCTCGACCCTAACTTCAGTAGTAAGTGGTTAATCACCACTGAACATTTTGTTTATGTTCACTCCGGGATTTGAACCCAGGTGTTCGGCGCCATAAGCGGATATGCTAACATTTGCACGGTGGCCTTCTCAGCATGTAAACCAGTTTCTTTCTCGCATATCCGATTCTTTTTTATATGCAGTTTCATCTTATACCTATTCTTCAGATAGTCCACATCGGCGAAACCCCCAAAAAGGGCTTGTAGCACGATAAGGTTATTAAAAAACCAGTAAGAGCGTGCTAAGTTCGGCCAGGCCGAATCTTATATACCCTCCACCATGGATCACATTTGTCGTGTTCTTCTCCCGTCATCTCTTCTTAGGCAAAAAAATGATATAAGAAAAGATTTGCTCTGCCATTAGAGCGCTATCAATATATGGTCCGGTTCGGACCACAATCAAGTTATATGTGGGAGACCTGTGTAAAATGTCAGCCAGTTGGAATAAGAATTGCGCCCTTTGGGGGCTCAAGAAGTAAAATAGAGAGATCGATTTATTTGTGAGCTGTATCAGGCTATAGACCGATTCAGACCATAATAAACACGTATGTTGATGGTCATGAGAGGATCCGTCGTGCGAAATTTCAGGCAAATCGGATAATAATTGTGACCTCTAGAGGCTCAAGAAGTCAAGATCCCAGATCGGTTTATATGACAGCTATATTAGTTTATGAACCGATTTGTGCCGATATATGGCACAGTTGTTGAAAGTCGTAATAAAATACGTCATGCAAAATTTCAGCCAAATCGGATAGGAATTGCGCCCTCTAGAAGCTCAAGAAGTCAAGTCCCCAGATCGGTTTATATGACAACTATGCCAGGTTATAGACCGATTTGAACCATATTTGACACAGCTGTTATATATCATAGCGAAACACGTCGTGCAAAATTTCATTCCATTCGGATAAGAATTGCGCCCTCTAGAGGCTCAAGAAGTCAATACCCAAGATTGGTTTATATGACAACTATGCCAGGTTATAGACCGATTTGAACCATACATGACACAGTTGTTATATATCATAGCGAAACACGTCGTGCAAAATTTCATTCCAATCGGATAAGAATTGCGCCCTATAGAGGCTCAAGAAATCAAAACCCAAGATCGGTTTATATGTCAGCTATATCAGATTATGGACCGATTTGAACCATACTTGACATAGTTGTTATATATCATAGCGAAACACGTCGTGCAGTTTCATTCCAATCGGATAAGAATTGCGCCTTCTAGAGGCTCAAGAAATGAATACCCAAGATTGGTTTATATGGCAGCTATATCAGGTTATGGACCGATTTGAACCATCGGGTAAGAATTGCGCTTTCTAGAGGCTCAAAAATCAAGACCCAAGATCGCTTTATATGGCAGCTATATCAAAACATGGACCGATATGGCCCATTTACCGACCTACGCTAATAGGAAGTATTTGTGCAAAATTTCAAGCGGCTAGCTTTACTGCTTCGAAAGTTAGCGTGCTTTCGACAGACAGATGGACGAACAGACAGACGGACGGACGGACAGACGGACGGACGGACAGACGGACGGACGGACAGACGGACGGACGGACAGACGGACGGACGGACAGACGGACGGATTTGGCTAGATCGACATAAAATGTCACGACGATCAAGAGTATATATACTTTATGGGGTCTCAGACGAATATTTCGGGTAGTTACAAACAGAATGACGAAATTAGTATACCCCCATCCTATGGTGGAGGGAATAAAAAATGAAATTTATTTGCGAGAGGAGTACGAATCTGGCCATGAAAATACGGACATGGCAGCCTATCGGGACAATATCGAAATCAAATAAAGGCTATTTGGTAAAAGAGTATGTATCCGACGATCAAATATAAGGTCAAGTATCAGCGGACTCGGACCGACTTAGATCCCTGGCCCTTACATTCGTGAAAACTCAGCGACTTTCGGGTCATGTAAGAGTGTTCACTGGTATTGATTGGTATTTTGAGTTGCTAAGATTGTCATTTCTAACCACCACTGCAATATTCAATCCAGTCATCTCAAAATGGACCTCCCTAACATATGCGCATGTGTATTCACTGCATTTAATAATAATTTGTGATTTTCTCACATTCCCACCAAAATCTGCATAATGAAATTCCAAATGTGCCTAAATCACGAATCATCCATATGAAGTGAATTCATTATAAAATTGCATTAAGTTGTACTGCAACAATGTTTGATGCATAGCAAATGCTCAATTAAGTTTAATTAGCTTTTAAAGAAGTTCATAAATAATTTTATTTGAAAAATAATTTCTTTGGTTGTAAACTGAGTAGTAAATCTCAATGAGTCTTTTGTCTATCCAACCTAACTGTCTGCCTGTCTGTCAGTTCGCCTGTGTGCTTGCTCGCTGTCTATCTGCATACAGTAGTGAAATAATCTGAGTGACATTGTCATTGAAAGTGAATACTTTTAAAAATAAATCACCGACAATTTCATTTGCATGCTAGGTAGGAATTTTCATTTCCATCTCTTCTACGATAGGCCGATCGACCCACCATTCCTCCCTCTTTCGTTGGTGGCAAGGAAAAACTAAACTACATCAAGCAAACATAATTTGTGAACAACAACGAGAAAGTTGTCTTCGAATCGAATCAGAGTTGAAAGTGTGAAGCAAGAGCGTCAGTGGCAACACCATCAAGATCGTCATCGCCATCGCCATCGTCAACAACAAAACCCACCGCAACGTCAGCCAAAAGTCGGCGCCAACAATTTGTGGCAGAGGGTGTTAAAAACTTTAAAAACAATTGAATTTAATTGTATGCTAATGTCGCAGATAAGAAATGAAAAAAAAATGTACAAAAAATGTACAAAAATTAACTGCTACGTGAGTTATTGTGTAAGTCAACATTTTGCTTCATTACACAAGCGATTTAGGCTGGAAATGGATCATCTTGGAAAATTGTGGTAACTTACATTACGCCACATAACCAAAGATTAAACGAATGGATTTGAGAACTGCAACTTAGGAGCTTTTAAATTGTTGAAAGCATTTAATATTCACATTGTGATATTATTGTATTTACACACTCTTAATGGTCCTATAAGACCTTAAAAAGAACAAGTTTGCCTGTGATAACCATGGATTTTCCACACCATGGATTGTGCTAACAATTGCTCAGTTTATATGGGGATTATTTCCAAGGAGTTGACAACTATACCGAAATATTGTCCCATCAGAATCAAATTTCTAATTGGATGATAAATGTGGCTTATGGACCTTTAATTGGCAGGTTGGTCTATATGGCAGCCATATCAAAATATGGTTTGAATTTGCCCATACTCGGCTTGGGTATACGGTGGCTAAGGACAACTCGCTGTTCCAAATTTAAGCGAAACAAGTAAAAGCGTGCTAAGTTCGGCCGGGCCGAATCTTATATACCCTCTACAATGCATCAAATTTGTCGAGTTCTTTTCCTGGTATCTCTGTTGTGCTGTTTCAGGCTATAGACCAATTCGGACTATATTTGACACGTATGTTGAAGGTCATGAGAGCGCCCTCTAGAGGCTCAAGAAGTCAAGATCCCAGATCAGTTTATATGGCAGCTATATCAGGTTATGTACCGATTTGCACCATACTTAGCACAGTTATTGGAAGTCATAACAAAACACACCTCATGCAAAATTTCAGCCAAATCGGTTGAGAATTGCGCGCTCTATGGGCTCAAGAAGTCAAGTTCCAAGATCAGTTTATATGACAGCTATACCAGATTATGAACCGATTTGAATCATGTTTAGCACAGTTGTTGGAAGTGATATCAAAGCACTAGGTGCAAAATTTCAGACAAATCGGACGAGAATTGCGCCCTCTAGAGGCTCAAGAAGTCAAGACCCAAGAACGGTTTTTATGGCAGCTATATCAAAACATGGACCGATTTGGCCCATTTACAATCCCAACGGACCTTCACTAATAAAAAGTATTTGTGCAAAATTTTAAGCGGCTAGCTATGCTCCTTCGAAATTTAGCGAGCTTGCGACAGACAGACGGAAGGACGGATATGGCTAGATCGACTTAAAATGACATGACGATCATGAATATATATACTCTATGGGGTCTCAGACGCATATTTTGAGGTGTTACAAACAGAATGACGAAATTAGTATACCCCCATCCAATGATGGAGGGTATGACAAGTAAAAGCGTGCTAGGTTCGGCCGGGCCGAATCTCATATACCCTCCACCATGAATCAAATTTGTCGAGTTCTTCTCCCGGTATCTCTTTTGTGCTGTTTCAGGTTATAGACCGATTCAGACCATATTTGACACGTATGTTGAAGGTCATAAGAGAAACCGTTGTACAAAATTTTAGCCAATTCGGCCTCTAGAGGCTCAAGAAGTCAAGATCCCAGATCGGTTTATTTGACACCTAAATCAGGTTATGGACCGATTTGAACCATACTTAGTACAGTTGTTGGACGTCATAAAAAACATGTCACGCCAAATTTCCGCCAAATCGGCTAGGAATTGCGCCCACTAGAGGCTCTAAAAGTAAAATAGGGAGATCGGTTTATATGGGAGCTGTATCAGGCTATAGACCAATTCGGAACGCATTTCACACGTACGTTGAAGTCCATGAGAGAAACCGTTGTGCAAAATTTCAGCCAAATCGGATAATAATTGCACACTCTAGAGGCTCAAGAAGTCAAGATCCCCCAACGGTTTATTTGACAGCTATATCAGGTTATGGACCGATTTGAACCATACTTAGTACAGTTATTGGAAGTCATAACAAAACATGTCATGCCAAATTTCAGCCAAAACGGATGGTAATTGCTCCCTCTAGAGGATCAAGAAGTCAAGACCCCAGTTCGGTTTATATGACAACTATATCAGGTTATGAACCGATTTCCACCAACTTTAGCACAGTGGTTAGAACTCATACCGAAACACTTCATGGCAAATTTCAGCCAAATTAGATAATAATATCGCCCTCTAGAGTCTCAAGAAGTCAAGACCCAAGATCGGTTTATATGACAGATATATCAAAACATGGACCTATTTCCACTATTCTTAGCACAGTTGTTAGAACTCATTCCGAAACACCTCATGGCAAATTTCAGCCAAATCGGATAATAATTACGCCTTCTAGAGGCTCAAGAAGTCAAGATCCATGATCGGTTTATATGGCAGCTATATCAAAACATGGACCGATTTGGCCCATTTACCATCCCAACCGACCTACACTAATAAGAAGTATTTGTGCAAAATTTCAAGCTGCTCCTTCGAAAGTTTGCGTGCTTTCGACAGACAGGCGGACGGACATGGCTAGATCGACAAATGACATGACGATCAAGAATATATATATCTTATGGGGTCTTAGACGCCTATTTCCAGGTGTTACAAACAGAATGACGAAATTAGTGTAGCCCCATCCTATGGTGGAGGGTTTAAAAAGGTAAATCGAAACATGATGCCATCTGAACCATCTCTGGTGGGAACAAAGAGAGGTCAATTCAATGTACTTAGTTTCAGCGAAATCAGGTCTAAAGACACTAAATCGGCAGAACTGTCTATATGACAGCTTTATAGAAATGTGATTCAATCTAGACCAGATAGATTCTTTTAGCAGCTACATCTAAATATGGTTTGAGGTGGACCATACTCGGTTCGGATATCGGGTGGCCAAGTGCGATTTTTATGGGCTTAGGACCCTATATCTGCAGATCAGTGTTAGCGAAATTGGGAAATAAATTCGTTGTTGTGGCCTTAAGACCCCATACCGAGTCTTTATGGAAGCTATATTTAAATTCTAATTTGGCAGACCTTAAATTAATAAATCGGTTTTTATGGAGACCGATGAGGACCACGCCCACTAGGGCACTGGAAACTATTTTAGATATCCGACCCCATTGACACACAGATTAAGTGTGAGGCAGCCACTGCGGCTATAAGACTTAATGCGATGGGAGAATGGATTGAGGATGGGAGCAGCTCATACCATCGCGGTATAATCGAGGCGACGATAGGAAATCTGGAAGGAAGGGAAGAGGTTTCCGATCGGATACCTGAGATGAACCTTGAAGTCGTGTGCGAGGCACTGTTGCCATCGGCAACGTGAAGTGGTGTGTTGCTAACGCGAGGACGTTGGGTGTAAACATCTTTACCGACAGTAAAATTGCCATAAGGGCAATAACAACCAGGACGGTAAGGTTAAGAACAGTCGTGCAGTGTAAGAAAGAGATTAACGCCTTCCCTGAGGATGGCAAAATCCGCATCGTTTGGGTGCCGGGCCATAACGGAGTAAGGGGAAATGGAAGGGCAGACGATTTGACGGTGAGGGCCAGAGGACAGGTGTCAACAAACTTGGTTAACCCGAATTCGTTCGGATTGACGAAGTCCGAGTTAAGGGCGTGGGCGACTTATGCACATGCAACCCTGTGGAACAGTGAAACGGTCGGTAGGAAGGCAAAAATCCTATGGGGGGATCCAGACCTTGAGAAGACGAGGCTATTACAGAAGGGAAGAAAGAAGGAGGTCAGTATAGCTATTGGTATCATAACGGGACACATAAGACTATGAGCTCACTTATGTAAAGTCGGTGCGGCAAGTGATAGCATGTGTGGGGCATGCGGGGAAGATGATGAGACGTTGCAGCATTTCGGCACTTAGGTGGAGACACAATACTAGACATGAACCAACTTAGAGGAGTAGTATTGAAAACAATTAAGGATTTTGTAAGTAGCACGGAATTCCTAACTTAAAAGTTTCTTTCTGAGAGGTTACTTTGTAGTTTTTAGAGCGCACAACAAGCCGATTACTGGCTAAGGCATGGGGCTGATTAATATCTGCATCCTCTTTTCAACCTAACCTAACCATATGACAATTATATCCAAATATACTACATTTTGGTCCATTCGGTAATGTAAACTCCCAATGGAATAAATACGGATCTATGCTCAATATCTCTTTTTTTTAAGTCTGTAGCGTGATTACAACTGCCTGACAATATTAGTGTAATACGAAAAAAGAGCCAAGGATTACAACATATTAGATTTAAGAGATATACCTTTAAGATAGTTGTCACCTTCGAGAAAGGAAATCAGCCCAAGAAAAACCCTGAGGTCCGCAGACTTTATAACAGAGCACGGCATCAATAAGCGGAAGAATCTTGGGATGTGTATCACACACGGCTCAAGGAATGCAATAAGATTACTAGATCAGCAAAGGTGGCCTCTGGAAACGTTTCTGCGACCAGGTCGATAGCGTCAATGACGCCGCTAAGATGAAAAAATGTTTTCTCTCAAAAACCCATGTCCAAACTGAAACTTAAGTAGACGACATGAAAGCAAGCGCAAAGACAACGGAGAACATTTTGTGGCTTTTGATGAAAACGCATTTTCCACAGGATATGACGAAATCACAGAGACACCGGAATCCTGGAATAATGAGGTTGATCGAAGAAATTTATGGTCAAGGAAGCCTTGTGGAGCTTTAAACCTTTTAAGTCACTCGAACCTGATGGAGTATTTCCGGTGTTACTACAGACGGAGGCGGACTATTTGGCGCTCCATCTGGCCTGTATTTTCACAGCGTACCTAGGACTTTCATATACTCCGAAAGTCTTACAGGAGCCAAGGGTGGTATTCATACCCAAGCCCGGCAAGGCATGTTATGCGACACCAAAGGCTTACAGGCCTATAAGCCTTACGTCCTATCGATACAAAACCATGGAACACATTGTGGATACCATGGTAAAGAGTAGAACAGCCAGCGAACTGATCAAATATAAACAACATGCCTATGTAAAGGGAAGGTCGGTGGCGACTGTCCTGCACGAGGTTCTGCATAAAATAAAAGAATCCTTCGATGCCAAGTCGTACACACTGGCAGAATGCATTGACATCTAGATGGCTTTTAACAATGTGCGGACCGACACATTGATCCAATCATTAGACCAGTTTCGGATGAAGCAGGTCCTTAGAGACTCGATAAACCATATGCAACGGAACTGGTGGATATATTGTGGATCTGAAGATATAAATATAAGGGAGAAAATGACACGTCACAGGTGGGCATATTATCGCATATATAACAACCAGATGGCTCACGACTGGGCTAGACCTAGGCGTCTCAATGTAAACCCAGAGAAGACCGAAATCAGCCCGTTCACTAGGAAGACGAAGGTGGGCCAATTTGATGCCCTACGTTCCCTCAATAGAACGACTTCGATTTCCGACATGGTCAAATACTTAGAAGTGATCTTGGACAGGAAACTTTAGAATTGCCACATTCAGGAGCGTCCCGAGAAGGCTCACAGATGTTGGGCGCTATGCAGACGGGCCGTAGGCTCCAAATGGGGCCTGAATCAGAGCGTAGTCCATTGGCTCCACAGAGAAGGCGGAAATCTTCTTGTTCACGAGGAAGACAGGGATGGGTCAATTTGACGGACCTAGTTTTCTCAACAGCACGATATCGATATCCGACAAAGTCAAATACTTGGTATTGATCTTGTACCAAATTCTTCAACATCAGCCATATTTTTTCCCATGCCTCGATGGAAGACAAGGATGAACAGACCAAGGATATTTTTCACGAGCGCATAGAGGGCGAAGATAGGGAAGTAAAATATTTTTAGGCCAACATTCGGAAAATTTAGCCTCCACGAGATAACTTCCGATAATGGGTTGAGGGTAGTAGATTTCACCGCGGCAAAAAACATGGTAGTAGCAGTTTTCAACATAAATTCACAAAGCCATATGGTTATGCCTAGTTCTGGCAGTATCGAACCATGTTAGATTTACAATCGATCCGAGGATCGAGCATAGATTTGCATCATTGCCTTGTTGCAGCTAAGGTTCGCACTCATTTAAACATGGCGAGAAAAGTACGATCTGACACTGCATTGAAACACAATGCAAACGCTTTGAAAAGCCGCAAACACAACAGATGGCAACGGCATATCCACTCAACTGACCAAACTGTTTGATGAAAGCACTCCTTGTACCGATGATATAACGACGCAGTGACAAACCAGTGGAGTGGGCATTTCATCTAAAAAGTCCCGAAATCCATACTTAGGTACTGGAATCCAGCCCCAAGATACCTATGGTACGACCAAGTGTCGATGATACTGCCAAGAATGGTACATACAGATCAACCCTGCTGTCAGTAGCAACGAGCCCGGTAAAGCGTAAGGTGGGAAAAGGAGGGAGGAGTAACGTCTATTCCACGGGCCGAACTTTGCATACCCACTAACTCCGGTGTACATGTAAACCCTCTTTTGCCGCAATCTGCTGAAAATTGGATAACTTATGCACCCAAATTTGGCACGGACATTGAGTGGTGTAATAAATATAAGTCACTGTTGAATTTTGTATTGCAAATTTCAGCGAAATCGGATAAAAAATAAAGCTTTTATGGGCTTCAGAACCTTGATTGGCAGATCGCTCTATATGGAAGCTATATCTAAATATTGTCCGATACAAACAATATTTGGGACGGACGTCGGGAGACCTAAAACTACCCACTGTTTCAAATTTCAACGAAATTGGGAAATAAATAGAGCTTTTATGGGCTTCAGGCACTTTATCGGCAGATCGGTCTATATGGCAGCTATATCTAAATATAGTCCGATCTGAACCATATTTGGGTCAGATATCGGGAGGCTGAAAATAACTCACTGTTGCAAATTTCAGCGAAATCGGTTAAAAAATAAAGCTTTTATGGGCTTCAGAACCTTTATCTGGAGATCGGTCTATATGGCAGCTATATCTAAATATAGTCCGATCTGAACCATATTTGGGTCAGATATCGGGAGGCTAAAAATAACTCACTGTTGCAAATTTCAGCGAAATCGGGTAATAAATAAAGCTTATGTGGTTTTCAGACCCTTTATCGGGATATCGGTCTATATGGTAGCAATATCTAAATATGCACCGATCTAATCCATATTTAGGTCAGATGTCGGGAGGCTTAAAATAACTCACTGTTGCAAATTTAAGCGAAATCAGGTTATAAATAAAGCTTTTGTGGTTTTTAGACCCTATATCGGGAGATCGGTCTATATGGTAGCTATATCTAAATATAGTCCAATCTGAATCATGTATGGGTAAGTTGTTGGGAAGCCTTAAATTACTCACTGTTTCAAATTTCAGCAAAATCGGATGAAAAATAAAGTTTTTATGGACATTAGACCCAACACCAAAAGATCGGTCTATATAGCAGCTATATCCAAATATGGTCCAATTTGGCCCGGTCAAGAACTAAACTAGCGTGCATCAAAAATTCTGTGTCTGTCTGTCTGTATCTGTGCCAAATTTCAGCTCAATATCTCAATTTTTGAAGGCTCTAGAGTGATTACAACAGACGGACGGACGTGGCTATATCGTCTTAGAATTTTACGACGATCCGAAATATATATACTTTGTAGGGTCATAACTTGATATTTCGATGTATTGCAAACGGAATGACTAAATTGATATACCCCCTATCCTGCGGTGGTGGGTATAAAAAGGAGATGGAAAGTGTGAGTAAATTCAGTTAGAATGAAGTCCTGAAATTCTACCAAAGGATCAAACATCAAACCGAAAGCATTAGTACAGGTACATCCTCTTGCAGAGACAAAGACGGAAATATGGATATCGCAGAACCAATCTCTGATGGTGGCATAAAATGTTTACCACCTAGTCAGAATGAGGTCCAAGTAACAGTAAGAGTGATCCGATTGAAGAACAACAAGGCAGCACGAGCCGATGGGTTGCCCGCTGAACTATTTAAGACCGGAGGGACAATTATCCATCAGCCGTACAATTATCCGTCAGCGGCATAAAATGTTTACCACCTAGTGAGAATGAGGTCTAAGTAACAGTGATCCGATTGAAGAACAACAAGGCAGCACGAGCCGATGGGTTGCCCGCTGAACTTTTTAAGACCGGAGGGATAATTATCCATCAGCCGTAATAGGTGTGAAGTCTTCTAGGGATGTACGTTGGTTGGTATGTTTTACTTATACAGAATTTATTGCGAAACCGCCTTTATGGTACAAATATCACACTAATCACGCTCGACAATCCTGTCTATAAGCTGTGCTTTTCCCAATGCATGTGTTTTTGTGTAATGGCAGATTTTTTGTCTTCACAAATTAGACTACTGTACATGGTTATGTGCATCTGTTGTATTGAGGCTTCGAACGCTGGACAACGGCAACGGCTCTCGCTGTTGCTTCGTGTGCCAAGGTTCGAATTCGTCATTAAATTTTACATTTTTCGTCTATTTCTCTTTCGAGACGAGCTCAATGCTGGGAGATTTTCTTTGCAAACGATTTTACTTGATTTTTTCAATATTGCCACAATGTCACTCATACAACCCGTCAATTTTTGAACTTTTGCATTACAATACAGGTGTTTAAATACAGCTTGTCTGTCTAGCTATAGAATGCATTTTTAATTTAATGTTTAAAAATGCCAAACACTTTGGCATACAATAAATGTATTTTCTTTCTTCACAACGCATTTTGATTAGATCATAAATTTTGTGCAAACTAAATTGTTGAATGGCCAAAATACAATTTGCACGCAATGTTATATAAATGACAGCTTTTTGTTGAATTGCAAATTATTCCATAACTTTTGCAAGTGACTAATTTGTATTCAATCAGTAAATTGACGATTATGAACGGACAGCATGTGAATGTATTACAATTTCACTGATATATGGTATCATCTTTCTTTTGGCCGTAAATTTCTCATACACTTTAGACACTTTGGGCGACCTTTTGTTTGTGTGAAATCATTCAATCATAAGAGTACGCAAAAAAGAAACATTTTTAACTAACTATGCTCCAATGTTAGACATGTACAAAATGAACAATTAAATGTTTGATTTTCAATTTCATTTTGTATCACAAGTGGTGTTTTATACATCTGTAAGTCCACTTTGGAATGGTTTGCATTGATTGAAGATTGAGGTAACTAATAACCATTAATATTTGAAGCACGTACTTTTCTGATCAAAATTATATTGCTTGACTTTGATGCCAACACAACAGCCGCACAGGGGTCCCGTACACTCGCAGGGTTTTCCAAATGTTGACCATATCGAACCCTTTTCGGAGAATTTCAGTTTGGCCAAACTGCGACCGCGCGACACCGAGACAGTGGGAGGCAATAAAGTTTGCTTTGTCTTAAGATCGTAAAATATGAGACCATTGTTGTAGCTGCGATTTTCGACTAGAATGCAAGAGGATATCACTGCGATAGCAAAGACACAACACTTCTGCATAAATGACATATTCGTAATTTATTTATTGGATTTTTGCTTTTTTTTGGATTCTTGTTTTATTTTTGTTGTAATTTTTCTTTTTTGACAGTATGCCGTTAGTTTCGAACACAATTTGTTTATTACTTTGTTTGACTAATAACAACTCCAATTGCTTGCCGATTTAATGTTGTGGTTTTATTGACCGATCATCCGACCGACCGCACTCTTCGAACGTTTATTATGCATTAAACTTTTCTTTGTGGCTAGCATTTGTTTAAAAATGAAATTGAAACTGTTTTTTTTCGGTTTGTTTGGCAGCTTGTGCTGTGCGCATTTCTCGGCTCGGTTGGGGCGCATGCGCAAAGATGGGTGCCAAACAGCCTGCCTGCTTACTTACTTTGGTCTCACTTCGTTCCGCCGTCACCAACTTCACCATCTTCATGATCATCGTCGCAGTCATCGTCAACAACAACTGTAGCTAGCACCTCCAGCTAAAAGAGACTTTGTAAGTACGTTATAGTTTGCATGCAATGCTCAAACGTGATCGTGCCTTGGCTTTAGTTAAAGAATGTGTGCATCAGTGTTGCCAGTTGCAGTTTAAAATAGATATTTCTTTTAAATATCAATAATATGTAGGAATATAAAATTTCAAATTTTCAATATTTCGTTGAATCAGAAGCAAATGGAGTTCGGTGTATGTGGCATTTATGTCCATATATGGTCTGACCTAGACCATACTGTGCATCGCAGTTGCAAATGAAAATTTGCCCACGAAAATTCCATTAGGGAACAGGGGACAAACTTCTCGCATATCAATAAAGCTGCTATTACACAATCTGACATATCATATGTATTTTCGAAAATAGCAACTCTGAAATTTATACTCATCGTGTGATACGCACGAAAAATTTTGTATTTGTTTTCGATTAAATCGAGCTTTTATTTCATTGTGCCGATTAGAGCGCGTTCTGTTCGTATTTGATGTATAAAAGTCAAGTCTCATGAATACAGCAAGTGAAAGCTGATATGATAAGTCTGATCGTGTAATAGCAGCTTAAGTGCTGCCCACTCCAAGTTTAAGCTCAATGAAGACCTCCTTTTTACAGCTGAGTCCGAACGGCATGCCTCAGTATGTCATAGAACTCAGAACGGCAAAACTGCACTTTATAAGGCGCACCTCCGATTTCGCTGAAATTTGGCGTGTAGATGTGGGTTGACCACAGGAAAACTAATCCGTTCCGGGGACAATGGCACCATCAAGGGCCAAACCAAACAAACAAATATAAACCGATCTGAAGCATATACGACACGGATGTTGAAAAGACTAACATAAACCACTGTGTCATACTTCAACGGAATCGGATTACAAATTTGCCTTTTAAGGCGCTAAGACTTTAAACCGAGAGATCGGTTTATATGGCAGCTATATCTAAATCTTAACCGATCTGGGCCAAATTGAAGAGGGATGTCGAAGGGCCTAACACAACTCACTTTCCCAAATTTCGGCGAAATCGGACAATAAATGCTTCTTTTAAGGGCCCAAAACTTTAAATCGAGAGATCGGTCTAGATGGTAGCTATATTTAAATCTGGACCGATCTCAGATAAATTAAAAAAGAATGTTGAAGAGCCTAACACATTTCCCTGTCCCAATTTTCGGCGAAATCGGACAATAAATGCGCATTTTATGGGCTCAATCGGTCTATATGGTAGCTATATTCAAATCTGGACCGATCTCAGTCAAATTAAAGAAGAATACTGAAGAGTCTAACACATTTCACTGTCCCAAATGTCGGCGAAATCGGACAATAAATGCGCCTTATATGGCCCCAAGACCCTAAATCAAGAGATCTAAGCCATATTCCAGGAAGATGTCGAGGGGCCTAACTTAACTCACTGCCCCAAATTTCGACTTCGGACAATAAATGCGCCATTTATGGGCTCAAAACCTTAAATCGAGAGATCGGTCTATATGGGAGCTATATCCGAATCTAGACCGATCTGAGCCATATTGCAGAAGAATGTCGAGGGGCTTAACTCACTGTCCCGAATTTCGGCGACATCGGGCAGTAATTGCGCCTTTTATGGGCCCAAGACCTTAAATAGAGAGATCGGTCTATATGGTAGCTATATCCAAATCCAAACCCATCTGGGCCAAATTGAAGAAGGATTTTGACAGGCCTAGCGCAACTCACAGTCCCAAATTTCAGCAAACTCGGATAATAAATGTTGCTTTTATGAGTTTAAGACCCTAAATCGGCGGATCGGTCTATATGGATGCTATATCAAGATATAGTGCGATATAGCCCATAGCCCCATCATTTATCTCTAAATTTCGAACCTCTAGCTCCATCTATAAAGAAAGTAAAAATTTTGATACCAAAATGTTCGAATAATGAAAAAACACTTTAGTCGCCCATCACTTATTTCTATATATTTTTACATGCCAAATTCAGACAAAATTTAAGACCTCTAGCTCCATTTGTAAAGAGAGTACCAAATGGTACAAATTGCGGTACTAAACGTATGTTTTCTCCCGTTACCAGTACAATTTTGCCTTTTTATACCCTCCACCATAAGATGGGGGGTATACTAATTTCGTCATTCTGTTTGTAACTACTCGAAATATTCGTCTGAGACCCCATAAAGTATATATATTCTTGATCTTCGTGACATTTTATGTCGATCTAGCCATGTCCGTCCGTCTGTCCGTCCGTCCGTCTGTCCGTCCGTCTGTCCGTCCGTCCGTCCGTCTGTCTGTCGAAAGCACGCTAACTTCCGAAGGAGTAAAGCTAGCCGCTTGAAATTTTGCACAAATACTTCTTATTAGTGTAGGTCGGTTGGTATTGTAAATGGGCCATATCGGTCCATGTTTTGATATAGCTGCCATATAAACCGATCTTGGGTCTTGACTTCTTGAGCCTCTAGAGTGCGCAATTCTTATCCGATTGAAATGAAATTTTGCACGACGTGTTTTGTTATTATATCCAACAACTGTGCCAAGTATGGTTGAAATCGGTCCATAACCTGATATAGCTGCCATATAAACCGATCTTGGGTCTTGACTTCTTGAGCCTCTAGCGTGCGCAATTCTTATCCGATTGGGATGAAATTGTGCACGACGTGTTTTGTTATGATATCCAACAACTGTGCCAAGTATGGTTGAAATCGGTCCATAACCTGATATAGCTGCCATATAAACCGATCTTGGGTCTTGACTTCTTGAGCCTCTAGAGTGCGCAATTCTTATCCGATTGAAATGAAATTTTGCACGACGTGTTTTGTTATTATATCCAACAACTGTGCCAAGTATGGTTGAAATCGGTCCATAACCTGATATAGCTGCCATATAAACCGATCTTGGGTCTTGACTTCTTGAGCCTCTAGCGTGCGCAATTTTTATCCGATTGGGATAAAATTGTGCACGACGTGTTTTGTTATGATATCCAACAACTGTGCCAAGTATGGTTCAAATCGGTCCATAACCTGATATAGCTGCCATATAAACCGATCTTGGGTCTTGACTTCTTGAGCCTCTAGCGTGCGCAATTCTTATCCGATTGGGATGAAATTGTGCACGACGTGTTTTGTTATGATATCCAACAACTGTGCCAAGTATGGTTCAAATCGGTCCATAACCTGATATAGCTGCCATATAAACCGATCTTGGGTCTTGACTTCTTGAGCCTCTAGAGTGCGCAATTCTTATCCGATTGAAATGAAATTTTGCACGACGTGTTTTGTTATGATACCCAACAACTGTGCCAAGTATGGTTGAAATCGGTCCATAACCTGATATAGCTGTCATATAAACAGATCTGGGGATTTGACTTCTTGAGCTTTTAGAGGGCGCAATTCCTATCCGATTTGGCTGAAATTTTGCATGACGTATTTTATTTTTACATTCAACAACTGTGTCAAATAAGGTTCAAATCGGTTCATAACCTGATATAGCTGCCATATAAACCGATCTGGGATCTTGACTTCTTGACCCCTAGAGGTCGCAATTATTATCCGATATACCTGAAATTTTGTACGACGGATCCTCTCATGACCATCAACAAACGTGTTTATTATGGTTTGAATCGGTCTATAGCCCGATACAGATCCCATATAAATCGTTCTCTCTATTTTACTTCGTGAGCCCCAATGGGCGCAATTCTTATACGAATTGGCTGAAATTTTACACAGGTCTCCAACATATAATTTAATTGTGGTCCGAACCGAACAATATCTTGATATCGTTTTAAAAGCAGAACAACTCTTTTCTTATATCCTTTTTTGCCTAAGAAGAGATGCCGGGAAAAGAACTCGACAAATGCGATTCATGGTGGAGGGTATATAAGATTCAGCCCGGCCGAACTTAGCACGCTTTTACTTGTTTTACCCTCATCTTTTTGCACCAGGTGTCTTTTAATTCAAATTTCAAAATTCTACCCCTTTCCATCCGCCCTGTGCAAAGTTCACCCATTTCGTACCTTTTTATACCCTCCACCATAGGATGGGGGGTATACTAATTTTTATACCCTCCACCATAGGATGGGGGGTATACTAATTTTTATACCCTCCACCATAGGATGGGGGGTATACTAATTTCGTCATTCTGTTTGTAACTACTCGAAATATTCGTCTGAGACCCCATAAATTATATATATTCTTGATCGTCGCGACATTTTATGTCGATCTAGCCATGTCCGTCCGTCTGTCTGTCGAAAGCACGCTAACTTCCGAAGGAGTAAAGCTAGCCGCTTGAAATTTTGCACAAATACTTCTTATTAGTGTAGGTCGGTTGGTATTGTAAATGGGCCATATCGGTCCATATTTTGATACAGCTGCCATATAAACCGATCTTGGGTCTTGACTTCTTGAGCCCCTAGAGTGCGGAATTGTTATCCGATTGAAATAAAATTTTGCACGACGTGTTTTGTTATGATATCCAACAACTGTGCCAAGTATGGTTCAAATCGGTTCATAACCTGATATAGCTGCCATATAAACAGATCTGGGGACTTGACTTTTTGAGCCTCGAGAGGTCGCAATTATTATCCGATTTGCCTGAAATTTTGTACGACGGATTCTCTCATGACCATCAACATACGTGTTTATTATGTCCTGAATCGGTCTATAGCCTGATACAGATCCCATATAAATCGATCTCTCTATAATACTTCTTGAGCCCCCAAGGGCGCAATTCTTATTCGAATTTGCTGACATTTTACACAGGTCTCCAACATATTATTTAATTGTGGTCCAAACTGGACGATATCTTGATATCGCTCGAATAGCAGAGCAAATCTTTTCTTATATCCTTTTTTGCCTAAGAAGAGATGCCGGGAAAAGAACTCGACAAATGCGATCTATGGTGGAGGGTATATAAGATTCGACCCGTCCGAACTTAGCACGCTTTTACATGTTGGCACTTGTTTTAGTACCTAAATGTACAAATTTCCAAAAACTCTTATAGTCACCCAGTTTAAGCGTGTACCTAAGTTCCAAAATTCCGAGCTCTAGTTCAATTTACAAAGAAAGTACCCAATAGAACCAATTGCGGTGCCCACTTCCGGCACGATTTTCCAACTTTTATTATCAAACCTTATTTTTTCGAGACGCTCATTAACTAGAGCCCAAGAAAACAGTTCTAGACCTTTCTGTTCGCGCTGCGAAAATTTGCATAATTTCGTACTTTTTGGTACTTTTTAGTACATAAACGTACGAATATCACCTCCAGCCTTATCCTGTGCCTACGACCCAAGACCAAAATTCATGCAAAATTTCATGAAATTTCGGCTACGTCGGGCTGGGCGATGATCAGTCAGTCAGTCAATCAGTCAGTCACGCAACCCTTTTATGTATATAGATTGAAATTTCAAATATTTCTGCGCTTTGGCATCCCTGCTCATAGATGTATGCTTCAACGGATTATATGTTGCATGTTTTCCAAATGGATTTGGCTGATATGTTAGATTAATGCTATGGCTGTTGTTGCTATTGCTACGTATTGTTGTTAATACTGCATATCAAGCACACATGTCGTTGATTATTGAGTGGCAATCTTTCACCTTTTAAGTATTTTCTGTGATATGGTAGCAACTCTTTTGAAGAAAAAGAAACAGTGAATTTCTTTTGAGTCATATGCATATCGTCAATGAGAGAGGCGATTAATTGGATATAATTGCCTGTACGTTTGTTGCAAAAAATTAATAAATAATGGATTTTTTTCGCAGTTGCATGCTTCATATTCAAAGTTTAGATCAGTGTGGCAATATGCAAATCTCCTAAACATGCTTTCATTTTGATTACAAATGTGTTTAGTTCTTTGGCAGCGGAATGACTAGTTCACTTTAATGGGTGGCGGGTACAGAGGATTTGATTTCAATTTCGATCACAATGAATTTTTATTGTGATTATTTCAATTGGGGCATTTTTTTGATATGTAGGTATGTGCATATAAATCATGTCATCATAACGATAAACCTATAACGGGAATATTAAAAACGAACAATTAACGAAAAATATATAAGTTCAGGGGAAGATTATGAGATGAGTCGTTCCTGATACACTTGGCCATAAAACAGACATCAGATATGATCCAGTATGGGAGGGGCGGTTAGTCACGCAAATATCCCTGAAAAATATCAGCATCGTGCTCTACTGTTGAATTCCTTTCATTTGAGTCACAATTGCAATTGGTTTTGGGGGTGAGACTACCCCCAAGCACTTTGCCTTAAAATTGGGTATCAAGTTCGTTTTCTACTATCAAATACCTTTTATTTGAGCCCCTTATTGCCAAAGTAGGCGGACTCTGAAGTACTATCAGCATAGTGCTAGAGCACGATTTAGTTTGAGCCCCATAATGTCAAGCATTTTGAAGGTGGCGATCAAGATGTTCAGGGCTATGCGTCTCATTCAGATCCACACAAATTAATTATTTTTGTATCCTCCTGTGTCTAACCCAATTTGAGAGCAAAAGTGTACTCTACTTCCTAAGACCTTTTATCACTGTCCTATTCTATCCTGGTCGGCCTTCATTTATTATTTTTAATTCCTTTATTGTAAAGGATAGCGGGAGGTCCTCCTCCCTTGCCCTTTGACACGTCCTTTAATTTGAATACAATATATTCTCGGTCGTCCTACATGACAGTTTGGTGTTGTTTTTATTGCGAGTAGACGGTCGGTCCTCACGGCGCTAAGACCCAAAAGACAAACGAGATCTACTTGATCGTCTGAACGGCTGGACGTGACCCAGATATTTGAATCCCTATATCAACATAAGATTCGAAATCTACTTTCATAGATCTTTCGTTTAATTCCCATATTATCCCGATCAAACTACACGTCTTATTGAAGCGTATTAGGTGGATGGGCCGGTCCCAGACTCTGTCCCAAATGCGTATATCAGATAAGTAGTCAACTCTCAAAGGCCTTTCATTTTATACCCATTTTGTGACGTTGTACATTCATGCCCGTTTGGGGGTTTTGGGGTTGGAGAGGCGCCGTAGACAGTTTGTATCAAATTCTTATAACAGATGTGTACTCAACTTTCAAACTACTTTCATTTGAAATCCATATTATCCCAATGGGTAAAAATGTCCTGTTGTAGGATTTTTGGGGGTTGGGCGCTCCTCAGAGACCAAGGAATACATTTTTGTATCAGCTTTTTAATATACTTTTAAATACCTTTTATTTGATATCCATATTGTCGCAATTGGTAAATATGTCCTGCTGTGGTGTTTTGGGGGGGTAGGGAGGCCCCTCAGACACCAAGGAATACATATTTTTGTCAGATTTATACTCTACTTTTAAATACCTTTCATTTGATATGCATACCCATTGGCCAAAGCGGTAAAAGTGTCATTTTGGGTGGTGTTTTTGGGGGTGGGGGACCCCTCCATACTAAGGCTGACATTTTTATGCCAAGTACGTGCTCTACTCTTAAATATCTTTCATTAGATACCCATATTGCCCAAAGCGGTAAAAGTGTCCTGTTGGGTGGCGTTTTTAGGGGTGGGGTACCCCCCAACGACACTTAAGGGTCCATTTTCATTTAAATTTCGCACTCTACTCATAAATACCTTTCATTTGATACCCATATTGTCCCAATTGGTAAACATGTCCGTTCGGGGGGCTTTTCGGATGGGGCGTCCCCCCAGGTTATTTGACACCAAAGTTTTATACCAATTTCGTGTTTTTGTGGTACTATAAGGTGGTATATAAAATTTCGCTTAAATCGGTGCACCCATCTTCGAGATCTGGCGTTTTTAAAAATTAGGCTAAGGGGGAGGATCCGCCTCCCCTTCGGATATCAAAAAATTTAGTACTCTATTTTCATCGGGGGTCAAGCTTTACCGTCTGTAAAATTTAGTAAAAATATGTAAATCCGTTTTTAAGACAATATGGAACAGACAAACAAACTATCAAACAAAGCGCAACAATTTAATTTTTAAACTCACCACCAAAAGATGGGGGTATATTCATTTTGTCATTCCGTTTGCAACACATCGAAATATCCATTTCTGACCCTATAAGGTATATATATTCTTGATTAGCGTAAAAATCCGTCCGTCCGTCCGTCTGTCTGTTGAAATCACGCTACAGTCTTTAAAAATAGAGATATTGTTCATTTTTTGTTCATTAGCAGGTTGAGTTCGAAGATGGGCTACATCGGAGTATATCTTGATATAGCCCCCATATAGACCGATCCGCCGATTTAGGGTCTTAGGCTCATAAAAGCCACATTTGTTATCCGATTTTGATGAAATTTGGGACAGTGAAATGTGTTAGGCCCTTCGACATCCTTCTTCAATTTAGCCCAGATCGGTCCAGATTTGGATATAGCTGCCATATAGTCCGATCTCGCGATTTAAGGCCTTAGGCCTATGAAAGGCGCATTTATTGTCCGATTTTGTTGAAATTTGGGAAAGCGAGTTGTGTTAGGCCCTTCGACATCCTTGGTCAATTTGGCCCAGATCGGTCCAGATTTGGATATAGCTGTCATATAGACCGATCCTCCGATTTAGGGTCTTAGGCTATAGGCCTATAGCCACATTTATTATCCGATATTGCTGAAATTTGGGACAGTGAGTTGTGTTAGCCCAGTCAACATCTTTCTGCAATATGGCACAGATCGGTCCAGAATTGGATATAGCTGTCATAAAGACCGATCCGCCGATTTAGGGTCCTAGGCCCCTAAAAGCCACATTTACTATCCGATATTGCTGAAAATTGGGTCAGTGAGTTGTGTTAAGCTCGTCAACATCTTTCTGCAATATAGCTGCCATATAGACCGATCCCGCGATTTAAGATCTTGGGCCCATAAAAGGCGCATTTATTGTCCGATTTTGCCAAAATTTGGGACAGTGAGATGTGTTAGGCCCTTTGCTAGCTCTCTTCAATTTGCCCCAGATCGGTCCAGATTTGAATATAGTTGGCATATAAATCGATCTCTCGATTTAAAGACTTGGGCTCATTTATTGTCCGGTGTTGCCAAAATTTGGGACAGTGCGTTAAATTAGACCCCTCAACATTTTCCTGGAATATGGTACAGATAGGTCCATATTTGGATATAGCTGCCATATAGGCCGATCTCTCGATTTAAGTTCTTGGGGCCATAAAAGGCGCGTTTATGGTCCGATTTTGCCGAAATTTGGGACTGTGAGTTGCGTTAGGCTTTTCGACAACTTTTTGCTATTTGGCCCAGATGGGTTCAGATTTGGATATAGAACGATCTCTCAATTTAAGGTTTTGAGCCCATAAAAGGCGCATTTATCCGATCTCGCTGAAATTTGTCACAGTGAAATGTGTTAGGACCTTCAACATTCCTCTTTAATTTGCCTGAGATCGGTCCAGGTTTGAATATAGCTGCCACAAAGACATGTCTCTCGATATAAGGTTTTGGCCCCATTAAAGGCGCATTTATTGTCTGCTTTCGCCGAAATTTGGGACGGTGAGTTGCATTAGGCTTGTCGACAACTTTCTCAATTTAGCCCAGATGGGTCCAGATTTGGATATAGCTACAATATATACCAAAGAGACCAATATTTGGTTCTACAAAATTGAACAATGTCCATGCCGAATTTGGTCCAAATCGGACCATATTTCGATAAAGCTGCTATGGTGGCATAAATTATGCATTTTTCACAGGATTATGTTGAAAGGTGGTTCACATATATATACCCGAGGTGGTGGGTATCCAAAGTTCGGCCCGGCCGAACTTATCGCCTTTTTACTTGTTATATAATAGAAGATTTACAAATAAATTACAAATATAATTTAAAGCTCTGACTACAATGGTCCCAAACTTGCTCAAAATAGTAGGTAGTTGTTAATCACACTATTCATATTTATTATATTTTAAACAACTAAGAATTCTTCATAAAAGACTGCAGTTACATCACTAAGTTTAAATAAGCCAAAGTACATTTTAATGGCGTGAACCATTTTTTTTAAACACCATGTCACTGTTCATCTAATGTTATTTACCCATTGTCTTGTATTACCCAACCAAGAAAATCAGATGAAGGCGAGATAATTGGCTTTGAAGCTCTAACGTCACGGTACTTAAAACAGGCTGTGTTTGAAATCACACCCTTAGGCCATGAGCTGGGATTTAATCGCAACACTAAATATCTTCATTTAACAGCTAATGATACGTAAAATATTCCGTTAAAATTTAAAAGATAACTACAAATTCATGGCTTAGGGTGTTTTTCAGACAAAAATGTGGAAACAGGTACTTACTCCCGAGATAACAATGGCAACCAAATATGACTCAAAAGGTTTGGTAAGCAAAAAGACAATGAAGAAAACAAAAACATTGGCAATTGCATACAATTTTTTTTCTTATATCAAAGACAATTTTACATTTATCACTTTGGGCCATACATACACTTAGCTGGCTAACTCTAACTTCACCCAGCTACTGGGAATGTCTTGTAAGTGGTTTACCAATAGGCTATAAGAAAGCTGAAACATTGTAGAAGATGCTACCACTTGACAATGAAATGGAAATTCCCTGTTGCAACAAGAAGACCGAAACGAACGAATGTGTGATGATGCAGTTAGCATAGCCAAAAGACGGAACAGTTAAAATGCTACCAGCCACTCGTTAAACTTGAATCACTGGAATACCGGTACTCTGGAACAGGATTTCGGAGAAGAGAACGCAAAAAAATTATTCCGCGGGGTTTTTCATATGAATGCTGAAAAAAATGCATACACTTTTCGTCTTTTAAAAGCCATATTCAATCTTGAAACGGTGTTAGAGCTTAGTATGGCAAAGGAAGATGCTTTAATAAGGAGCACAGTATTGCAAAGCAATGAAATTTGCATAGTAATGGCAGCTGGGATGAGGTTACCAAGGAAATAAAAAACACGAATCTACTATCAACGCTTAAACTACTATGGGTCATACCAGAGAGGTTTAGGGACTTTTATGGACTGAAAGCATGTCTCAGGTACATCGAAATATGTCCCCAAATCTCGGCTGTTGCTAAAGAATAAAGAACAGAATTAATGGGTTGCCGATTCTTGCATGGTAGACTTATTAACATCTCAGCAACTCTCTCGAAATAGGGAAAGTACTGGAATGGGGAATGGTGACAAATCAAACCCATAAGCTTCGAAACATTTGGTCAATATTGGGTATTCATACTTACCTTAGTAGCTGCTACTGAAGTAGCCGCTACACGCTACATATGATCATCCCGGCAGGGGATGACTATGAGCACAACGCGGTGGGAATTCTAAGCTTCGGTTTGTGCAGTGTTCGTCGTCATCACGAGAAGCTCAGCTGGGAGCTATCGGGCGCGTCCGAAGTTTGTGGATAGTGGAATCCTTCGTATACGCAGTAACTGCAATTGCATTCGCGGACAATCAACGGTATAGAGTGGAGAGTCTTAGTGAGAGGTTGGGCGACACCGACTCCTGCTTAAATACTGTGAACCTGTGTTACTCAATATGACAAAAGAATATTGGCGCCTTTAAATAACGAATAGCCATAACATTCCCTCGACGAATGGTACTATGGACAGAAACAGTTTGCTTGCTTTTGGAGCTTGACGAGGATAGCTGCCTTCACATAAGAAAGGGGCTACAACAACAATAACAGTACCATTTCAGAAAGTTTCTCTAAGCGTTATGGTTTTGCCTTAATTATACGCTCCACCATAGGATGGGGGTATACTAATTTCGTCATTTTGTTTGTAACTACTCGAAATATTCGCCTGAGACCCCATAAAGTATATATATTCTTGATCGTCATGACATTTAATGTCGATCTAGCCATGTCCGTCGGTTTGTCCGTCCGTCTGTCTGTCGAAAGCACGCTAACTTTCGAAAGAGTAAAGCTAGCCGCTTGAAATTTTCCACAAATATTTCTTATTAGTGTAGGTCGGTTAGGATTGTAAATGGGCCTTATCGGTCTATGTTTTGATATAGCTGCCATATAAACCGATCTTGGGTCTTGACTTCTTAAGCCTCAAAGGGCGCAATGCTTATCCGATTGAAATGAAATTTCGCACGACGTGTTTTGTTATGACATCCAACAACTGTGTCAAGTATGGATCAAATCGGTTCATAACCTGATATAGCTGTCATATAAACCGATCTCGGGTCTTGACTTCTTAAGCCTCTAGAGGGCACAATTCTTATCCGATTGGAATGAAATTTTGCACGACGTGTTTTGCTATGATATCCAACAACTGTGCCACGTATGGTTCAAATCGGTCCATAACCTGATATAGCTGCCATATAAACTGAACTTGGGTCTTGACTTCTTGAGCCTCTAGAGGGCGCAATTCTTATCCGATTGGAATGAAATTTTGCACGACGTGTTTCGCTATGACCTATAACAACTGTGCCAAGTATGGTTCAAATCGGTTCATAACCTGATATAGCTGCCATATAAACCGATCTTGGATCTTGACTTCTTGAGCCACCAGAGGGCGCAATTCTTATCCGATTTGGCTAAAATTTTGCATGACGTATTTCATTACGACTTTCAACAACTGTGCCTAATGGGGTTCAAATCGATCCATAACCTGATATAGCTGTCATATAAACCGATCTTGGGTCTTGACTTCTTGAGCTTCTAGAGGACACAATTCTTATCCGATTGGAATGAAATTTTGCACGACGTGTTTCGCTATGACTTCCAACAAATGTACCAAGTATGGTTCAAAACGGTTAATATCCTGGTATAGCTGCAATATAAACCGATCTGGGATCTTGACTTCTTGAACCTCGAGAGGTCGCAATTATTATCCGATTTGGCTGAATTTTTGTACGACAGAACCTCTCATGACCATCAACATACGTGTTTATTACGGTTTGAATCGGTCTATAGCCTGATACAGCTCCCATATAAATCGATCTCTCTATGTTATTTCTTGAGCCCCCAAAGGGCGCAATTCTTATTCGAATTGGCTGACATTTTACACAGGTCTCCGACATATAATTTAATTGTGGTCCAAACCGGACCATATCTTGATATCGCTCTAATAGCAGAGCAAATCTTTTAATTTATCCTTTTTTTGCCTAAGAAGAGATGCCGGTGAAAAGAACTCGACAAATGCGATCCAAGGTGAATGGTATATAAAATTCGACCCAGCCGAACTTAGCACGTTCATACTTGTTTTCTTTAATTTCGAGAGCCTTCCTGAACTTAATCTGTCTTTGATGTGTTTGTTGTTGTAGCAGTGCATTGTGTCTTATCCATTCCTTCGTTTGTTTTATTAAATATGCAAATAGGAACTCTGCGACTAAGTTGGGATGCGGCCAGAGAGATCTGGTCCTTAGTCTAGGAGGATTGGCTGGGCAGATAAACAGGTGACTTGTGTCGTGGGATCCGATTATACAGTCGGGATACACAACTAGTATGCTGTCATAAATCCTAGCTCTGTACACATGTGAGCAAGAAATATTCAGCTTTGACGAAGGAGGAATAGGAACTCTGCGACTAAGTTGGGATGCGGCCAGAGAGATCTGGTCCTTGGTCTATGAGGATTGGACAGTTAAACAGATGATTTGTATCGTGGGATCCGATTTTACAGTCGGGATACACAACTAGTATGCTGTCATCAATCCTAGCTCTATACGCATGAGTGCAAGAAATATTCAGCTCTGGCGAAGGAGGCTAACCTCGTAAGCCTAGTACTGACTTTGACTTTTCACCCAAACAACTGTCAAAAATACATTTGCAGTAAGGAAGGGCAAAAGTCTGGCGGGGCCGACTATATAATACCCTAATACCTCCTAGCCTACGTAAAAATGCTATTGTAATTTTGCCCATAAACATTCCACTAAGGAACAGGGGCAAACTTCTCCCATATCAATGAGTGCTGCAGATTCAAGTTTAAGCTCAATGATAAGGGGCCTCCTTTTTATAGCCGAGTCCGAACGGCGTGCCGCAGAGCGACACCTCTTTGTCGAGAAGTTTTACATGGCATAGTACCTCACAAATATTCCCAGCATTAGGAGGGGGAAAAGCACCGTTGAAAATTTTCTCTGATGGACTCGCCAGGATGCGAACCCGATTCGAAATTTAGTCAGACTTTAATTTTGCATACTTATTGAAATATCGAATATAGGTTTGCTTAGGTTAGGTTTAAGTGGCAGTCTGCCATCAGACTCACTTAGACGTTTTCGTCCTTTGCTATACCACAGGAACAGAAGAAGGAAGATGCCTTCTAGTTCCTATCGTTGAACCATCCAGATCGCTTTAAAAAGCCTAATAACTTGTGAAGGTTGACATCCGCTAAATCGGACAGATTGTCAAAGAAATGAGAAGCTAAAGTGGACACACACACAAAAGGTGTTCTATAGTCTCTTCATTTTCGATGTCCTCAAAGAAATGAGAACCTAAAGTGGAACTCACACAGAAGGTGGTGTATAGTCTCTTCTTTTTCGATGTAGCTACAGCTTCTGCAAAAGTCGTTGCTGGCAACCTTCAGTCTGTCAGCATGTTTTCCGATTAGACAGTGACTTTTCATGATGGACACAATCACTGAGACGTCTGTTATAACCAATGATAGTAAAGCAGTAGACCTCGTCAAGTCTAGATTAGGTCACATAGTTTTGGATTGATCACTGGCCCCTCTTTGTGACCATCTATCATTCGTTGTCCTTCGGGCCTGCTCCTGAAAACTTAGCTTATATGTCGCTAGAGGCATACCCTCCAGTATCCCTGGAATGGGTAGTGTAAGGTAGGCCGTTCCTAGTCTCGCAAGCTCGTCTGCTTTAAAATTCCCTAAAATACATCTGTGGCCCGGCACCCAGAACAGGTGAATTTTGAATTGTTCAACCATCTCGTTGAGAGATCTGCGACAGTCGAGGTTGGTTTTTGTGTTCAGAAATAAGTTCTACCGGAATTTAATGGCTGCCTGGCTGTCTGAGAAGATATTTATGCCAATCGTCCCAATCACATTATATCTTAGCCATCCCACCACTTTCTTAATTGCAAGGATCCATGCTTGATACACACTGCTGTGGTCGGGTAACCTTTTCGATATGACCAGTTTTAGATCTTTAGAGTACATCCTCTGAATCGTGTACCATATATAGAGCCAGCCAATAATGAGATTTGTTTATTTCAAGGCTGGCTACTACTGAATCTTCAGTGCTTATCGACGGAAGAAGAAAAACATTTGGACTACTCTTTGCAAGAATACAGGCTCGGTGTCTCCCATTTCCCGTACCCTTGAGTAGTTCAAATCCAGGAATTCTTTGTCCACGAACTATTCCTCCACACACCCATAATTCCTGGATAATAACCACGTCAAATCCCCCCACCATCAGGAGGAACTTTAGTGCCGTCAAAGCGGCCTTACAATGGTGGAAATTTAGCTGCAGAAACCGGATCATAGTCAGAATTCAGATCTTCCACCTCTGTTGTGTAAGCCTTGTCTTCTGATTCCACCAGGAGTTCATCCTCACAAGATTCGTTAGATCTTGTCATGATGAGCTCCGTACGCATCCAGGGACAGGTGAGAAAGTATAGGAAAGACTCTTCTTCAGGATACTGGGCTCTTGCGGTGTGGACGATTCCTCCATAGACGTTTCACAAGTACTTCTTGAGTTCCGTCCTTCTACGCTGGCGCACACCTCGAGCTTAGTCCAGCCGGATGACCCACCCACGTAGGGCGTGTCTGGTGCCGTTTCGATGCCATCCCCTTCTGTCTCGAATGTGGCAGGGGGATTTTCAGTCTCCTGCAATACGCCAGACATTGGCCATGTGGCCGATAGTTCCTCAGGCAAGTGTTCAGCAACAATTGCTGAGTCTTCGTCTGATTCCCCAACCCCACCGCTTTTATAGATCTTCAGCTTCAAGATGTTGAAACCGTAGGATACAACTCCTTCAGGCTTGTTGAGTTCTGCGAGACAGCCGGAGTTAAGTACGAATACCGCATGACCCCGGTTACCATCAGCCTCGTTCAATCTACCAATCTCCTAGTCAGTGGTTGATAGATTGGGATTACATTCCCTTAGTCTTGTGAGTATGGAATTAGGATCTGAGGGAAACCTTGGTATCCAAGTATTGACCATTGGTCGAGAAGGAATATCTTCCTCCTTGACTAAATCTAGTGCTGCACTTGGCCAGATCTCACCAATCTTTTTTAGAGCACATAGATTCATTTCAATTGAAGGTAATTAGTTTGAATCGGCCCTGATACCAGCCTGTATCGTCACAAACTGAAGGAGGCCCAGGAAGGAGGCCATTCCGCAAGGACATCAGAGTGCACAGATGACAGTCCATTGACTATCCCACTCCAATTATTCTTAGGTTTGCAGACCTGTTCATCTCCCTTGTCGACAACTGCCATCACCAAACTGTCCCTGGCGACATAAGCAAAGGTTCTTGGACCCGTATTTATATTGTTCACCTAGTTCTTTTGGGCATGGTATGCCCTCCACCGCATCCTTTTGGCTGACTACGGTGCCGTCTCCAAATCTAGACGTGTAGACTTTGGGGGTAACCTGTGCAGTGAATTTCAAAGCTCAACTAAGTGATTCTCTGTCCTTATCGGTGAGAGTTTTAGGATTATTCGTACCAAATCTCTCAATAAACCTCAGAGCGATGCGGCCTCTATTTTTCCAACCTCTTAAAGAGCGTATTGATTTGCCGAAGAAAGCCGATGGTCTAGGCAAATTATAGGCATGTGAAGGTAAAATAGGTTCGGCCTTGTCCTAAAGACTGGAACCGGGTGTCTTTGTCAAAAACCCCACCTGACCAGACATCTGTTGGCTAGCGGAAAATTTTGCCTCCACGAGATAACGTCCGATAATGGATTAAGGCTATTTAACAGAACCAGATGTTAATATAAAAAATCCACATGGCTGTCCCCAGATCCAGACGTTAGAAACGAAATCTATCCTTTGTAATAGATGAAAGGCATTCATACACCGTGTTAGATGTATGACTGATCCGTTTGTTTACCTCCTAGTTGGAATTAAGTCGAAATAGCAGTAACCCGATTATCTGATAAGGTGCCCCTGGAAGCCGGGGCTTAAGATGTCATCCGATTTGGTTGAAATTTCGTATGTAGTGTTTTGTTATGACTCTCAACATTTGTGTAAGTATGGTCCAATTTGGTATAAAACCTGTTAAAGCTCCCGTATAAACAGATTTTTCGCTTAGCTTTCAGACGCCCCTAGAAGTTTCAAATTTTGCTTATTTGGAAGATATTTTGGTATGTAAAATACAACTATGCCTTTTAACTACCCAGCAAAATACTTGCTGGATTTTCAGCAGCTTTGTTGATGAAGTTCAACCCTCACAGCGATACTGGTGCACTTATTTCACTGGTGAAACTATAAGACAATGTCCCACTTGCATGCGCTTCCACTTTGTATGCAATTCAGCGCATGGAGAAGCACAACTTAGAGAATAGAAAATCATTAACCATGTTTGTTTAAAGTCGTTACATGTTCTGTCGTTCGTTAAAGATCGTGCCAAAACACACAAAAACAATGCTTCCATACAGAAAGCACCTGCTTACTCTAGAGCACCAAAAATGCGCTAGTTTCAGCACTAAATTTTTTTGCTTCATTATAGAGCTTACAGAACACAGAATTGCAAGTGCTTGCAATATTATGAACATTTTTTGTTGGGTAAGATCATTTGCTTAAATTTTTAGCAAAATCCAAAGATTGGCACGGCCTCATTCGCCACATTTTTACTTGTCAAAAATTTCCATAATATTATCATTTCCTTATGGGCGAGTTAAAATGTATAAACATTTTCTCTAAAGCATAAGGCTATTTGGCCACTTTCCACATTTAAAGTAAAGAGGAAAAAACTTTTTATTTGATTTATACCTGGTAGTTGATTGGCAATATGTCATTAATTTGGGTTACCAGACACTGTGCCAAAAAAAAAAATCATCCGCAGTGTGGGTTAGCAAGTGAAGGAACTGAAAAAAGTTGTTTGCATTTTGGAGGTGAATTGTTGTGAATGGTGGATGGATGGGATGGTTGGGATGGATGTGTGTATGGTACATGGTACATATACTTTGGAATTCTGTTGGTTGATATTTTCACTTTCTTTTGGCTGGTTGGCCTTGTAATAAACGGCATATGCTCGTTGGTAGCAGGAATTAAAGCCACTTTTAAGCACACAGCATTTCTTTCTTTCTTCTTACCAACGGTCTGTCTGTCTGTCAGTCTGCCTTTGTCTCCAGCTCTGTTGAGTGGAGTAGAAACCAATTGTATACACTTGGCCATGGGGGAAGTTAACTTCAATGCCAAAGCCGAACCTGGTGGTGGTATCAATTGAAACATCTATTGGTGCAAGTTATCCATTGTTGTTGCCCCAACTGCCGCTTATGTACGACAGACCATTGTTGTAGCCGTCATCGTTTAGATGTTGTTGCGCGTTGTATTGCTGGTAAATTGCTACTGCCACCGCAAATTGTTAACATTATCATTTTTGTGTTTGGTCGCTTCTGCTTCATCATCATAATGAAACAAAACAAAAAACACACACACACACACATCTTCTGTCTGTTTCACATATTTTAGCCGCCGCTTATGGCAATTATGCTACAAAACTATTGTTTTGTCTGTTCAATTGTCAAATGACAAACAAATGGACGCACAGTAGGTAAGAGGGGGAAATATTTTCACAAAAATTTCTATAGAAACAAAATTTGGATCACATTTGTCGAGTTCTATGCGCGGTATCTCTTTTTAGGCAAACAAAGAATATTGAATAAGAACTGTTATGCTATTAGAGCTATATCAAGTTATAGTCCCATTCGGACCATAAATGAATGCTGAACATTGTAGAAGTCATTGTGTAATATTTCAGTGCATTCGGATCAGAATTGCGCCTTGTAGGGGGTTTAAGAAGCAAAATCGGGAGACCGGTTTATATGGAAGCTTGTATCAAGCTTTTGATCGATTCAGACCATATTAAACACGTATGTTGAAGATCATGAGAGAAGCCGTTGTACAAAATTTCAGCCAAATCGGAAGGGAATTGCGCCCTCTAGAGGCTCAAGAAGTCAAGATCCCAGATCGGTTTATATGACAGCTATATCATGTTCTATACCGATTTACGCCATACTTAGCACAGTTATGTGGAAGTCGTAACAAAACACCTCATGCAAATTTTCAGCCAAATCGGAAGTGAATTGCTCGCTCTATTGGCTCAAGAAGTCAAGATCCAAAATCGGGTTTTAAGACACCTATATCAGGCTATGGACCGATTAGGACCATACATAGCATAGTTGTTGGAAGTTATAACAAAACACCTCATGCAAAATTTTAGCCAAATCAGATTGGATTTCCGCCCTCTAGAGGCTGAAGAAGTCAAGACCCCAGATCGGTTTATATGGCAGCTATATCAGATTATGTACCGATTTGAACCACACTTAAAACAGTTGTTGGAAATCACAACAAAACATTTCATGCAAAATTTCAGCCAAATCGGATAAGAATTCCGCCCTCTAGGAATAGATTTTATAATTTTTTTGGAAACAGAAGGGAGGGACCCTTCCCCTTTACCCTAAAAACACCACCCAAAATCAAAAATGGATCGATAAGGCCAATATGGATGTCAACTGAAAGGTATAGAAGAGTAGAATGCGAATATGGTATTAAAAATTGGGTCCATGTACCCAGGAAGTCGCGCCAAAAGTTTGTTCCGTAGAATCAAAAAAGTAGGTTTTATAATTTTTAGATATCGGATGGTGGCGGACCCTCCCCTTTAGCCCAAAAACGCCACCCAAAACCAAAAATGGACCAATAGGCATAATGTGGATATCAAATGGGAAGTATTGGAAACTAGAAAACGATTATCATGGTAAAATTTGGGTCCAAGTACACAGCGCGCCCTTGAGGTTAGGGCGCGCTCCTCTAATAAAATATAGAAAATTGGGTACAAGTATTGGGTGGGGTCGCTCTACCCCCAAATACCCCCTAATGGGCATATTAGGCAACCATGGCTATATGGGACTCAAATGAAAGGTATTTGGGAGTAGATTACGAAAATGACAGTAAAATTTGTGTTCAAGTCTAGGTGACGTTTATTCTCCTAGAAATATATCAAATAGTTTAATTGACCCATTTTGACAATATGGGACTCAAATGAAAGGAAGTGTTTGGGGGTACGCCCTTAAGCACCCCCTGAACTGAACTTCTTTTCCCACAATGGCAATATGAAGTTCAAATCAACGGTATTTGGGATTAAAGAACGAATTCGATATCTATTTTCAGGGCAAAGTGCCGGTTGCCGCCCCTGCCCCAAAACACCCTCCAAATGGTTCATATTTACCGACCATGGCAATATGGGGCTCAAATCAAAAGAGTTTGGAAGTGGAGCACAAATTTGATATCCATATTTGAGTCGAAGTGTCTGAGGTGCCATCCCACACTTAAAAAGCACTTCTCATTACCCTAATTTTCAAAAAACAAGAGATATCGACGATTAGTAATGTGATTAGAACCATTTTTTTTGCACTTTACCGTCGGGGGCCACCCAAAACCCGCCGAAAGGTGCTTGAGAGAACAAAACGAATTTGATATCCTATTGAAGAAGTGTTTGGGGAACCGCCCTACCTTAAAATTCCTCCCTTACGTGACGTAGTTACCGACCATAGTGTGTGTGACTTTTATAAAAGCTATATGGGGTGAAAATTTATTGATTTCCGGGAAATTTATGCTCAAAGACCCTGGGGTCCACCCCACCTTAAAACAAAACTTTTTTACCGATCATGCCAATATAGGGCTCATATAAAATGTATTTGAAAGTAGAGCACGAAGCTTGTATTTACTCTAAGGGCCAAGTGTCGGGGTGGCCACCTACCCTCGAAATACCCCTAAACAGGAAATTTTAACCAATACGGTAATATAGGACTCAAAAGAAAGGCATTTGGGAGTGGAGTAACGATTTGCCCAGGAACCGAGCAGGGCCAAACTTCTCACACATTAATAAGTGGTTTCCGATTAAAGTTTGAACTTAATGATAAGGGACAGAGTCCGAACGGAGTGCATCTATGGGGAGAATTTTTTATATGACCATGCATGGTATGGTACCTCGCAAATATTGCCAGCAATCAGAGGGGATAGGTTAAGTTTAGGTTAGGTAACTCAATTAGACAATTTTAAGCCCATTGTGATACCACAGTAGCGACAGACCAAGGCTTCTGGCGGGAATCGAACCCACGACCCCTGCACTGGTAATCCAAGCACGTTACCAACTCAATTACCGGGGCGCCCGGTATAACCACCGTTTTAAATTTTGTCCGATGTTCTTGCCAAGATTCGAAAGCATGCGTTCAGCGTTATAGGCGGACATAGGCTACAGTGGCACAAATTTAATATCCAGATTTAGGGCGAAGTGTCCCCACCCCAGAGTTAAAGAAGACGCAGCGGAGCGGGCCCGGCTCATCTAGTTTTCTATGAAAATAATTGCTTTGTTTATTCCTTACCTTGGGTTGAATACGGACCATTTTTCTTGAGATTAGCTCCCATATTAATTTTCCAATTTCCTAACCACTGTCCCAAAGTTTGAAGATCTCTAACACAATTGTGCTGTGTATATTTTCTTTCTTAAATAATAACTCTTTTTCTCGTTGTTGTCCTTCATTGTAATTTGTTGCATTTCTATTCGCTTCATTTTTCTCCATAACAGGTGGTTGATGTTGTTTCTTTTTGATTGTTTTGCATGTTTTTGTGTACAAACAACCATCAATGTCATGTCGTGATTCAGTGTGACATTTGAAATTATGATCATTTGTGGCGATGATGAAATAAATTACTATACGTAAATTTCTTAAAAAATATTGAACATTGTGAAAGACAGTGGGGAGCCACAGAGGCCAATGATAATGATGTATTGGAACTGCAGTTTATTTCGGTGGATATTGTTAAGTATTAAAATTTTGTCTTTAGAGAAAATTTTATAGAAAATTTGTCTTCACCTCTGAGAGGCAGCTACCGACGAGCTGCTCAGAATTATGGAAAGAGATGGTATTGACATGGCCCCAGTTCAGGAGCCACGGTTATGAGGTAACAAAGTTCGAGGACTCAGATCACGCAATCGTATTGTCATCTCTCCTCCGACAGAAAGTAGTATTAGAAGATGTTTTGCAGCAAGTGGAGATCTACCCTGATGTTTCGTTACAGCAATGAAGGTTTAATAGCCCTAGAGGGGTCAGGTAAACCACTACTGATCTTGACATTTACCTATCGCACGATGATGACAACACTCCCTCAGATATGCTACGGGTCTTGGTCGGATGGTGGCCAAGATCTATGGGGTAGCACGGTTACAAACGAAAAGAGTTGCAACAGGGGAAACAACCCAACGTTCTATAACCGGATTAGGGTAAGGCTTATAGACATAGCGCTTGTAACGAATAGTGACTCAGTTGAAGTCTCAGACTGGAAAGTCTCCACCTGTTATCCATTTATCTGAGGAGACTCCCCAGAGACACATCTGGCATTTCCCGTCGTCACCCGCCTTTTGGTCGTGCTTTCTCCAAGGTCCGCATTAATATTCCTATTGCGAATCATACTATCCGTCCACCGGAAGACGCTCGGGTTGATCCCCGTGCGGTCAAGGGCAGTGATTATCGACCATATCTCCAAGTTGATAAATACTCCCTAAATATCGAGAAATGCCGTTATCATGTACTCAATCTGTTGGAGAGACATCCCGTACCACTTCATGTAGGGCCGTCTGCACCGGCCTCCCCTTGAGGTATGCTACTTGTACGCCACTGAAATGTTCCGGTGTTAGTCCTTCCTGTGTTAGTCCTGCCGGTATTAATCCTTCCCCCACCTTCAGGTCTACCAGTCTTTTCAGTATTTTATGCAAAAACGACGACAGACTGATTGACCTATAATCTTTCCCTGGATATCGTTACAGCAATGTAGATTTAATGGTAGTAGACCTTAACCTAGAGAGGTCAGGTAAGCTAGTACTGGTCTTGGCATCCATGTACTTACCGAACGAAGATGACAACCCTCCCACCCCCCAGATATGCTCTGGCCCTTGGTCGGATGGTGGACAAGGGGCGGAGCCACTATCTCAAGGGTAGCACGGGTACAAACTCATGAGGGAAACACCCCAACGTTGTACAATCGGATCAGAGAACAGGTTATAGCCATAACTCTTATAACGAAAAGAGACTCATTTAAAGTCTCAGACTGGAAAGTCTTTGCAAATCTACAAATCTGAGGAGACTTTACAGAAACACATCTGCCAGTTTGCCGAGATTGGAGAAGATCTGCTTCAGTAGGATTGAAAGCCTATGCCCCTATAGGGCGTAGACTTTCAGGGCATGAACAGAGCAGTTTTTTTTCGATCGTCTCATCCTCATCTTCATTGTGACATCATCCTCACTAGTCGTTGTGCGCGAATCCCATGCCCACTGCCATATGCCCTATCGCACAGTGTACAGTTATGACTCCTCTAATCGTACTCAGTGACCCCTTATCGAGTACCTGACCAGAGTGTCCCGTCAATCCGACAACCACCCACAGACTTCCACCTCGCCTCCACCTCCACACTGGGTTCACCTCCTGTAAGTTCAGTAGTTCAAAACAAGTAAAAGCGTGCTAAGTTCGACCGGGCCGAATCTTATATACCCTCCACCATGGAGCGCATTTGTCAGTTCTTTTCCCGGCATCTCTTCTTAGACAAAAAATTATATAAGAAAAAAAAAGAAAGAAAAATCTGCTATTAGAGCGATATCAATATATGATCCGGTTTAGACCACAATTAAATTATATGTTGGAGATCTGTGTAAAATGTCAGCCAATTCGAATAAGAATTGCGCCCTTTGGGGGCTCAAAAAGTAAAATAGAGAGATCGATTTATATGGGAGCTGTATCGGGCTATAGACCGATTCAGACCATAATAAACACGTATGTTGATGGTCATGAGAGGATCCGTCGTACAATATTTCAGGCAAATCGGATAAGAATTGCGCTCTCTAGAGGCCCAAGAAGTCAAGACCCAAGATCGGTTTATATGGCAGCTACATCAGGTTATGAACCGATTTGACCCATACTTAGCACAGTTGTTAGAAGTGATACTAAAACACTATGTGCAAAATTTCAGTCTAGTCGGATGATAATTGCGCCCTCTAGAGGCTCAAGAAGTCAAGACCCAATATCGGTTTATATGTCAGCTATATCAGGTTATTACCCGATTTAAACCACACTTGGTACAGTTATTGGATATCATAACAAAACACGTAGTGCAAAATTTCATTCCAATCGGATAAGAATTGCGCACTCTAGAGGCTCAAGAAGTCAAGACCCAAGATCGGTTTATATTGAAGCTATATCAGGCTATGGACCGATTTAAACCATACTTGGTACAGTTATTGGATATCGTAGCAAAACACGTCGTGCAAAATTTCATTCAAATCGGATAAGAATTGCGCACTCTAGAGGCTCAAGAAGTCAAGACCCAAGATCGGTTTATATGGCAGGTATATCAGGTTATGGACCGATGTGAACCATACTTGGCACAGTTGTTGGATATCTTAACAAAACACATCGTGCAAAATTTCATTCCAATCGGATAGGAATTGCGCACTCTAGAGGCTCAAGAAGTCAAGACCCAAGATCGGTTTATATGGCAGCTATATCAGGTTATGGACCGATTTTAACCATACTTCGCACAATTGTTGGATGTAATAACGAAACACGTCGTGCAAGATTTCATTCCAATCGGATAAGAATTGCGCACTCTAGAGGCTCAGGAAGTGAAGACCTAAGATCGGTTTATATGGCAGGTATATCAGGTTATGGACCGATGTGAACCATACTTGGCACAGTTGTTGAATATAAAAAATGCAAAATTTCATTCCAATCGGATAGAAATTGCGCACTCTAGAGGCTTAAGAAGTCAAGACCCCAGATCGGTTTATATGGCAGCTATATCAGGTTATGGACCGATTTGAACCATACTTGCCACAGTTGTTGGATATCGAAACAAAATACTTCGTGCAAGATTTCATTCCAATCGGATAAGAATTGCGCACTCTAGAGGCTCAGGAAGTCAAGACCCAAGATCGGTTTATATGGCAGCTATATCAGGTTATGGACCGATTTAAACCATACTTGGCACAGTTGTTGTATATCATAACAAAACACGTCGTGCAAAATTTCATCCCAATCGGATAAGAATTGCGCACTCTAAAGGCTCAAGAAGTCAAGACCCAAGATCGGTTTATATGGCAGCTATATCAAAACATGGACCGATATGGCCCATTTACAATACCGACTGACCTACACTAATAAGAAGTATTTGTGCAAAATTTCAAACGGCTAGCTTAACTCCTTTGGAAGTTAGCGTGCTTTCGACAGACAGACGGACGGACGGACGGACGAACGGACAGACGGACGGACATGGCTAGATCGACATAGATCGACATAAAATTTCACGACGATCAAGAATATATATTCTTTATAGGGTCTCAGACGAATATTTCGAGTAGTTACAATCAGAATGACGAAATTAGTATACCCCCCATCTTATGGTGGAGGGTATAAAGCAAGACCGGGCACAGGTCTACTAGTCGTGGAGGATTTCCTCCAGGCATATTCATACGACCTCTCATAGCCCAGAACACCAATGTGTTTAGGAACCCAGGCTAACACAATGTCATTAGCCAGGAGCCCGTTCAGGGTCCCAAACACTCCGCCATGCACTTAGCCTTCATCGGGCATTTGAATCCAAGGCATTGAGGGCTGCTATACTGTGCGCATATATCCTGTGTTTAGGAGGTGGCAAATCATCTTCATTGCGGCCAATGTAATGGTGCAGATCTCTGCCTGAATGATCGTGCACTCATTCTGCAATCTCACCTTAATCTGCAATCTTACCTTACCCGTCCATAGCTGCATCCTGGATCCTTCAGTGAAGACCGAAGTCTCATCCAACTCAAACATTTCATCCGCCTCCTACTACTGCCTTAGAGGAAAGCGAATTCAGAACAACCTTTACCGAATCGGTCTCTGCGACAGGTAGTCTGAGTTTATAGACATAACGCTTGTAATGAATAGTGACTCAGTTGATGTCTCAGACTGGAAAGTCTCCACCATCTCTAAGGAGGCTCCCCAGAGACACATCTGACAGTTCGCCAAGATTGGAGACCGCTGGAAGCCCCTATAGAACCAGGCATGAACAGAGCAGATGTTCGATCGTCTCCTCATCATCCTCATCTTCATTGTGACATCATCCTCAGTAATCGTTGTGCGGGAATCCCATGCCCATGGCCAAATGGGCTATCGCACAGTGTCCGGTTATGGCTCCTGCCTCAGTGACCGTTAGTGAAGACCGAGGTCCCATCCAACTCAAACACATCATCCGCCTCTCACTACTCCCTTCCGGGGAGGTGAATCCGGAACAACCTTTACCTAATCGGTCTCGGCGACAGGTTGTCTGAGACCCTCCCCAGCCTACCTTCTTCATCCATGGCCTCCAGACCGGAGCAGATTAACCGCTACCTTAAAGGCACGGACGGACAGACATGGCTAGATCGACTTAGCACGTCGATACAATCAAGAATATATATACTTTATAGGATCTTAGAAAAATATTTCGAGGTGTTACAACTGAATGACTAGATTAGTATATCCCCATCCTATTGTGGTGGGTATAAAAAAGCAAATTTGTCCACGAACATTCATTTGCGTTTGCATTTGCTGTCCGATTCAAGTTTAAGCTCAATGATAAGGCGTCTACTTTTTATAGCCAAGCCCGAACGACGTGCCGCTAAATGACACCTTTTTGTGTAGAAGTTACTACATGGCAAAGTACCTCACAAATGTCGCAGGCATAAAGATTTTCCCCTCATTACGTTCGCAACATTTGTGAGGTACTTTGCCATCTAAAGGGGGGAAAAACCTTACCTGAAAATTTTTCAGATGTTCTCGCCAGGATTCGAACCCAGTTCTTCATCGTCATAGGTGGACATGCTAACCTCTGCTCTACGGTGGTCTCCTCCTTAACGGCACAGCCCTGAAAATATACCTCAAAAGGTTGTATAGGGTGATTTTTTTGAGGTTAGGATTTTCATGCATTAGTATTTGACAGATCACGTGGGATTTCAGACATGATGTCAAAGAGAAAGATGCTCAGTATGCTTTGACATTTCATCATGAATAGACTTACTAACGAGCAACGCTTGCAAATCATTGAATTTTATTACCAAAATCAGTGTTCGGTTCGAAATGTGTTCATTCACCGTAACGTTGCGTCCAACAGCATCTTTGAAAAAATACGGTCCAATGATTCCACCAGCGTACAAACCACACCAAACAGTGCATTTTTCGGGATGCATGGGCAGTTCTTGAACGGCTTCTGGTTGCTCTTCACTCCAAATGCGGCAATTTTGCTTATTTACGTAGCCATTCAACCAGAAATGAGCCTCATCGCTGAACAAAATTTGTCAAAATTTGAACACATTTCGAACCGAACACTGATTTTGGTAATAAAATTCAATGATTTGCAAGCGTTGCTCGTTAGTAAGTCTATTCATGATGAAATGTCAAAGCATACTGAGCATCTTTCTCTTTGACACCATGTCTGAAATCCCACGTGATCTGTCAAATACTAATGCATGAAAATCCTAACCTCAAAAAAATCACCCTTTAAATTCATAAAGAAAGTCAATTCTTGCCCTATACACCTGCAAGAGAGCCATTGGCAAAAGTTGGGGGTTTAGACCGCGTGTCATGCATTGGTTATTTATTGCAGTTGTCAGACCTATAATGCTATATGGTGTTGTGGTCTGGTGGACGGCGCTTCAAAAGTCCACCTACTGTTCAATACTCAAGCGGATCCAAGGTTGCCTTGTTTGTGCATCACAGCCGCACTGAGAACGACACCATCTGATGCACTGAATTTATTGCTACATCTTATGCCTCTGGACATTGTGGCTACCCAAATTGCAGCGACCACTGCCGTGAGGTTAAGGGAGTTTTCTCATTGGTCATATGGCTGCTTTGGACACTGTGTTATTCTTGATACAATATCCAATGTTCCAGGCAGTGTGGATTACACCCTACCTGCGCCGCTGTTTGATAAAAAGTACAGTACCACTATTCCTGATAGAACCGATTGGAACTGCGATATCCCTGGTAACAGAAATTAGACATAGACTTCTATACGGATAGTTCCAAACTAGACAACCAGGTGGGCTTTGGGGTGTACTCTAAAGATTTATAATTGGTCATATCGAATATCAATGGGAGATCCTTGCAATTTAGGTATTGGTGGAATGGCTAAGACATAATGTCATTACGACGATTGGCATAAATATGTTCTCAGACAGCCTGGCAGCCATGAAATCCCTGGAGAACGTATTTCTGAACACAAAAACCGTCCTCGACTGTCGCGGATCTCTCAACGAGATGGCTGAAAAGTTAAATATTCATCTGTACTGTGTGCCGGGCCACAGAGACATCCTAGGGAATTGTAAAGCGGACGAGCTTGCGAGACTAGGAACTACCCTACACATTTCAGGGATACTGAAATCTATGGGTATCCCCCTAGCGACATGTAAGCTAAGTTTTCACAACCAGGCCCGAAGGACAACGAATGATAGATGGTCACAAAGAGGGGGCTGTGATCATTCTAAAACTATGTGCCCTAATCTAGACTCGAAGAGGTGTATCTGTGGGTATGCCTGTAGCGACATGTAAGCTAAGTTTTCAGGACCAGGCCCGAAGAACAACGAATGATGGATGGTCACAAAGAGGGGGCTGTGAGTATTCCAAAACTATGTGGCTTAATCTAGACTTGAAGAGGTCTACCGCTATGCTGTCATTGGCCAGAACAGATGTGCCAGTCATTGTGTCCGCCATGACAGGTCACAGTCTAAACATGCTGACAGACTGAAGGTTGGCAGCAACGACTTTTGCAGAAGCTTTGAGGACATCAAAGAAGAAGAGACTATAGAACACCTTCTGAGTGTGTGTCCCGCACTAGCAGTCAGTAGGAGTTCCTCTTTAGGTTCTCTGGATGGTTCAACGGTAGGAACTAGAAGGCATCTTCTTTCTTCTGTTCCTGTGGTATCACAATGAACGAAAACATCTAAGTGAGTCTGATGACAGACTGCCACTTAAACCTAACCTAACCTACTTGCTATTATTTAATAACTATAAAAATTGCTGATTGTTCGGCACATGTTTGCTTACTGCCTTTAACGTTTGTTGAAGGCAGCTACACCAAGTATCATCACTGGAAGGTCAATCTCCACAATTTGCCTAGCTTTAGCCCTTATTCTTATGCCATCCAACAATTTTATAATTTTTACGTTGTGTAACAAATTTACTCCGATGAAGAGCATACAGTTGTTGCAACAAACGTTTCTTTTTTAAACCAAGTGATCAGGGAATTCCCTTTGCAACTCTTAACACTTACATTATTATCAATAATCGATAACAGTTGAACTTTACAAGTGCTTGAAGACCTTGAAATCTCTGGCAGACGACAGATACTTTGAAATCATCTTAGCCAGTTCATAACAATAGAAAATCTGTAATTTAAAAAATTAAATGGACACAAAAACCTTTACAATTTTCTTATGATGAAGTAAGGTGGCTATTAATCTCAAATCATTTTATTGTTGTATTTAGGTCATTATTAATACTCGTATATGAGGAAAGATGGGGAAGTGATGTGGGTTTTCCATTTGTTTGAAAGATAATGCCTCTTAGAATTACATAACTGCACGTAATTGATGCAGCCACACACGCCACTTCCATGTTCACCATTAAATGCAAGTGGTTTAAGCCTATCACCTTTAGAAGCGTGAACATGCAACAGCTATTGAAAGGTGGCACTTAAAGCAAGGGTCACTTCATCAATGACTTGGTTTACATGATCATAGTGGTAGCAGGTTTGTAAATACACGCACTTCAAAGTAAGCATCGACAAGTTTGTTTGTGGGTAATCTTCATAGAGTGCGCTGTTTGATATTCCGTAAGTGCGTGAAGCGTTATAAGTAACATCAGTGGTGTAATTGTGGCGATGCTTATGAATATTGAAGACAAACTCAGGTAATCTTTATAGGGCTTCTTAGGAGTTTAAAATGCCAAAAATCAAATACTCATCATAACCGATTTGCTGAGTCTTTTACGGAATGAGTACAAATGATATCCTTAATCGATTAGAGCCGAGGAATAAAGATTGCTGTGCGGCTCGTCTAGGGCATGCGGGGAAGATAATGAAAATGTGGAACATTTCCTATGTCAATGCCCGGCTTTAGCGGCAAACAGACACCGGCACTTAGTTGGAGACGCAATACCAGACATTAACATTAACCAACTCAGGGCGTGGTATGGAAAACTATAAGGGATTTTGTAAGTAGCACCGTATTTCTGACTTAGATGTTCTTTTTCGAAGTTACTTTTTATACCCTCCACCATAAGATGGGGGGTATACTAATTTCGTCATTCTGATTGTAACTACTCGAAATATTCGTCTGAGACCCCATAAAGTATATATATTCTTGATCGTCGTGAAATTTTATGTCGATCTAGCCATGTCCGTCCGTCTGTCCGTCTGTCTGTCGAAAGCACGCTAACTTCCGAAGGAGTAAAGCTAGCCGCTTGAAATTTTGCACAAATACTTCTTATTAGTGTAGGTCGATTGGCATTGTAAATGGGCCATATCGGTCCATGTTTTGATATAGCTGTCATATAAACCGATCTGGGGTCTTGACTTCTTGAGCCTCTAGAGTGCGCAATTCTTATCCGATAAGAATGAAATTTTGCACGACGTGTTTTGTTATGATATCCAACAACTGTGCAAAGTATGGTTCAAATCGGTTCATAACCTGATATAGCTGCCATATAAACCGATCTTGGGTCTTGACTTCTTGAGCCTCTAGAGTGCGCAATTCTTATCCGATTGGAATGAAATTTTGCACGACGTGTTTTGTTATGATATCCAAAAACTGTGCCAAGTATGGTTCAAATCGGTTTATAACCTGATATAGCTGCCATATAAACCGATCTTGGGTCTTGACTTCTTGAGCCTCTAGAGTGCGCAATTCTTATCCGATTTGAATGAAATTTTGCACGACGTGTTTCGTTATTATATCTAACAACTGTGCCAAGTATGGTTCAAATCGGTCCATAACCTGATATAGCTGCCATATAAACCGATATTGGGTCTTGAATTCTTGAGCATCTAGAGTGCGCAATTCTTATCCGATTGGAATGAAATTTTGAACGACGTGTTTTGTTATGATGTCCAAAAAGTGTGCCAAGTATGGTTCACATCGGCTCATAACCTGATATTGCTGCCATATAAACCTATCTGGGATCGTGACTTCTTGAGCCTCTAGAGGTCGGAATTATTATCCGATTTGCCTGAAATTTTGTACGACGGATTCTTTCATGACCATCAATATACGTGTTTATTATGGTCTGAATCGGTCCATAGCCCGATACAGCTCCCATATAAATCGATCTCTCTATTTTGCTTTTTGAGCTCACAAAGAGCGCAATTCTTATTCGAATTGGCTGAATAAGAACATATAATTTAATTGTGGTCCAAACCGGAGCAAATCTTGATATCGCTCTAATAGCAGAGCAAATCTTTTCTTGTATCCTGTTTTGCCTAAGAAGAGATGCCGGGAAAAGAACTCGACAAATGCGATCCATGGTGCAGGGTATATAAAATTCGGCCCGGCCGGCACGCTTTTACTTGTTAGTATTTAGAGAGCACAACAAGTCGATTACTGGCTTAGATGTATGACCATAGCGGCATGGGGCGGATTAATATCCACATCCTCTTTCTAACTTAACCTTACCTAGATTGATTTTAAACCTCCATACATGGCCCAAGCCCAACTTTCAACTTTTAATATTCCTTTCTTTACTGAGTATTATAATCAGCGTTGCCACTCAAGAAAGTTATTTCCCACAAAAAATTTAAGAAAAATCCTACCAAATCCTACTAAAACCTACTAAAACCTACCAAATGTTCTACAAGCCAAAAATGGTTGATATTTTTTATATACACCACCGAAGAGTTGGCTGTCTTGTGTGCCGCTGGCAGCAGTGCCTCGCATTCGACCTCAAGTGTCGTCTCAGGTATCCCATTGTAAACCTCTTTGGTTCTTTCCAGGTTTCCTATCGTCGCCTTGATTATACCACGATGGTATTAGCTGCTTCTATGCTCAACCATCGCCTTAAATCTCATAGCCACCAGTGGCTGTCTCGCACTTAATCTGTATGCCTATGGTTCGTATATCTAGAATAGTCTCTAGTGCCCTAGTGAGCGTGTTCCTCATCGCTTCGCCTATGCCAAAAGACAACATGTTCTCTGAACCTGTTGTATCGTCCTTATGTTGCACTCTTTCTCCGTAGCATTCCACCAAAATACTGAGGCGTAAGTAAGTATTGATCGAATCACGCTCCTGTAGAGCCAGTGGACTATCCTCTGGTTCAGTCCCCATTTCGAGCATATGGCCCGTCTACACAGTGCCCAAAATCTGTGAGCTTTCTCAGTACGCTCCTGAATGTGACACTTCCAATTCAGTTTCCTCTCCAAGATCACTCCTATGTATTTGACCTTGTCAGATATCGAAATGGTTTAATTTAGGAAACGTGGTGCGTTCAATTGGCCCACCTCGTCTTCCCCGTGAACAGGCGGAAGACTAGGTGGCTCTTCTCTGGGTTAACATTAAGATCTCTGGGTCTAGCCCAGTCATATGCCATATGCTAGAACCTCTCGGCTCTTCTGTATAGCTGGTTCGGAAGCTTACCCCTTATAATTATTATAACATTGTCTGCGTACCAGACGGGTTCATCCCTAATAGGTCATTTATGGTGGTCACCCATAGGAGTGGCTATAGAATGCCCCCCTGTGGCACGCATTGTGCCACTTTCTCCCTTATATTTATGCCATGGGACACACAATTTATCCATATGGTCTATCCAGTCTCTAAGGACCGGCTTCACCCGGTACTGTTCTAAGGATTGGATCAATGTGTCGGTCTGCACATTGTTAAAGCACCCTCGATGTCAATGCATATCGCCCATGTGTACGTTTTGGCATCGAAGGATTCTTCTGTTTTATGCACAACGTCATGCAGGGCAGTCTCCACCGACCTTTCCTTGACATAAGCATGCTGTTTGTATTTGAGCAGTTCAGTGGGTGACCTACTCTTTATGATGGGGTCCATAAAACGTTCATAGTTTTGAGTAGAAAGGACGTAAGGCTTATAGGACTGTAGACCATTGGTGTCGCATAACTTGCCTTGACGGGATTGGGTATAAACACCCTTGCCTCCTGTCAGGCTTTTCGAGTATATGCAAGTCCTAGGCACGCTGTGAAAATATTGACCAGATGAGGCGCCAGATAGTCTGCCTCCTTCTGTAGTAATGCCGGTTACCATCAGGTCCGGGTGACTTAAATAGTTTGAAGCTTCTCAAGGATTTCTTCACCATAAATTCTGTAATGATAAACCTTTGATCAACATAATTATACGAAGATTTCGGTGTCGCCGTGAGTCCCGTCGTATCCTGTGAAAAATGGATTTCCTGTTCGCAGAAGAGCTTCCAGAAGGCCAGTTTTACCTGCCTAGTGATTTCATTGCTGTCCTTGAGCCATGTGTAATATACATTCCAATATATTGGGTCGCCCAAAAAGTAATTGCGGATTTTTCATATAGTCGGCGTTGACAAATTTTTTCACAGCTTGTGACTCTGTAATTGCATTCTTTCTTCTGTCAGTTATCAGCTGTTATTTTTAGCTTGCGTTGTGTAAAGTGTAAAAAAAGTACATTTGATTAAAGTTCATTCTAAGTTTTATTAAAAATGCATTTACTTTCTTTTAAAAAATCCGCAATTACTTTTTGGGCAACCCAATTCTTCCGCTTTTTACCGACGAGCTCTGTTAAAAAGTCATAGGTGTATGTCCATAGTGGCAGATTAATACAAGCACCCTCTTTCCAACCTAGCCTAACTTAACACAAAGATTGCTGTTGACCCTCCATACATGGCCCAAGACTTTTACTAACAATGTGCAACTTCTCATATTCCTTTCCTCACAGAGTATTATAATCACATCTTATTTTATAATTTGTAATACAAGGTATTTACAATTGAAAGAAAAACAAACAGCTCTAAGAAATGATTTTTGTGCTATGTGAGAATTTTTTTATATTTTTGCGCATCTGCTACTTGGCTCTTAAGTATCTTGAATACCTATGTTTAAAACTTAACACGGCCCAATGTCGTAAACGGTCACATTTAATAGACAATATGATGGTAATGTGGATTATATGATAAAATGCAACAACGACGTAAGAAACTACTTTTAACCAACAACAGAGTTGTACGCAAACAATATAGTTTATACAGTACACAGTACAGTTTAACGGTTATGTTTTCAATGTACTGTATATATTTTTTTGTTAATAGCGGTGGCTTCATAACAACGCATAAACAGATAAACATTACATAGATGCTTGTTAAGCATTATGTTGACAATAAACTATGTACTGTATAAACTATTTTTTTCATGAAACTCTGTTTTTTCGAACAGTATACACTAAACTACTGAGCTGTAAGAAAAATTAGTAAATGAATAGATGTATATTATTGAATTGAGATGGTTGAATTCAAATTACTTGGATTGAAATGCAAATAATTCATTAATAGAAAACTTTTTGTAAGAGAAGAAAGAACGAAATGTAGCAGTAACATAACAAATTATTAAAAGGAAGGAAAAATAATTTTTATACTTAGTATGAAGTAGATATATAGCTGGAATGGTGTAATGCCGGAAGGAAGAGAGCACGAATAACAGAACGAAACTGAAACTTTAAATGCACCAAGAGCAAGCATGAAGTAGGAAAAATATAGCAAGTCAATACTATGTGCAAAATTTCAGCCAAATCGTACAAAAGTTGCGGCTTGTAAGGAACTCTGGAGTCCTCGGGAGATTGGTTTATATGAGAGATATATCAGGTTATAGACAGATTTGGACCGTACTTGGCACAATTATTGCAAGTCATAACGAAACACCAAATGCAAAATGTCAGCCACATCGGACAAAAATTGGGGCTTCCAGGGGCTCATGAAGTCAAATCGGGAGAACGGTTTATATGGGAGCTATATCAGGTTATAGTCCGATTTGAACCGTACTAGGCACATTTGTTGAAAGTCAAACAAATACAATTTTCAGCCAAATTGGACAAAAATTGCGGCTAGTAAAGGCTCATGAAATCATCTCGGGAGATCGGTTTATATGGGAGCTATATTAAGTTATAGACCAATTTGAACCGTACTTGGCGCAGTTGTTGAAATTCATAACGGAACACTACATGCAAAATTTCAGACAAATTGGTCAAAATTGCGGCTTGTAGGGATTCAAAAAGTTAAATCGGGAGATCGGTTTATATGGGAGCTATATCAGGTTATAGGCCGATTCGCTCCGTACTAAGCACAGCCGGTGGAAGTCATAACAGAACACTACATACAAATTTGAGCCAAATCGCATAAAAATTGGGGCTTGTAAGGGCTCAAGAAGTCAAATCGGGAGATCGGTTCATATGGGAGCTATATCAGGTTATAGACCGATTCGGACCATACTTGGCACACTTGTTGCAAGAGATAACAGAACACAACATGCGAAATTTCAGCTCCATCGGATAAGAGCTGCGGCTTGTAAGGGTTCAAGAAGTCAAATCGGGAGATCGGTTTATATGGGAGCAATACCAGATTGTGGAACGATTCGAACCATACTTGACACAGTTTTTAGAAGTCATAACGGAAAGCTAAATATAAAAATTGCGGCTTCCAAGGGCTCAAGAAGCCAAATCGGGAGATCGGTTTTTATGGGAGCTATGTCAGGTTATAGACCGATTTGGACCGTACTAGACACACTTATTGAAAGTTATAACAGAACACTATGTGCAAAATGTTAGCCAAATTGGATGAAAATTTGGGGCTTCTAGAAACTAAAGACGTTAAATCGGGAGATCGGTTTATATGGGAGCTATATCTAAATCTGAACCGATATGGCCCATTTGTAATCTCTAACGATCTATATCAATATTAAGTATCTGTGCAAAATTTCAAGCGGCTAGCTTTACGCATTGGACCTCTGTCGTGATTTCGACAGACGGACGGTCGGACGGACATGGCTAGATCGACGTGAGAATTGCGCCCTCTAGAGGCTCAAGAAGTCAAGACCCAAGATCGGTTTATATGGCAGCATTACAATGTTATGAACCGATTTAAACCATACTTAGCAGAGTTGTTGGTAGTGAGACTAAAACAACTTATGCGAAATTATAGCCAAAGCTAAAAGCTGATGAAGTCAAGATCCATGATCGGTTTATATGGCAGCTATATCAGGTTATGATTTGATTTGAACCATAGGTGGCACAGTTGTTGGAAGTGATACCAAAACACCACGTGTAAAATTTTAGTCAAATCGGATGAGAATTGCGCTCAAGAAGTCAAGACCCAAGATCGGTTTATATGGCAGCTATATCAAAACATGGACCGATTTGGCCCATTTCCAATCCCAACCGACCTACACTAACAAAAAGTATTTGTGCAAAATTTCAAGCGCCTAGCTTTACTTCTGAAAGTTAGTGTGCTTTCGACAGACAGACGGACGGACATGGCTAGATTGACTTAAAATGTCGTGACGATCAAGAATATATATACTTTATGGGCTCTTAGACGCATATTTCGAGGTGTTGCCAACAGAATGACGAAATTAGTATACCCCCATCCTAGAAGGTATAAAAATGGAATAACACAATTTCAAATCAGAAAAAAAAAATCAGCGGTGGTTATCCCCTTACTGAAGCTGGTTGCATTTGTGAAAAATCATGTCATGTTAAAACTTCTCTACAAAGTGGTGTCTCTATGCGGCACGCCGTTGGGACTCGGCATGAAAAAGAATAACCCTCATCATTGAGCTTAAAACACTAATCGGACTGAGAGAAGTATTGGTATGAGCCCTGTGCCTTAATGAAATGTTTAGTTGCTAGTAGGAAGAATTTCTTAAACACAGTCTAAATGTTCCCAAGTTTTCCAATTTACTTTTCTGATTGCGTATTTATGTATGTATTGAAGTGACGAGCACACATTCATCATGGTTTGTGAATGTCTAAAAATAGCATTAGTCTTATTCAACGACCCCCATTGGGGCAAATGGAAAGGTCAGTAAGTACGTTTAAATATATTTGTTTTGTATTCCATGGAGAATAATATGAGGTGAATTTCCCAACATCAATCTGAATAAAGAGGGAGGAATATTCAATGTGCTAAAGGACACACACATTCACACATGGTCATGTTGAAGCATCGATATGGAAATACTACTTTAGTCCAATCAATCAACAGCAAAGCACATAACGTCATATTCACTAACTTTAGGTGACAGTTGCAAACAACGAGAAAAATTTAAAGGATCGAAAGGATAATACAGTTATTATTATCTTGTAGAAGTTTTTCCAATTTTAAAATTTGTTAATAACCTAACCTTACTTTACCTAACCTGCAATTGTTTATGGAATAGAGCAATCGTGTTTAAAGCATGGACTTCAGTATTCATATTTTAAGATTTTCCTTATAAAGAAAACTTGTTATGCTAATTATTTCAATTTTAGCTATTAATAACATAACCTAGGTTGATTTACATGTTATTTTCAACTAAGGAATGATTTTTATATCCACCATCATAGGATGGGGATATACTAATCTAGTCATTCTGTTTGTAACACCTAGAAATATTGATATAGGACCCCATAAAGTATATATATATTCTTGATCGTCTCGACATCCAGACTTTTCATTTGAGCCCCATATTGCTATGGTGGTAAATTTGTCCCCTTTGGAGGATGTTTTTCGGGAGAGGCGGCACCCCAAACACTTGGTCCCATATTTGGATATCAGATTCAAATTCTACCCTCAAATACCTTTTATTTAAGCCCCATATTCCCATGGTCAGTAAATAAGTCCTGTTTGAGGGGTGTTTTGGGAAAGGGGTGGACCCCCAGAAACGTGGTCCCACATTTGGATATCAGATTCGTATTCTACTCGCAAATTCCTTTCATTTGAGTCCCATATTGCCATGGTCGGTAAATATGTCCGATTTAGGGGTGGTCCCCTAGCACTTGGTCCGACAATTGGATATCAGATACGTTTTCTTATCCTAAATACCTTTCATTTGAGTCCCATATTGTCGTAATTGGTCTAAATATATGTTTGGTAGGTTTTAGGGTGTGGCAGCCCCCCTAGGTATCCCATCCGATATTTGGATACCAAATTTTAATTTTTAGGGTACTATATGAGAGCACACAAAATTTCGCGTAAATCGCACTATCCATCTCCGAGATTTGGCGTTTCAGAAAATTAGGGTAAGGGGGAGGGTCCGTCCCCCCTTCAGATATCAAAAAATGTAGTACCTCATTTTCGCCCACGGGGTCATTATGCACCATCAAAAATACAAACAAACAAACACAAATTGACTTTTATATATAAGATTTGTTAAAACTGTTTTTGGAGTAAAGCAATTGTGTTGTAAGCATCGTGTTCAGTAATCGTATTGTTAGATTTTTATCATAGAGAACACTAATCACCCCAAACTAGTTTTTAGTTTTAGCTGTTAATAACGTTATGTAGGTTAGTTCACATGTCATTATGATTCCTTCTATTCAACCATGGTTTGATTTTCTCTCTGTGTATTCTAAAAATACATATACAGATGTTCTTACATCTTTGCTTCTTTGCAGGCATTTAGTCCCTTTCTATCGTCTTTCTAAGGAAATGGTTGCCAACGTTTGTATGAGGCAAGAAATATCAAAGGTGGCATTAAATATACCACAGCATAATTTAGGCACCACCACGTCACCAAAACGAAGGGAGACAGCATTATGTCATTTTAATACATAATGATAGTTTAATACATATATAATAGTTATACCGATGTACATTACAAAATTAATATCGGAGACATGGCAATGATAAAACGCGAAAGCCGGGCAATGACAAAGGAAATACACCAACGCCCCATCATCATTCCCGCATGATACCAATATCATGCGGGGAAGAAAGTATAGCTATTGGTATACCGTTATGATACCAATAGCTATACTGACCTCCTTCTTACTTCATATCAGTAATAGCCTCGTCTTCCTTCGATCTGGATGCCCTTATAGGATTTTCGCCTTCCTACCGACCGTTTCGCTGTTCCACAATGTTGCATGCGCATTCGTAGCCCACTCCCTTAATTGGAACTGTGTCTACCCGAAAGGCTTCGGATTAACCAAGCTTATTGACGTCAGTCCTCTGGCCTTCATCGCCAAATCGTATGCCCTTTCATTTCCCCTTACTCCGTTATGGCCCGACACCCACACGATGCGGATTTTGCCATCCTCAGAGAAGGCGTTAATCTCCTTCTTACACTGCAAGACTGTTCGTGACCTTACCGTCCGGGTTGTTATTGCCCTAATGGTAATTTTACTGTCGCTAAAGATGTTCACACTCGACGTCCATGCGTTAGCACCACACCACTTTACGCATTTCGTGATCGCCCGGATCTCCGCCTGCAGGACTGTATTATGGTCAGGCAGTTTAAAACAGATCTCAGTTTCTGGGATTTCAATGTAAACCCCCAGGCCCACTCTGTCCTCGAGCTTTGATCCATCCGTGTAACATGATCTTTTAGATGACAATACTAGGGTTCCGTCAATCCAAGACTGTGCCAATGGCAGCAGTGTCTCGCACTCAACTTCAAGGTTCATCTCAGGTATCCGATCGGAAGCCTCTTCCCTTCCTTCCAGGTTTCCTATCGTCGCCTCGATTATTCACACATTCCGTGATCGCTCGCATCTCCGCTTGCAGGACCGTATTATGGTCAGGCAAACTAAAACAGATCTCAGTCCCTGGGTTCTCAATGTAGACCCCCAGTCCCACTCTGTCCTCGAGCTTTGATCCATCCGTGTAACATGATCTTCCAGATGGCAATTCTAGGGTTCCGTCAAACAAAGACTGTGCCGATGGCAGTAGTGCCTCACACTCGACTTCAAGGTTCATCTCAGGTATCCGATCGGAAGCCTCTTCCCTTCCTTCCAGGATTCCTATCGTCGCCTCGATTATTCACGCATTCCGTGATCGCTCGCATCTCCGCCTGCAGGACCGTATTATGGTCAGGCAACCTAAAACAGATCTCAGTCCCTGGGTTCTCAATGTAGACCCCCAGGACCACTCTGTCCTCGAGCTTTGATCCATCCGTTTAACATAATCTTCCAGATGGCAATACTAGGGTTCCGTCAATCCAAGACTGTGCCAATGGCAACAGTGCTTCGCACGCGATTTCAAGGTTCATCTTAGGTATCCGATCGGAAACCTCTTCGCTTCCTTCCAGGTTTCCTATCGTCGCCTCGATTATTCACGCATTCCGTGATCGCTCGCATCTCCCCCTGCAGGACCGTATTATGGTCAGGCAGTCTAAAACAGATCTCAGTCCTTGGGATCTCAATGTAAACCCCCAGTCCCACTCTGTCCTCTAGCTTTGATCCATCCGTGTAACATGATCTTCCAGATGGCAATACTAGGGCTCCGTCAATCCAAGACTGTGCCGATGGCAGTAGTGCCTCGCACTCGACTTCAAGGTTCATCTCAGGTATCCGATCGGAAACCTCTTCCCTTCCTTCCAGGTTTCCTATCGTCGCCTCGATTATTCACGCATTCCGTGATCGCTCGCATCTCCGCTTGCAGAACCGTATTATGGTCAGGCAAACTAAAACAGATCTCAGTCCCTGGGTTCTCAATGTAGACCCCCAGGACCACTCTGTCCTCGAGCTTTGATCCATCCGTTTAACATGATCTTCCAGATGGCAATACTAGGGTTCCGTCAATCCAAGACTGTGCCAATGGCAGCAGTGCTTCGCACGCTATCGTCGCCTCGATTATACCTCGATGGTATGAGCTGCTCCCATCCTCAATCCATTCTCCCATCGCCTTAAGTCACATAGCTGCAGTGGCTGCCTCCCACTTTATCTGTATGTCAATGGGTCGGATAACTAGAATGTCTCCAGTGTCCTAGTGGGCGTGGTCCTCATCGCTCCGCCTATGCCAAGACAACATGTTCTCTGAACCTGTTGTATGGTCTTTTTGTTGCACTTTTTCTCCATAGCAGTTCACCAAACTACTGAGGCGTAAGTAAGTATTGGTCTAATCACGCTCCTGTAGAATCAGTGGACTATCCTAGGATTCAGGCCCCATTTCGAGCCTACGGCCCGTCTACATAATGGCCAACATCTGTGAGCCGTCTCAGTATGCTGCTGAATGTGACACTTCCAATTCAGTTTTCTGTCCAAGATCACACCTAAATTTTTGACCTTGTCAGATATCGAAATCGTCTTATTGAGGAAATTGACTGCTTTAAATTGGCCCACCTTCGTCTTCCTCGTGAACATGCATATTTCAGTCTTCTCTGGGTTAACATTGATACCTCTGCAAGACCCTTTCTGCCCTTCTTCATAGCTGGATCGGATCCTTATCCCTTAGAAGTATTATAACATCGTCTGCATTGTAGACGGCTCCAAATCCCTCCTCAGTCAGCATCCGTAATAGGTCATTTATGGTGGTCACCCATAGGAGTGGCGATAAAATGCCCCCCCTGTGGCGTGCCCTGTGCCACTTTCTCCCTTATATTTATGCCATAGGACCCGCAATTCATCCACCTGTTCCTTAGCATATGGTTTAGCTAGTCTCTAAGGACCGGGTCCACCCGGTACTGGTCTAAGGATTGGATCGGTGTGTCGCTCCGCACATTGTTAATGCATACCGCCAGTGTGTTCGTTTTGGCATCGAAGGATTCTTACATTTTATGCACAACCTCGTGCAGGGCAGTCTCCACTGACCTTCCCTGGACATGGGCATGCTGTTTGTATTTGAGCAGTTCGCTGGATGTCACACAATACGTTCCATGGTTTTGAGTAGAAAGGACGTAAGGCTTATGGTTCGGTAGGCCTTTGGTGTCGCAGTGTAAGAAGATAATAAACCCCTTCTCTGACAATGGAACGATCCGCATCGATTGCGTGCCGGTTCATAAAGGAGTAAGAGGCAACGAGAGAACAGACGACTCGGCTGTAAGGGTCAAAGGATTGTCATCAGTGAACTTTATGAATTTGAAGGCTTTCGGCGCGATGCAGTCTCAATTCAAGGCGGAGGCGTTGGGAGCCCATATAAGACAAAGGGACAGTGAAACGATCCGAAGGATAACGAAATTTCTATGGGGGATTCGGATAGTGGGAAAACTAGGCTATTACTGAAAGGAAGTAGGAACGTGAGTATGGCTTTTGGTATCATGTGGCGAAGATGATGAGACATTGGAACGTTTCTCATACCAATGCTCGGCCTCGGTGGCTAACAGACTCCGGAACTTAGATTTAAATACGATACAGAATTGAAGCAACTTTGGGACATAGAATGGAGTATGATTAGGGAATTTGCGAGCAGCATGAAATTCCTAACAAAGATTTCTTAGGGGTTATTCTTCTGTATATTTATTGCACGGGTAGGTGTTTGCCTTCCATAGCGGCATGGAATTATTTATCTTACAAGGACATAGGTCCTAAAATATTGGGTTGCCCAAAAAGTAATTGCGGATTTTTTAAAAGAAAGTAAATGCATTTTTAATTACAGAGTCACAAGCTGAAAAAAAATTTGTCAACGCCGACTATATGAAAAATCCGCAATTACATTTTGGGCAACCCAATAACAAAGTCTGAGGGAAACGCAACATAGAAACCCCCAAAAAAGGATTTATCTAATTCCCTCGCCGATTTTAATCAAAGTCTCAAATTTTTATAGGATATTCTAAAAAATTCATTTCAAAGCAATCTAAGGTTTCTAACTGCCGGGCAAATATGACTTGAAGTTAAAATTGCCTGCTGGCAACAGGCGTGATAATTCCATTTGGAGTTTCTTTTCAAATCCATTAAACGCAACGTAACAGAAATTGCTTTAAGCAATACAAAGGTTTTTATTGCCCTCCAAGGTATCATTATTCATTTTTTCCTTATTTTAGAATGCATTCCATATTCCAACCCAAAAGAACAAGGAATTGCATATTCATTGTGTGAGCTTGCAAATTTCTTGCTCAGAACTCGCACATAGTCTCTTTGGTGGTTCATATTTCTTACCAACTACACATTGAGAGTATAATGTGACACACATTTCAGTTAATGTCTTACACGTGGACCTTAAGGGGGGTAATAAGAGAAATCAACAAAGCTTTAAAGAGGATGAGAACGATAAAGGAAGGATATATGCAGTAACGCATCTTACAACAATTGATCCTGCAATATTTCAGCCATTTCAATATACATCCGCAAAATTCCATTGCGTACACTCGACATTGTGAATGTGAGCTTGGGGTATTACGAATTTATATCCTTGTTTGATTGTGGGAGTAGCAAGTGACTGAGTGCTATCTTCAATCTATCCGATTAGGCACGTTTGGTTTATTTGCCAAGGCAAAGGAAATGACATAACAAAGATTTTGAAGATAGGAATCACGGCGACGGAAACGATGACAACGAAAACAACGCAAGACGGGCAGGAACTATGTTTGAAAATTGAGGATGACACGTTTCGATGAACATCAGTTTTATTGCTTTAACATAATCCATTTTTGGCTAACATTTAACCTGATCCGTTAAAAGCAACTTGTTGTGTTTGCACTTTGGGATGAGGACGGTGTATTTATCAGGTAAATGTGTATGCTTTGGTCAGGTTGGCAGGGTGTAATTGCGAGTATGGGTTATTTTGCGCATAATTTTTTATAACAAATTGAAAAAGTACTCAAAGACAAAGTTTAGTTTGAGCTTAACTGAAAGCTATTCGTTCCAAGAAAGAATCGTTGATTAACAAGTAAAAGCGTGCTAAGTTCGTCCAGGCCGAATCTTATATACCCTCCACCATGGATCGCATTTGTCGAGTTCCGTTCCCGGCATCTCTTCTTAGGTAAAAAAGGATATAAGAAAAGATTTGCTTTGCTATTAGAGCGATATCAAGATATGGTCCGGTTTGGACCACAATTAAATTATATGTTGGAGACCTGTGTAAAATGTCAGCCAATTCGAATAAGAATTGCGCGCTTTGGGGGCTCAAGAAGTACAATAGAGAGATCGATTTATATGGGAGCTGCATCGGGCTATAGACCGATTCAGACCATAATAAACACGTATGTTGATGGTCATGAAAGGATCGGTCGTACAAAATTTCAGGCAAATCGGATAATAATTGTGACCTCTAGAGGCTCAAGAAGTCAAGATCCCAGAGCGGTTTATATGGTAGCTATATCAGGTTATGAACCGATTTGTACGTTATTTGATAGAGTTGTTGAAAGTAAGAATAAAATGCGTCATGCAAAATTTGAGCCAGATCGGATAGGAATTGCGCCCTCTAGAGGCTCAAGAAGTCAAGACCCAAGATCGGTTTGTATGACAGCTATATCAGGTTATGAACCGATTTTAACCATACTTGGCACCATTGTTGGATATCATAACAAAATACTTCGTGCAAAATTTTATTCCAATCGGACAAGAATTGCACCCTCTAGAGGCTCAAGAAGTCAAGACCCAAGATCGGTTTATATGGCAGCTATATCAGGTCATGGTCCGATTTAGAACATACTTGGCACAGTTGTTGGATATCATAACAAAATACGTCGTGCAAAATTTCATTTCAATCGGATAAGAATTACGCTCTCTAGAGGCTCAAGAAGTCAAGACCCAAGATCAGTTTATATGACAGCTATATCAGGTTATTTACCGATTTGAACCATAGTTGGCACAGTTGTTGGATATCATAACAAAACACGTCGTGCAAAATTTCATTTCAATCGGATAAGAATTGCGCACTCTAGAGGCTCAAGAAGTCAAGACCCAAGATAGGTTTATATGGCAGCTATATCAAAACATGGACCGATATGGCCCATTTACAATACCAACCGACCTACACTAATAAGAAGTATTTGTGCATATGTGCATATCGACTCAGAACCGCTTTTTGATTCGATTTAGCCATGCCCGTCTGAACGTCCATCCGTCTGTGAGTCCATGTATTCTTGTAATCAAAGTGCAGGTCGTATTTGTTGCTCGATTGTCACGAAATTTTTCACATGCCACTTTTTTGCCCCAAGGACAAACGCTATTGATTTTAAAAATAATCGGTTCAGATTTAGATATAGCTCCCATATATATCTTTCATCCGATATGGCTTTTTAAGGCTGTAGAAGCCAAAATTTGCGTCCGATCTCCACCAAAATTGGGCTGGAGTCGTTTTTGCGAAGTCTCAATGTATGTGCAATATTTCATAAAAATCGTTTCAGATTTAGATATAGCTCTCATATATGTATTTCATCCGATTTGGCTTTTTAAGACTGTAGAAACCACAATTTTGGTCCGAAGTTTTGCATGAGTTGCTTTATTTGACGTCTTCATATGCGTGCAAAATTTCATAAAAATCAGTTCAGATTTATATATAGCTACCATATATATCTTTCATCCGATATGGCCATTTAAGGCTGTACAATCCACAACTTTCGCTCGATTTTATATGAGACGTTTAAATTGACGTTCCAGTACGTGCGCAAAATTTCATTAAAATCGGTCCTAATTTAGATATAGCTCCAGTGTGTATATTTCATCCGATATGGACTTTTAAGGCGGTAAGATCCACAATTTTGGTCTCTGATCTCTACAATCTAGGGCATGAGATGCTCTATTTGACGTCCCACTATGTGTCATTAAAAATTGGCACAGGTTTCGATATAGCTTCCATATAATCTTTTATCCGATATGGCCTTTAAAAAATGTGGAAATCCAAATCTTTTGTCCTATGGTAGGAAAATCTTACAAGGTTCTAAATTGCTATTTTAATTGGTACCTAAATTAAAGTCTGACTAGATTTCCAGATAAGTTCTATATATAACAAGTAAAAGCGTGCTAAGTTCGGCCGGGCCGAATCTTATATACCCTCCACCATGGATCGCATTTGTCGAGTTCTTTTCCCGGCATCTCTTCTTAGGCAAAAAAGGATATGAGAAAAGAGTTGCTCTGCTATTAAAACGATATCAAGATATGGTCCGGTTCGGACAACAATTAAATTATATGTTGGAGACCTGTGTAAAATTTCAGCCAATTCGTATAAGAATTGCGCCCATTGGGGCTCACGAAGTAAAATAGAGAGAACGATTTATATGGGATCTGTATCGGGATATAGACCGATTCAGACCATAATAAACACGTTTGTTGATGGTCATGAGAGGATCCGTCGTACAAAATTTCAGGCATATCGGATAATAATTGCGACCTCTAAGGGTCAAGAAGTCAAGATCCCAGATCGGTTTATATGGCAGCTATATCAGGTTATGAACCGATTTGAACCTTATTTGACACAGTTGTTGAAAGTAAAAATAAAATACGTCATGCAAAATTTCAGCCAAATCGGATAGGAATTGCGCCCTCTAAAAGCTCAAGAAGTCAAATCCCCAGATCTGTTTATATGATAGCTATATCAGGTTATGGACCGATTTCAACCATACTTGGCACAGTTGTTGGATATCATAACGAAATACTTCGTGCAAAAATTCATTCCATTCGGATAAGAATTGCGCCCTCTAGAGGCTCAAGAAGTCAAGACCCCAGATCGGTTTATACGGCAGCTATATCAGGTTATGGGCCGATTTGAACCATACTTGACACAGTTGTTGGATATAATAACAAAACACGTCGTGCAAAATTTCATTCCAATCGGATAAGAATTGCGTACTCTAGAGGCCCAAGAAGTCAAGACCCAAGATCGGTTTATATGGCAGCTATATCAGGTTATGGACCGATTTGAACCATACTTGGCGCAGTTGTTGGATATCATAACAAAACACGTCGTGCAAAATTTCATTCTGATCGGATAAGAATTGCGCACGTTAGAGGCTCAAGAAGTCAAGACCCAAGATCGGTTTATATGGCAGCTATATCAGGTTATGAACTGATTTTAACCATACTTGGCACAGTTGTTGGATATCATAACAAAACACGTCGTGCAAAATTTCATTCCAATCGGATAAGAATTGCGCACGTTAGAGGCTCAAGAAGTCAAGACCCAAGATCGGTTTATATGGCAGCTATATCAAAACATGGACCGATATGGCCCATTTACAATACCAACCGACCTACACTAATAAGAAGTATTTGTGCAAAATTTCAAGCGGCTAGCTTTACTCCTTCGCAAGTTAGCGTGCTTTCGACAGACAGACGGACGGACGGACGGACGGACAGACGGACGGACATGGCTAGATCGACATAAAATGTCACGACGATCAAGAATATATATACTTTATGGGGTCTCAGACGAATATTTCGAGTAGTTACAAACAGAATGACGAAATTAGTATACCCCCCATCTTATGGTGGAGGGTATAAAAAGTACTACATGCACTAGGTGGTGTAGGGTATTATATAGTCGGCACCGCCCGACTTTTGCCTTTCCTTACTGGTTTTATTTAGATTTACTTTTGCTTTACGAGGCTTAGTTAAGGAGTTATGGCCAATCAAAGTTTTCCAAGTGCTAAATTGGATTTTGATAGATTATAATCAAAATTTTAGATTTTTACTTTTGCCTTCATGGGTTTTTGCACGCCAATAGAGGGAGTGAATGGGTCCTCCAAGTTCCGCAGATTGCTCTCCAAGGATCCTAAAACTACTGAAATTATTATAACAGATGACGGAACTTGGTCGGAGTCTAGCTCTGAGAAGCTCGAGCTACTAGCTGCTACGCAATTCCCTGTTTGCTCGGATGTCACCGTGGATAAATATACCCGTATGGTATCGAAGTCCCTAAGGACACTACACAGTGCCGGGTCACTGTTCGTGATTGAGGACATGATTAGTAGAATGTAGCCGAGGATAAATATTCGCGTATGGTATCGTTGTCCCTCATGTCCCAAGTCACTGTTCGTGTTTGAGAACATGACGACGGATGGCAAGATAGTCTGGACGATGAATTCGTTTGAACCCTACATATCAGCGGAATCGGATGGCAAATACTTCGTATTAGTGCAGGTCGGATGGGATTGTAAATAGGCTATATTGGTCCATGTTTTGACAACCTCAAGCTAACTTTTTTGTAGGGATTTTTGCAGGAATTTGAAAATCGGACCACAAATGAAAATTTGAAAGCTTGAACCAACTTCAGGGGCCTGCCATAGGTGCCCAGACCACCTTGGGTCTTGAAATTTTACATGTGATCTCGATAATACCTGAGCTTGAAATATTTCAGATATTCGTTTTCAAATGGCATGTTTTTTGCCAGTTATACCCACCACCGAAGCATGGGGGTATATTCAATTTGTCATTCCGTTTGCCACACTTCGAAATATCCATTTCCGACGAATTTGGGAGAGTTAATTGTGTTAGGCCAGTCGACATCCCTCTTCAATTTGGCTCCGGTCGGTACAGATTTGAATATAGCTGCCATATAGACCGATCTCTCGATTTAAGGTCTTGCGCCCATAAAAGCAACATTTATTATCCGATTTCGCTGAAATTTGGGACAGTGAGCTGTGTTAGGCCCTTCGACTTCCTTCGTTAATTTGGCCCAGATAGACCGATCCTCCGATTAAGGGTCTTAGACACACAAAAGCCACATTTATTATCCGATTTTGATGAAATTTGGGACAGTGAATAGACCCATCGACATCCTTTGTCAATTTGGCCCAGATCGGTACAGATTTGGATATAGCTGCCATATAGACCGATCCTCCGATTTAGGGTCTTAGGTCATTTATTATCAGATTTTGCTGAAGTTTGTGACAGTGAGTTGTCTTAGGCCCTTCGACATCTTTCTTCAATTTGGCCCAGATCGGTCCAGATTTGTATATAGCTGCCATATAGACTGATATCTAGGTTTTAGGTTTTTGGGCCATAAAAGACGCAATTATTGTCCGATGTCGCTGAAATTCAAGACAGTGAGTTTAGTTAGGCTCTTCGACGCACTTGTTAAATTTTGCCCAGATTGGTCCCGATTTGAATATAGCTGCCATATAGACCGATCTCTCGATTTAATGTTTTCGGCCCATTATAGAGGCATTTATTGTCCGATTTCGCTGAAATTTGGGACAGTGCTTTGTGTTAGACTCTTCTTGGCCCAAATGGGTCCATATTTGGATATAGCTGCCATGTAGACCGATTTCTCGATTTAAAGTCTTGGCCCCCGAAAAGCCGCATTTATAATCTGATTTCACTGAAATTTGACACAGAGACTTATGTTAGGCTTTTCGACATCCGTATCGTATATGGTTCAGATCGGTTTATTTTTAGATATAGCTACTGTACTTATTAGTATTTGTTCCAAATCGGAACATATTTTGATATAACTGATATGGGACATAAGGTATGAAATTTTCACCGAATTTTGATGAAAGGTGTTTTACATATATACCCGAGGTGGTGGGTTTGAAAAGTTAGGCCCGGCCGAACTTAACGCTTTTTTACTTGTTTTTTTTCGTTTCTATCCCACTGTGCTGCTCTGAAAGTTCTGGCGTCGGAGCGTTTAGGGTTAAGGCTGTCTGGCTCTGCTGGGTCTCAGGCGATCAAGGTGTGACGGGGAATGAAGCGGCGGACCAGCTGGTTAAGAATGGATAGCTGATTGCCGCAGTTCTTGCTATGGAGTGAGCCTTCCACTGTGCGAGCTTCTACTGAGATGGCTGCGTGATTAAAGCGTGGCTTGGTGCTGTAGGTTGTAGGATGTCAAATGCCCTGTGGTCGAGTGTTTCGCGGACTGTGTCCTGTCTTATCCTGAGCCTGAGAGAGTATGACTTGGGACTGCTAATGGGAGTCCTGACTGGTCATTTCAACGTTAGGTCTGTTTCTTTCTCATTTGACATGTGGCGGTTGGATCTACGATATCCCTGGTAACAGAAGTTACATAGACTTCTATACGGATGGTTCCAAACTAAACGACCTGATGGGCTTTGGGGTGTACTCTAAAGATCTAGAACTGGACATCTCGAAATGCTAACCCGACCACTGCATTGTGTATCAAGCGGAGATCCTTGCAATTAAGGAAGTGGTGGAATGGCTAAGATTTAATGTCATAACGACTATTGGCATAAATATCTTCTTAGACAGCCAGGCAGCGATTAAATCCCTGGATAACGTATTTTTGAACATAAAAACCGCCCTCGACTGTCGCAGATCTTACAACGAGATGCCTCAACAGTTCAAAATTCACCTGCTTTGGGTGCCGGGCCATAGGGATGTCCCAGTGAATTGTAAAGCGGACGAGCTTCCGAAACTCGGAACTCCCCTACACATTCCAGGGCTACTGGGATCTGTGGGTATGTCTCTAACAACGAATGTCCGAAGAACAACGAATGATAGATGGTCACAAAGAGGGGGCTGTGAGCATTCCAAAACTATGTGCCCTAATCTAGACTTGAAGAGGTCTACCGCATCGCTGTTACTGGCTAGAATAGACATCTCAGTCATTGAGTTCGGTCATGACAGGTCACTGTCTAATCGGAAGACATGCTGACAGACTGAAAGTTGCCAGTAACGACTTTTGCAGAAGCTGTAGGTACATTGAGAAAGAAAAGACTATAGAACACCTTCTGGGTGTGTGTCCCTCTCTGGCAGTCAGAAGGAGTTCCACTTTAGGTTCTCATTTCTTTGAGAACCTGTCTGATTTAGCGGATGTGAACATTCGCAAGTTATTGGGTTGGATGGTTCAACGGTAGGAACTAGAAGGAATCTTCCTTCTTCTGTTCCTGTGGTATCACAATGGACGAAAACGTCTAAGTGAGTCTGATGGCAGACTGCCACATAAACCTTACCTAACCTAACCTACCTTTTTATACCCTCCACCATAAGATGGGGGGTATACTAATTTCGTCATTCTGTTTGTAACTACTCGAAATATTCGTCTGAGACCCCATAAAGTATATATATTCTTGATCGTCGCGACATTTTATGTCGATCTAGCCATGTCCGTCCGTCTGTCCGTCCGTCCGTCTGTCTGTCGAAAGCACGCTAACTTCCGAAGGAGTAAAGCTAGCCGCTTGAAATTTTGCACAAATACTTCTTATTAGTGTAGGTCGGTTGGTGTTGTAAATGGGCCATATCGGTCCATGTTTTGATATAGCTGCCATATAAACCGATCTAGGGTCTTGACTTCTTGAGCCTCTAGAGTGCGCAATTCTTATCCGATTGGAATGAAATTTTGCACGACGTGTTTTCTTATGATATCCAACAACTGTGCTAAGTATGGTTTAAATCGGTCCATAACCTGATATAGCTGCCATATAAACCGATCTTGGGTCTTGACTTCTTGAGCCTCTAGAGGGCGCAATTCTTATCTGATTGGAATGGAATTTCGCACGACGTGTTTTGTTATGATACCCAACAACTGTGCCAAGTATGGTTCAAATCGGTCCATAACCTGATATAGCTGTCATATAAACAGATCTGGGGATTTGACTTCTTGAGCTTCTAGAGGCCGCAATTCCTATCCGATTTGGCTGAAATTTTGCATGACGTATTTTAATTTTACTTTCAACAACTGTGTCAAATAAGGTTCAAATCGGTTCATAACCTGATATAGCTGCCATATAAACCGATCTGGGATCTTGACTTCTTGACCCCTAGAGGTCGCAATTATTATCCGATATGCCTGAAATTTTGTACGACGGATCCTCTCATGACTATCAACAAACGTGTTTATTATGTTTTGAATCGGTCTATGGCCCGATACAGATCCCATATAAATCGTTCTCTTTATTTTACTTCGTGAGCCCCAATGGGCGCAATTCTTATACGAATTGGCTGAAATTTTACATTGGTCTCCAACATATAATTTAATTGTGGTCCGAACCGGACCATATCTTGATATCGTTTTAATAGCAGAGTAACTCTTTTCTTATATCCTTTTTTGCCTAAGAAGAGATGCCGGGAAAAGAACTCCACAAATGCGATCCATGGTGGAGGGTATATAAGATTCGGCCCGGCCGAACTTAGCACGCTTTTACTTGTTATTTCTATCTGACTTTTCTCCTTCTTCATTTTCTTCTTTCTTCTAGGGTGAATACAATGGGCATATAGCACCCGATTGAAGGGGCTAAGTTGCTAGTCCCATACCCTCCAACCTTACCAACTTTTGCTTTACGAAACTTAGCTAAGGAGGTATGACCTTTAAAAGGTTTCCAAGAGAAAAACAAATCATTCACAGTGTACTTTAGTGTCTCCAACTGAAGTGTCATCTTCTTGCTCAGATTTGAACATAGACTTTCAGCGTCATAGTCTAACATGTTAACCTATGCCCCACGGTGGCCTCATATATACTTTTATTTTCTTGAATCTACAGATAGAACCCAATTTATGAAATACCCTGGCTTTGATTTGTGATCATATCAATTGAATTTTTTTTTTTAATTTTTGCTACAAATTCATTTTAAATGACAGTTTCCTTCTGCAGTGTCCTTGTTCAACGTCCCATATACAAACACGTGACCAATTTCTATATATTTGTTTATCCACTCTAACGCTTATCAAATTAGAGGCGGAAGTACCATTTCGCTTAGTCTCATAAACTATAGTATTGATTGTGGATGTGTGTGTGTGTGTGTCTGAGTGTAGTTAGCATGGTTGTGTATGTAAGTTCATCATATGCTCATACTTCGGCAAGAACACAGTTTGTCATACTCATCGTTCGAAGAAGCAGATGTGTTCTTCCGTTTATCCTGTGAAATGGAAAAACTTGTTTTTTCCTACGTTTTCAGGCGTCATTTTTGTTTATTGCATGGGATATAAGACGAACTTAAAACCTCTGCATGTTGCTCTTTATGGGGGGCCAATGCAAAAAATGGTGATGATAAACAGAAAATATTGCTTAAGAATTTCCTCAACAAAAAAAAACGAGATATTGACAATGCAATATTTTAAAAAGACGACTAAATTTGTAGCCCGTTTTAGAAGAAAACAAGTAAAAGCGTGCTAAGTTCGGCCGGGCCGAATCTTATATACCCTCCACCATGGATCGCATTTGTCGAGTTCTTTTCCCGGCATCTCTTCTTAGGCAAAAAAAGGATAAAAGAAAAGAGTTGCTCTGCTATTAGAGCGATATCAAGATATGGTCCGGTTGGGACCACAATTAAATTATATTTATGTTGGAGACCTGTGTAAAATGTCAGCCAATTCGAATAAGAATTGCGCCCTTTGTGGGCTCAAGAACTAAAATAGAGAGATCGATTTATATGGGAGCTGTATCGGGCTATATCATAACAAAACACGTCGTGCAAAATTTGATTCCAATTGGATAAGAATTGCGCACTCTAGAGGCTCAAGAAGTCAAGACCCAAGATCGGTTAATATGGCAGCTATATCAGGTTATGGACCGATTTGATCGATACTTGACACAGTTGTTCGATATCATAACAAAACACGTCGTGCAAAATTTCATTCCAATCGGATAAGAATTGCGCACTCTAGAGGCTCAAGAAGTCAAGACCCAAGATCGGTTTATATGGCAGCTATATCAGGTTATGAAACGATTTGAACCATACTTGACACAGTTGTTCGATATCATAACAAAACACTTCGTGCAAAATTTCATTCCAATCGGATAAGAATTGCGCCCTCTAGAGGCTCAAGAAGTCAAGACCCAAGATCGGTTTATATGGCAGCTATATCAGGTTATGGACCGAATTGAACCATACTTGACACACTTGTTGGATATCATAACAAAACACGTCCTGCAAAATTTCATCCCAATCGGATAAGAATTGCGCACTATAGAGGCTCAAGAAGTCAAGACCCAAGATCGGTTTATATGGCAGCTATATCAAAACATGGACCGATATGGCCCATTTGCAATACCAACCGACCTGCACTAATAAGAAATATTTGTGCAAAATTTGAAGCGGCTAGCTTTACTCCTTCGGAAGTTAGCGTGCTTTCGACAGACAGACGGACGGACGGACGGACGGACATGGCTAGATCGACATAAAATTTCACGACGATCAAGAATATATATACTTTATGGGGTCTCAAACGAATATTTCGAGTAGTTACAATCAGAATGACGAAATTAGTATACCCCCCATCTTATGGTGGAGGGTATAAAAAAACTGCAAAATAAGTTTCTGCTATAGGAAGGTGGGTTATACAGTAGGTTATCTAAGTGCTCGTGGAATCCTTTGTCTTGCTTTTATAAGGCACTAGCCGTACTGGGCCCGCTCCGCTGCACCTTCTTTAACTCTCTAATATCTTTTTAGGGTGGGGACACTTCGCGGATATTGAATTCGTGCCATTGTAGCCTATGACGCAGAACGCGTTCGAATTCTGGAGGGAATATGGGACAAGGCGGTGTTTATCCCCGCTTAATGTTGGCGACATTTGCGAGATACAACGCGTTACATGGTCATTTAAAAAAATTTCCCCAAAGAGGTGTTGCACTGCGGGCAGCCGTTTGGACTCGTCTATAAAAAAAAGTCCTTTATCGTTGAGTTCAAACTTGAATCGGAAAGCACTCATTGATGTGTGAAAATTTGCCCCTTCTCGGTTCATGGTGGAAATGTTCTTCCTTAGGGTAATGTTCTCATTAGGGGAGGGATGGCACCTCAGACATTTCGACTCAAATATGGATATCAAATTCGTGCTGCACTTCCAAATCGCTTTAAGTTGAGCCCCATATTGCCATGGCCGGTAAATAAAGGGTGATTTTTTTGAGGTTAGGATTTTCATGCATTAGTATTTGACAGATCACGTGGGATTTCAGACATAGTGTCAAAGAGAAAGATGCTCAGTATGCTTTGACATTTCATCATGAATAGACTTACTAACGAGCAACGCTTGCAAATCATTGAATTTTATTACCAAAATCAGTGTTCGGTTCGAAATGTGTTCATTCACCGTAACGTTGCGTCCAACAGCATCTTTGAAAAAATACGGTCCAATGATTCCACCAGCGTACAAACCACACCAAACAGTGCATTTTTCGGGATGCATGGGCAGTTCTTGAACGGCTTCTGGTTGCTCTTCAATCCAAATGCGGCAATTTTGCTTATTTACGTAGCCATTCAACCAGAAATGAGCCTCATCGCTGAACAAAATTTGTCAAAATTTGAACACATTTTGAACCGAACACTGATTTTGGTAATAAAATTCAATGATTTGCAAGCGTTGCTCGTTAGTAAGTCTATTCATGATGAAATGTCAAAGCATACTGGGCATCTTTCTCTTTGACACCATGTCTGAAATCCCACGTGATCTGTCAAATACTAATGCATGAAAATCCTAACCTCAAAAAAATTACCCTTTATGAACCGTTTGGAGGGTATTTTGAGGCTGGGCGGCCACCGGCACTTTGCACTAAAAATAGATATTAAATTCGTTCTTTATTCCCAACGGAAATGAAGTTCAGTTTAGGGGGTGCTTTAGGGCGTACTCCAAAACTCTTGGCTCCAAAATTGGATATTAAATTCATTTTCTACTCTCAAAAACCTTTGATTTGAGTCCCATATTGTCATAATGGTTCAAATTTGACCCATTTGACGTATCTTTAGGAGGAAAGGCACCACCTAGACTTGAACGCAAATTTTAATGTCATATGCGTAATCTACTTCCTTATACCTTTCATTTGAGTCCCATATAGCCATGGTCGGCTAATATGCCCGTTTGGGGGTATTTGGGGGTGGGCGACCTTCCATTAGTTCGACCTAATGTTTTATGCCATATTTGTAGTCTACTGTCTAATACTTTTCATTTGAATCTAATATTGATATGAATTTTGAATATATCTGTTTAGAGGAGTTTTGAGGTTGGGGGCCTGCTAGGTACTTGGACCCAAATTTTAATACCATATTCGTTTTCTGCTCTCCAATACCTTTCATTACCCTTATTGTGCCCATCGGACCACTTTCGGGTATGGGTGGCGTTTTTGGGGTAAGGAGGAGGGTCCGTCTCCATCCGATATCTAAAAATTATATAGCCTATGTTTACTTGCAGACCAATCTACACAATGTATGAACATTTTAAGAAAATCGGTTCAGCCAAGTATCACATAGTCATAATGGGTCTAATGGCGTTTTTGAGGGATGGCATGACCCCCTATACTTCGATCTGATTTTGTATGACAGATTCGAAATCTACTCCCAAATACCTTTCATCTAAGTCCCATTTTGAAATGAACGTCCAATATGTCTGTTTGGGACAGTTTTGGGGTTGAGACGGCCCGATGGGTACTTAAACTCAAATAATTTGTATTCTACTCTCCAATACCTTTCATTTGATACCTATATTGTCCCTATCGGTCCACTTTTGATTTTGAGTTATGTTTTTGGCATAAGGGGGAGGGTCCGTCCCCCTTTCGATACCGAAAAATTATATAGCCTATGTTTCCTTCCAGATCAACCTACACAATATACGAAAATTTCGATAAAATCGTACCGATAGGGTCCAATTTTGATTTTGGGTTGTGCTTTTGGCAGAAGGGAGAGGGTCCGTCCCCCTTCCGCTACCGAAAAATAAAATTAACGTCCAATGTGTCTATTTGGGGCAGTTTTGGGACAGTTTTGGGGTTGGGGCGGCCCGATGGGTACTTGGACTCAAATTTTCAAACCATAATCGTATTCTACTCTCCAATACCTTGCATTTGATACCTATATTGTCCCTATCGGTCCACTTTTGATTTTGGGTTGGGTTTTTGGCATAAGGGGGAGGGTCCGTCCCCCTTTCGATACCCAAAATTTATAGAGCCTATGTTTCCTTCCAGACCAACCTACACAGTATACGAAAATTTCGAGAAAATCGGAGCGACAGGGTCCAATTTTGATTTTGGGTTGTGTTTTTGACATAAGGGGGAGGGTCCGTTCCCCTTCCGATACCGAAAAATTAAATGAACGTCTAATATGTCTATTTGGGGCAGTTTTGGGGTTGGGACGGCCCGTTGGGTACTTAGACTCAAATTTCAATGCCATATTCGTATTCTCCTCTCCAATACCTCGCATTTGATACCTATATTGTCCCTATCGGTCCACTTTCGATTTTGGGTTATGTTTTTGGCATAAGGGAGAGGGTCTGTCGCCCTTCTGATACCGAAAAATTATACAGCCTACGTTTCCTTCCAGACCAACCTACATAATATGTGAAAATTTCGAGAAAATCGGACCGACAGTGTCCACTTTTGATTTTGGGTTGTGTTTTTGGCATAAGGGGGAGGGTCCGTCCCCCTTCCGATACCGAAAAATTAAATGAACGTCCAATATGTCTATTTGGGGCAGTTTTGGGGTTGGGACGCCCGTTGGGTACTTAGACTCAAATTTCAATGCCATATTCGTATTCTACTCTCCAATACCTTTCATTTGATACCTATATTGTCCCTATCGGTCCACTTTCGATTTTGGGTTATGTTTTTGGCATAAGGGAGAGGGTCTGTCGCCCTTCTGATACCGAAAAATTATACAGCCTATGTTTCCTTCCTTCTACATAATATGTGAAAATTTCGAGAAAATCAGTTCTGCCGTTTTACAGTCTATACTGAACAAAGAAACCAAGCCTCATATAAACATGATTGGCTAATGTGCCCATTTTGGGCGTTTTTGTGGTGGTCGGGTGACCCCCTATACTTCGACATGAATTTGTATACCAAATTCGTTATCTGCTTCCGCATACTTTCAATTTGATACCCATATTGTCCTTATCGGTCCACTTTTAATTTTGGGTGGTGTTTTTGGGGTAACGGTGGAGGGTCCGCCCCCTCCGTTATCAATAAATTATAAAGACTATTCCTACTTTTTGACCATATTCATAATCTACTCCCGAATTTTTTTTCATTTGAGTCCCATATTGTCATGATTGTCAAATAAACCTATTTTAAGGGTTGTGGGGGCTCGGGCGGCCCCCAGGTACTTGGGCCCAACTTTTGTTAAGAAATTCTTACTCTACTCTTGAATACATTGCATTCGAATCTCATATTGTCCACTTTTATTTTTGGGTAGTATTTTTGGGGTAAGGGGAAGGGTCCGCCCCCTCCCGATATCAAAAAACCCTCGATATCCAGGGATATACTCTAAAAGTGTCACATACAGTAGAGATATGCCATAACTCAAAAAAGTTTAGCTCTTGACTGATAAGGGATGGTTGTGGGGAAGCCGCATTAGATACTTCTATAAACTGTCCCACATATCAGTTCTATGCCAATCACAAACTATTTTTTTTTTTTTTTTTTAATACCCATAACGCAACTACTCAAACACCTAATGATAATTCACAATAGCAGAAACCTAATAAAACTTCATTAACACCACTAATCACTGTGTGTAAGTGACTAAAACAGTAGTTATGGCATATGTCAATTCTTCAGAAAAACGAAGCGAAGAGAAAACTTTGCATTTGTTTTCCCCCCCCATGTCACTTTGTGGCTTGTTTTGTACACAATAATCACTGAGTTGTTTATGCATGACTGTTGTTTTTATATGTAAACGACAAAGTTTCGAGTAATTTTCACATTTTATTAAATGCAACAAACAAAGTTAGACTTAATTAAATACATTAACACCGTTGGTTTTGTGTTAAGTTTTCTATTGACACTGAATGTGAGTGACAACAGTTGAAAACTTGTGCAGACGTGAAATGAAAGGCGTAACTTTTATTGAATTTTCTAGGAATGGGTACAGAAGGGTGAATAAGGACTTGGGCATGAGACTTTTTACGGGGATAGCTGATTCAGGGCAAAAAAAGTAGAAATGCAAAAAGTTCGGCCGGGCCGAACTTTGGACACCCATCACCCACCAGGTACCATTTGTTAACCACATGTGGACAAAATCCACTGAAAATGGTTTAGAAAAGAACCCTTAGCAGTTATATATGGAAATAGGGTCCGATGTATGCCAAACCAAGAAAGGACTTCGGGGTCTTACTTAGCTCACTGATCCAAAATTCAGTGAAATACGGTAAAAAGTGGGCCTTATGTGGGTTCAAGACCGTTAATAGGGAGCTTGGCATACTAAATGGCGATTATATTCAAATATGATCCGATCAGCACCATATTAGGAAAGGTGTGAAGGAGTCCAATACAACTCTCTAATCGGGTCATAAACCCAGAATACATGGCTGAAAAACCTTAAATCCGGAGTTTGGTATATATGACAGCTATATGCAAATATGGTTCGATCTGAACAATACTCCGCAAGGACGATGATGGGACTACCACACCTCACACCGACAAATTTTAATGAAATCGTCTACTAAATGTGATTTTTAAGGGCCGAAGAACTTAAATCGGGAGATCGGTATATATGACAGCTATTTCCAAATATAGATAGCTCTACAACATTTAGGGCATGAATGTTGAAGAGCTTGAAACAAGTAAAAAGGCGTTCAGTTGGGCAGGGCTGAACTTTGCATACCCACCACCTCGGTTATATATGTAAACTATCTTTCATCTTAATCCGGTGAAGAATTTATAGTTTATACTCCCATAGCTGCTATACCGAAAAATGGTCCGATTTGGATCAAATCCGACACGGACATTGAGTGGTCTAATAACTACAAGTTATTGTTCAATTTTGTAGAACAAAATGTGGACAAAAACTTCAATCGAGAGATCGGTCTATGTGGCAGCTATATCCTAATCTGGACCAAATTGCAGAAACTTGTTGAAGAGCTTAACACAACCCACTGTTCTAAATTTCGGCGCCATCGGACAATAAATGTGCCTTAAATCGAGAGATCGGTCTATATGGCAACTCTATCCAAATCTGGACCGATGGGGGCCAAATTAAAAAAGGACGTCCAGCTGCCTGACATAACTCACTGTACCAAATTTCGGCGAACTCGTACAATAAATGCGCCTTTTATGGGCCCAAGACCTTAAATCGAGAGATCGGCCTATATGGCAGCTATATCCAAATCTGGACCGAGCTGGGCCAAATTGGAGATGGATGTCGAAGGGCCTAACAAAACTCACCGTCTTAAATTTTGGCGCCATCGGACAATAAATGCGCCTTTTATGGGCCCAAGATCTTAAATCGAGAGATTGGTCTCTATGGCAGCTATATCCAAATGTGGACCGATCTGGACCAAATTGAAAATGGATGTCGAAGGGGCCAAACACAACTCACTGTCCCAAATTTCAGCGAAATCGGATAATAAATGCGCCTTTTATTGATCAAAAACCTTAAATCTAGAGATCGGTCTATATGGCAGCTATATCCAAATCTAGACCAATCTGAGCTAAATTGAAGAAGGATGTTAAAGGGTCGAACACAACTCACTATCCCAAATTTCGGCGAAATTGGACAATAAATGCGTCTTTAATGGGCCCAAAACCTTAAATCTAGAGATCGGTCTATATGACAGCTATATCCAAATCTAGACCAATCTGAGCTAAATTGAAGAAGGATGTTAAAGGGCCGAACACAACTCACTATCCCAAATTTCGGCGAAATCAGACAATAAATGCGTCTTTAATGGGCCCAAAACCTTAAATCGAGAGATCGGTCTATATGGCAGCTATATCCAAATCTAGACCGATCTCTGCCAAATTGTAGAAAGATGTTTAAGGGCCTATCATAACTCACTGTCCCAAATTTTAGCGACATCGGACAATAAATGCGCCTTTTATTGATCAAAAACCTTAAATCGAGAGATCGGCCTATATGGCAGCTATATCCAAATCTGAACCGATCTGAGCCAAATTGAAGAAGAATGTCAAGCCCCTAACACAACTCACTGCCCCAAATTTCAGCAAAATCGGATAATATTTGTGGCTTTTATGGGCCTAAGACCCTAAATCGGCGGATCGGTCTACATGGGGGCTATATCAAGATATAGTCCGATATAGCCCATCTTCGAACCTGCTTGTGGACAAAAAAAGAATTTGTGCAAAGTTTCAGCTCAATATCTCTATTTTTAAAGACTGTACCGTGATTTCAACTGACAGACGGACGGACATGTCTGGATCGTCTTAGATTTTTACGCTGATCAAGAACATATATAATTAATAGGGTCGGAAATGGATATTTCGATATGTTGCAAACGGAATGACAAAATGAATATACCCCCATCCTTCGGTGGTGGGTATAAAAATAGTAAAAAACCAGCCGCTTGAGGACGGGCAGAGTTCGAATCATGGCGAGAACATCAGAAAAACAATTTCAGCGGTGGTTATCCCCTCCTAGTGTTCGCGACATTTTCGAGGCACCATGCTATGTTAAAACTTCTCCCCAGCTATATAGAAATAAGATCCGATTTGGACCAAAGTCGCCACAGACGTCGAGTGGTGAAATAAATAAAATTCAGTTTAAGCTTGTAAAATATAATATTGGCTTTGTTGGCAGCGAAATCGGAAATCGAAATCAGCTTAAGGCCATAAATCTTAAGATCGGTCTCTATGACAGCTATATTTAGAATTTCGACCGGATGGCGAAGGGCCTAACACAGCTCACTATGCAAAATTTCAGCGAAATCGAGTAATAAACTCCGTTTTTATGGTCCAAGGACTAAAATCGGGAGATCGGTACATATGCCAGCTATGTCAAAATATGAACCATTGGGAACCATATATGGCAAGGATGTCGGGAAGCCTTACATAGCTTAATGTGTAAAATTTCAGCGAAATTGGATAATAAATGCGCTTTTTATAGGAAAAAGACTATAAATCGGCAAATCGGTTTATATGACAGCTATATCCAAATATTAAAAAATCTAGACCTTATTGAACGTGTATATCAAAGAGATTTATACAGCTCACTATGCCAAATTCGGAAAGCGGGTAATAAATGCGCCTTCTAAGGGCCCAAGACCTTAAATCGGAAGATGGGTCTATACGGGAACAATTTGTGCCAAATTTCATCGAAATCGGATAATAAAAGCGTCTTTTATGGACAAAAGAGCATAAATCGGAAGAATGGTCTATATGGCAGCTATATTTAAATATAGACCGATCTGAACCATATATGGCACGCATGTCGAAAATCCTACCATAGTTCACTGTGACAAATTTCAGCGAAATCGGATAATAAATGGGGCTTTAAGGGACCTAAGTTCTTAAATCGACCCTATATGCTCAAGATATAGTCCACCTTCGATCTTAGCCTGCCTATGAACAAAAAAGGAATCTGTGCTAAGTTTCAGCTAACTATCTCCATTTTTAAAGCCTGTAGCGTGATTTTAACAGACAGACGGACATGGCTAGATAGTCATAGATTTTTACGACGATCAAGAATATATGTACTTTATAGGGTCAGAAATGAATATTTCGATGTGTTGCAAAAGGAATGACAAAATGAATATACCCCCATCCTTTGGTGGTGGGTATATAAACGAAAGTGCCGACTACTGGTATATGCCGAACTTAGGAGCACTTACCCTAATATGTATTTGAACAACACATACGATAAACAAATAAAGTAATGTAGATTCGAGAAACAATCATGGCCCTGAACACAGGCTTCATAACATTTTACAAAGCATTCCACATATGAAATCCACTTTAGGCTGCAGCGTATCACACCGGGCCAGCTGCTGCAAATGCAAATTTTGCCCATGAACATTCCACTAAGGAACAGGGGCAAACTTTTCACATATCAAAGAGTGCAGTGCGATTCAAGTTTAAGCACAATGATAAGGGGTCTCTATTTTATAGCCGAGTCGGAACGGCACACCGCAGTGCGACACCTCTTTGGAGAGTAGTTTTACATGGCATAGTACCTCACAAATGATGCCAGCATTAGGAGGAGAAAACAACGCTGAAAATTGTTTTCTGTTGGTCTCGCCAGGTTTCGAAACCAGACTTTCAGCATCATAGGCGGACATGCTAAACTCTGCGCTACGGTGGCCTCAGGGCCAGCTAAAAGTTATTAGAAAATAATAAAACTTTGATATAGGCTTTACATCAGAATATATTTTTAAATATATATAAAATTTCTAAAAATATGTGAAACAAGTAAAAAGGCGTTAAGTTCGGCCGGGCCGAACTTTGGATACCCACCACCTCGGGTATATATGTAAACCACCTTTCATCAAAATTCGGTGAAAGTTTCATAACTTATACTCATATACCTCATACCGATCTGGACTATATACGACACGCATGTCGAAAAGCCGAACATAAGTCACTGTGTCAAATTTCAGTGAAATCGGATTATAAATGCGCCTTTTATGGGGCCAAGACTTTAAAACGAGATATCGGTCTACATGGCAGCTATATCCAAATCTGGACCGCTTTGGGCCAAGTTCATAAACATGTCGAAGAGCCTAACACAAAGCACTGTCCCAAATTTCGGCGAAATCGGACAATAAATGCCTCTTTTATGGGCCCTAAACCTTAAATCCAGAGATCGGTCTATATGGCAGCTATATTCAAATCTGGACCGATCTGGGCAAAATTTAAGAAGGACGTCGAAGAGCCTAACCAAACTCACTGTCTCAAATTTCAGCGACATCGGACAATAAATGCGTCTTTTATGGCCCCAAAACCTAAAACCTAGATATCGGTCTATATGGCAGCTATATCCAAATCTGGACCGATCTGTGCGATATAGCAGAAGTATGTCAAGGGGCTTAACTTAACTTACTGTTCCAAATTTCGGGGACATCGGGCAATAAATGAGCATTTTATAGGCCCAAAACCATAAATCAAGAAATCGGTCTATATGGCAGCTATATCCAAATTTGAACCGATCTGGACCAAATTAAAGAAATGTGTCAAAGGGCCTAACACATCTCTCTGTCCCAAATTTCAGCAAAATCAGATAATGAATGTGGCTATTATGGGCCTTACACCATAAATCGGACGATCGATCTATATGGCAGCTATATGCAAATCTGGACCGATCTGAGCCAAATTAAAGAAACATGTCAAAGGGGCTAAGACAACTCACTGTCCCAAATTTCAGCGAAATCGGACCATAAATGTGGCTTTAATGGGCCTTAGACCCTATATCGGAGGATCGGTCTATATGGCAGCTATATCCAAATCTGGACCGATCTGAGCCAAATTGACAAAGGATGTCGAAGGGCCTAACACAACTCACTGTCCCAAATTTCAGCAAAATCGGATAATAAATGTGGCTTTTGTGGGCCTAAGACCCTAAACCGAAGGATCGGTCTATATGGCAGCTATATCCAAATCTGAACCGATCTGGACCAAATTAAAGAAGCATGTCAAAAGGCCTAAGACAACTCAATATCCCAAATTTCAGCGAAATCGGACCATAAATGTGGCTTTTATGGGCCTTAGACCCTATATCGGAGGATCGGTTTATATGGCAGCTATATCCAAATCTGGACCGATCTGAGCCAAATTGACAAAGGATGTCGAAGGGCCTAACACAACTCACTGCCCCGAATTTCATCAAAATCGGATAATAAATGTGGCTTTTGTGGGCCTAAGACCCTAAACCGGAGGATCGGTCTATATGGCAGCTATATCCAAATCTGAACCGATCTGGACCAAATTAAAGAAACATGTCAAAAGGCCTAAGACAACTCAATATCCCAAATTTCAGCGAAATCGGACCATAAATGTGGCTTTTTCGGGCCTTAGACCCTAAATCGGAGGATCGGTCTATATGGCAGCTATATCCAAATCTGGACCGATCTGAGCCAAATTGACAAAGGATGTCGAAGGGCCTAACACAACTCACTGTCCCAAATTTCAGCGAAATCGGACCATAAATGTGTCTTTTATGGGCCTAAGACCCTAAATCGGCGGATCGGTCTATATGGGGGCTATATCAAGATATAGTCCGATATAGCCCATCTTCGAACTTAACCTGCTTATGGACAAAAAAAGAATCTGTGCAAAATTTCAGCTCAATATCTCTATTTTTAAAGACTGTAGCGTGATTTCAACAGACAGACGGACAGACGGAAAGACGGACAGACGGACAGACGGACGGACATGGCTAGATCGTCTTAGATTTTTACGCTGATCAAGAATATATATACTTTATAGGGTCGGAAATGGATATTTCGATGTGTTGCAAACGGAATGACAAAATGAATATACCCCCATCCGTCGGTGGTGGGTATAATAAATCGATATTTGTAGCTAAAGAAGTATGTAAAATCCAATATAAAATCATAGCAATAATAGTACTGACCTTAAGTTCATTTACATTCACCATAGTCTCACAACAGGGTTTCCACAACGCCCCATATATTTACAGACAAATTTCTGTTGCCAAAATACACAAATCCAAAGCTAAGCCCATTTTAAACGAATAACACAATCTGCTATTTATGTTATACGGCCAACAATATGCGAATTCTTAAATCTCCTTTGCTGTTATTTTTTATAAGCTTTACATACCGCTATGCAGATTCAAAGAAAATTTCCATTTCAGGCCATATCATGCCTCAACTGTTAACCGACCACTGTAACAGATATTCGCTCTAGCACTTTCATGTTATATGCGTACATATGTTACTCCCTCAACCACTGCAATGCATGCTCTGCTAACACCATAGATATTTCTGTTAAGTAACCATGCGAAAATAAAGATCCGTTCATCAAATCACTTCAACATCAGAGCTGCTTTTGTTGTTTGTGTTTTTGCTTTTCCCTATACTCATACACGCATTCGTTTTCTTTCGCCAACACTCACTCACCTGTTACACATAGTAGAACAATCAAAAGCTTTGCTGTAGTTGGGGTGTTTGTTATACACTCGCGCAGCGCCAAAAACGAAACGATGCCAACCACGACGACGACGTCCGCAATTCTGCCGGCAGAATTGTATGCACACGAAAGAACACACGCAGACCCCAACAATGGTAATGAGCTGATGTTTTTTTAACTGTTCATATTTTGAACACTACTGCACTGATTTTGTACATTTCACTTGGATTTGCATTGCAGTCGGTAAAGGAAATTTGCTTTAGCAAATGAATTTAGCTTAAGTAGCCTGATAAATACACAATGTTATAACAAAGAATAAAGCGTAGGACTATTTTCACATCTATCAATTATGCACATTAGAATTACAATTATGTTTTTTTCTTATTGCTTTTGATTAAGTCGCTCGCTATGCTTTTGCAATTGTTTGCTCCTATTTTCTGAACTTTTCACTTAAAAGATTTGTTGAAACGTTCTTTCGTTTATTGCTTGCCATCACTTATAGCGAACACCGAACACCAATTTAGCTGACCATAATAGTTTTTTTTCATTTTTTTTTTATTTGCTTTTACACAAATACTCACACGGCACACACGCAGTAACAAACGAACGAAACAAAAAAGCATGACAAACCTTTTTTAGGTATGGATATTTTTCCGAACTTTTCACTCAAAACATTTGTTGAAACCTTCTTTCGTTTGTTGCTTGCCATCATTTATCGCGAAAACCGAACACTAATTAGGCGACCGTAATAGTTTTTTTCAAGTTGATTTGTTCTTACCCACATACACTCACGGCACACACGCAGTAACCAACGAACGAAACGAAAAATGCATAGCAAACCTTTTACATATATTTTTAAGCAAAACATCTTCCAAATATGTTGAATTCTTCTAATAGCTAATCATTATTTGATTGTTCTGATTTTGTAGGTATTTCAACAATGACTTTGCATTTTTCTATTTGACTAAACCGAAAACCGACACGATTACCGTTTTTTCAATGTTCACCCGCCGATCGCTTATAAAGAACTAAAGAGTTTGCAAAAAGTTCATTGACTTTACTGAACAATAACTAAATATGCAACTTTGCAAGAGCCAAGATGCTCTGCTTTAAATTTTAGTTACTAACACTCTCATGCTTGAAGCCAAATGTAAAAGGGGCATTTTATCTTGCGCAATAAGCGCTCTTTCCGCGTTCATTTACCCATTGGAAACGGAAAAAGTGCTATGCTGCTGCATATGTGGTATATGGGAGATGCTGCCTACCTCAACATAACATTTACTATCTCTCTCTTGCTTGCATTATTTTAGACTCTGCCTTGTAGTTAAAAATTTTTAATCCTAAACAGTGCAATTGCCAAAGAGAAGAAGAGAGACAGAGAAGATTGTTGATGCTCACTAAATATGGGAGTATAAGGGGAAATGAAAAAGGGACTTAATATACTGTTCAGCCTAAGCTCTCAATGTTAAACATTGAAAAGAGCTTTTTTCTCTTCTCTCATTCTTACAGAATATGGTACGAGAGCATTGAGTTGATTGTTGATTGTTGAGGATTTTTTTTCCGGATCTTTACTGAATAGAAGTTCTTGAACATTTTAGAGTTGCCAACTCAAACTTTATTGAATCTTTTGGTGATTGTCGCTAAGAGAAATGGTATGAAATATTTTGAGACGTCTGTAGAAGTAAATGTAAACGAAGGTCGACAAAAAACGTTTTAAAATTATTTCTTTAAATATCAAGTGAACGTTTTTAAATATTGGGTTGCCCAAAAAGTAATTGCGGATTTTTTAAAAGAAAGTAAATGCATTTTAAATAAAACTTTGAATGAACTTCAATCAAATATACTTTTTTTACACTTTTTTTCTAAAGCAAGCTAAAAGTAATATGTCATAACTGACAGAAGAAAGAATGCAATTACAGAGTCACAAGCTGTGAAAAAATTTGTCAACGCCGACTATATGAAAAATCCGCAATTACTTTTTGGGCAACCCAATAGCTTCTTAAAAATTATGGTAAATACATTAAAATTTTTGGAAAATACATTGATTTTGAAAAAAAATGTCCGTCTATAACGCTGAACGTTGGGTACGAATCCTGGCAAGAACACCAGAAAAGTTATGTTCTCCTAATGCTGGTGTCACTTGTGAGGTGCTATGGCATGTAAAAACTTTTCCTCAAATAGGTGTCGCACCAGGGCACCCCATTCGGACTCGGCTATGAAAAGGAGGCTCCTTAGCTTGGGCTTAAACTTGAAGCGGACAGTACTAATTGATATGGGAGAAGTTTGCCCCTGTTTCTTAATGAAATGTTCATGGGCAAAATTTTCGTTTTAGCGGACATATAGACCGATCTGCAGATTTAAGACCTTAAGCCTATAAAAGCTTTATTTATTACTCGGTTTCCCCGACATCTTTCCCGAATATGGTCCATATCGGACCATATGTGCATAAAGCTGCCATATTGGTATTAAGCCCACAAAAGCCGCATTTAATATCCGATTTCGCCGAAATTTGGTTCAGGGAGTTTTATTGGGCCCGCAGATATCTGAGTCGAATATGGTTCAGATTGGACCATATTTGAATATAGTTGTCATATAGGCCGTCATGTCGATTGTGGGTTTTAAGCCCAGAGATAGTCAGGGCTTTTAATTTGTGAAGACCGGACAAGTCAATGTGGCCGGATGGCATTTTCGCCTTCATGTTGCAGAGTGCATGACCATGAACCATGATTTTGATTTTAATGATCAAAGTTTTACCTTCTTACCGCTGAGTGAATGACGAGAGGTTAGTTTGGATATCATTCGGAACTTGTGGAGTTGCTTTAAGGACACTGAAGAGCCTAATTGATAAACATATTATAAATCTTACCAATGCTTTGTGCTAAGTTCGGCCGGGCCGAATCTTGGGATCCCATTGCCATGGATTCTGCTCAAATATGGGAGCTCCTCTGGTTATAGTCCGAATTGGATCGTACTTGGCGCAGTTGTTTAAAGTCATTACAGCATACTATGTGCAATATTTCAGTTACAAAATTGCTGCTTAATATATCAAATCGGGGGCTTAAGATATCAAATCGGGAGATTGGCTTATATGGGAGCTATATTAGGTTCATGACCGATTTGGAGCGTATTTGGCACGGCTGTTGGAAGTCATAACAGAACCCTACGTACAAAATATCGGCCAAGTCGGAAAATAATTGAGGCTTCCAGGGGCTCAAGAAGTCGAATTGGGAGATAGGTTTCTATGGGAGCTACATCTAAATCTGAACCGATATTGTCCATTTGCAATCCCCAATGACCTACATCAAAATTAAGTATCTGTGGTGAATTTCAAGTGGCTAGCTTTGTGCGTTCGACCGCTATCGTGATTTCGACAGACGGACGGACGCGCATGGCTAAATCGACTTAGAACGTCGAGGCGACTAAGAATATATATACTTTATGGGGTCTTAGACGAATATTTCGAGGTGTTTTAAACGGAATGACTAGATTAGTATACCGCCATCCTGTGGTGGGGGGTATAATAACATGGGAAAATGAATAATCCATAAAAATGTACTGAACGAATCTAAAATATAAACTGTTGCCATAAAATAATGTTTGCGTAACTTGGCTGTACGGTGAATTTCTTTATCCACATCATTGTTTTTTCCCAAAAATGTCAAAGCAAAATTTTTTAAAAAACTGCCTAAAATTGCCTGAATGCATTAAAATGCGTTTATTGACACTCTTTACATTTATTTTCCAGACTTCTACAATATACTCACATCTCACATTTCTCTTAGCAACAATCACCAAAAGATTTTGTTAAAGTTGAAGTTGGCAACTTTAAAATGTTCAAGAACTTCCATCCAATAAAGATCTGAAAAAAAATCCTCAAAAATTAACTCAATGCTCTCGTATCATTTCTTATAAGAATGAGAGAAGAGCAAAAAGCTCTTTTCAATATTTAACATTGAGAGCTTAGGCTGAACAGAATATTAAGTCCCTTTTTCGTTTCCACTTCTACTCCAATATTTAATGAGCATCAACAATCTTTTTTGTCTCTCTTCTTCTCTTTGGCTATTGCACTGTTTAGGATTAAAAATTTTCGACTACAAGGCAGAGTCTAAAATAATGCAAGCAAGAGAGATAGTAAATGTTGTGTTGAGGTAGGCAGGAGCTCACATAACACTAATGGCACTTTTCCGTTTCAATGGGCAAATGGAAACGGAAAAAGAGCTGATTGCGTAAGCCAAAATGCCCTCTTTTACATTTGGGTTCAAGCATAGAGTGTAAATTTAAAGCAGAGCATCTTAGCTCTTGGAAAGTTGCATACTTACATATTGTTCAATGAAGTCATTGAACTTTTTGCAAACTCTTTAGTTCTTTATAAGCGATCGGCGGGTGAACATTGAAAAGACGGTAATCGTGTCGGTTCTCGGTTTGGTCAAATATAAAAATGCCTAGGCTTTGTTAAAATGACTACAAAATCAGAACAATCAAATAATTATAAGCCATAAGAAGATTCCTACATATATGCCATTTGTTTTGCTTAAAAATATCCATACCCATAAAAGGTTTGCCAAGTATTTTCCTTTTCGTTCGTTTATTACTGCGTGTGTGCCGTGAGTGTATGTGGGTAAGAACAAAACAACTTGAAATAAAAAACTATTACGGTCCGCTAAATTGGTGTTCGGTTTACGCGATAAATGATAGCAAGCAATAAACGAAAGAAGGTTTCAACAAATCTTTTAAGTGAAATGTTGGGAAAAAAGTAGCAAACAATTTCAAAAGCAAAGCAAGGCACTTAATCAAAAGCAAAGGGCAAACAAAAACATAATTGTCATGCTAATAGGTATAATCAAAAGATGTGAAAATAGTGCTATGCCTCTTATGCCTTGTTATAACTTTGGTATTTGTCGTGCCACTTAAGTCAAATTCATGTCATTCGTTTGCTAAAGCAAAGTTCCTTTACCAACTGCAATACAAAACCAAATGCAATGTACAAAATCAGTACAGTAGAGCTCAAAATATGAACAGTTAAAAAAACATCAGCTCATTACCATTGTTGGGGGCTGCGTGTGTTCTTTCGTGTGCATACAATTCTGCCGGCAGAATTGCGGACGTCGTCGTTGTGGTTGGCATCGTTTCGTTTTTGGCGCTGCGCGAGTGTATAATAAACACCCCAACTAAAGCAAAGCTTTTGATTGTTCAACTCAAGGCAACAGGTGAGTGAGTGTTGGCGAAAGAAAACAAGTGCGTGTATGAGGATAGGCAAAAGCAAAAGCACAAACAACAAAGGCTGCTCTGGTGTTCAAGTGATTTAATCAACAGATCATGTTTTTCGTATGGATACTTAACAGAAATATCTGTGGTGGTAGCAGAGCATGCTGTCAATGGTTGAGAGAGTAACATATGTATGCATTAAATATAAAAGTGTTAGAGCGAATATAAGTTACAATGGTTGATTAACAGTTGAGGCATGATATGGCCTGGAATGAAAAAGGAAATTGTCGTTGAATGTGCTTAGCGGTATGTAAAGCTAATGAGAAATAACAGCAAAGGAGATCTAACAATTCGCATATTGTTGCCGTATAAAATGAATAGCAGAATATGTTCTGCGTTTAAAATGGGCTTAGCTTTGGATTTGTGTATTTTGGCAACAGAAATTTGGCTGTAAATATATGGAGCGTTGTGGAAACTCTGCTGTGAGACTATGGTGAATGGCATGAATTTAAAGGTCAGTACTATTATTGCTATGATTTTACATTGGATTTTTCATACTTATTTAGGTATATTGATTTTTTTTACATATTTTTGAAAATTTTCTAAACAAGTATGAATACTACCTATACATAAAAATATATTCTAATGGGAAGCCTATACCAAGGTTTTTTTATTTTGCATAAAAAATTATAAACTAAGTGTTTACAATGATTCGAAGAATTGGATAGAAAATTCGATCGAACTATGAATTTCATAGAATTTTGATATGTGCTTCTTTACACGGGTCTCCAAACTTTTTTGGATATCAGGTGGATTTTTAGGCCACTAGTTAAGTTTTTTGTAGGATATTTAGTAAAGTTCTAGGATTGCATGTTGCAATGAGTTTCTTAAAAATACCTATCATTTTTGAGCAAATTCTGATTCGAACAATTTGTTTTACAAAGAAATTTAGAAATTTTTTCAAATGTCGGTTTATAGTGAAAATGCTTATAAAATTTCGCATTAAGATAGGATTTTGTTAAAAATTTTCCTTTGGAAAAAATTTATTGAAATTTTAAACTCATCGAAAAACTTATTTTTGAAACTTTTGAGAAAATTTTATTGAAATTTTGTGTTTAAAGAAAATACAAAAAGAAAATCAATTGTCTTTAAAAAAATTGCAGTAAAAATTTTTAAAATTTGTATTGAGCGAATTTTTTAAATTTTGTATTGAGAGAGTAATTTTTATACCCACCACCGACGGATGGGGGTATATTCATTTTGTCATTCCGTTTGCAACACATCGAAATATCCATTTCCGACCCTATAAAGTATATATATTCTTGATCAGCGTAAAAATCTAAGACGATCTAGCCATGTCCGTCCGTCTGTCCGTCTGTCTGTTGAAATCACGCTACAGTCTTTAAAAATAGAGATATTGAGCTGAAATTTTGCACAGATTCTTTTTTTGTCCATAAGCAGGTTCAGTTCGAAGATGGGCTATATCGGACTATATCTTGATATAGCCCCCATATAGACCGATCCGCCGATTTAGGGTCTTAGGCCCATAAAAGACACATTTATGGTCCGATTTCGCTGAAATTTGGGACAGTGAGTTGTGTTAGGCCCTTCGACATCCTTTGTCAATTTGGCTCAGATCGGTCCAGATTTGGATATAGCTGCCATATAGACCGATCCTCCGATTTAGGGTCTAAGGCCCGAAAAAGCCACATTTATGGTCCGATTTCGCTGAAATTTGGGATAGTGAGTTGTCTTAGGCCTTTTGACATGTTTCTTTAATTTGGTCCAGATCGGTTCAGATTTGGATATAGCTGCCATATAGACCGATCCTCCGGTTTAGGGTCTTAGGCCCACAAAAGCCACATTTATTATCCGATTTTGATGAAATTCGGGGCAGTGAGTTGTGTTAGGCCCTTCGACATCCTTTGTCAATTTGGCTCAGATCGGTCCAGATTTGGATATAGCTGCCATATAGACCGATCCTCCGATATAGGGTCTAAGGCCCATAAAAGCCACATTTATGGTCCGATTTCGCTGGAATTTGGGACAGTGAGTTGTCTTAGGCCCTTTGAAATGTTTCTTTAATTTGGTCTAGATCGGTTCAGATTTGGATATAGCTGCCATATAGACCGATCCTTCGGTTTAGGGTCTTAGGCCCACAAAAGCCACATTTATTATCCGATTTTGCTGAAATTTGGGACAGTGAGTTGTGTTAGGCCCTTCGACATCCTTTGTCAATTTGGCTCAGATCGGTCCAGATTTGGATATAGCTGCCATATAGACCGATCCTCCGATATAGGGTCTAAGGCCCATTAAAGCCACATTTATGGTCCGATTTCGCTGAAATTTGGGACAGTGAGTTGTCTTAGCCCCTTTGACATGTTTCTTTAATTTGGCTCAGATCGGTCCAGATTTGGATATAGCTGCCATATAGATCGATCGTCCGATTTATGGTGTAAGGCCCATAATAGCCACATTCATTATCTGATTTTGCTGAAATTTGGGACAGAGAGATGTGTTAGGCCCTTTGACACATTTCTTTAATTTGGTCCAGATCGGTTCAAATTTGGATATAGCTGCCATATAGACCGATTTCTTGATTTATGGTTTTGGGCCTATAAAATGCTCATTTATTGCCCGATGTCCCCGAAATTTGGAACAGTAAGTTAAGTTAAGCCCCTTGACATACTTCTGCTATATCGCACAGATCGGTCCAGATTTGGATATAGCTGCCATATAGACCGATATCTAGGTTTTAGGTTTTGGGGCCATAAAAGACGCATTTATTGTCCGATGTCGCTGAAATTTGAGACAGTGAGTTTGGTTAGGCTCTTCGACGTCCTTCTTAAATTTTGCCCAGATCGGTCCAGATTTGAATATAGCTGCCATATAGACCGATCTCTGGATTTAAGGTTTAGGGCCCATAAAAGAGGCATTTATTGTCCGATTTCGCCGAAATTTGGGACAGTGCTTTGTGTTAGGCTATTCGACATGTTTATGAACTTGGCCCAAAGCGGTCCAGATTTGGATATAGCTGCCATGTAGACCGATATCTCGATTTAAAGTCTTGGCCCCATAAAAGGCGCATTTATAATCCGATTTCACTGAAATTTGACACAGTTACTTATGTTCGGCTTTTCGACATGCGTGTCGTATATAGTTCAGATCGGTATGAGGTATATGAGTATAAGGTATGAAACTTTCACCGAATTTTGATGAAAGGTGGTTTACATATATACCCGAGGTGGTGGGTATCCAAAGTTCGGCCCGGCCGAACTTAACGCCTTTTTACTTGTTTTTTTAAATTTTGTATTGAGAGAGAAATTTTTTTTTTTTAAATTTTGTATTGAGAGGAATGTTGTTTTTAGAAAACATATTAAAAAGTTTTGTCTATAAAAATTTGGTTATTTATATTCGTCTTTACAAAATTTAATACCCACCAAATAAAAATCTTTTTATTCTGTTTGCAACACCTCGAAATATTCGCCTAACACCCCATAATTATAATTATAGTTTATATATTCTTGATCGTCTCGACATTCTGATTCGATCTAGCCATGTCCGTCCGTCCGCCTGTTGAAATCACGATAGCGTTTGAACGCATAAAGCTAGCCGCTTGATATTTTGCACAGATACTTAATAATTATGTCAGTCGTTGAACCGTTAATCGGTTCAGATTTAGATATAGCTCCCATATAAACCGATCTCCCGATTTGATTTTTTGAGCCCTTGCAAGCCGCCCGTCGATATCATTTTCGACTCAGATATCGACGGGCCCAATAAAACTCCCTGAATTAAATGTCGTCAAAATCGGATAATAAATGCGGCTTTTGTAGGCTTAAGACAAATATGGCAGTTTTATGCAAATATGGCCCAATATGGACCATTTTCTGGTCAGATATCAGGGAAACCGAGTAATAAATGCGTCTTTTATGGGCTTAAGATCCTAAATCGGCTGATCGGTCAATATGTCAGCTAAAATGAAAATGAATATAGTTGCCATAAGCCGTTCTGTCGATGGTCTTAATAAGGGATAAATGCGTCTTTTATGGGCTTAAGATCCTCAATCGGCTGATCGGTCAATATATCAGCTAAAATGAAAATGTTGCCCATGAAAATTTCATTAAGAAACAGGGGCAAACTTCTCCCATATCAATTAGTGCTGTCCAATTCAAGTTTAAGCTCGCCCAAGGGGGCCTCCTTTTCATAGCCGAGTCCGAATGGGGTGCCCTGGTGCGACACCTATTTGGGGAAAAGTTTTTACATGCCATAGCACCTCACAAGTGTCACCAGCATTAGGAGAACATAACTTTTCTGATGTTCTTGCCAGGATTCGTAGCCAACTTTCAGCGTTATAGACGGACATGCTAACCCCTGCATGTGAGCTGGCCTACTGTATGTGAGCTATATCCAAATATAGCCCGATTTGGCCTATTATAGAACACTGAAATTGGTATTTTATGATACTTTTTTTAAAAATTATCTTGGGGGTCTGAAACATAACACACAGTGAATCATAACTAAACGACGACTGAGTACCATAAAAAAAAGTTCAAACTATGCCAAATATTTGTATTTCTTTAAAAAGTACTGAAAGATTTATTCTGAAATTTATTTCCATTCTTCAATGTTTGCTTAACTTGGCTGTGCTGTGATTTTTTTTTCAAAATCAATGTATTTTCCAAAAATTTCAATGTATGTTCCATAATTTTTAAGAAGCTGCTTAAAAGTCTTGACATGATGTTTAAAGAAATAATTTTAAAACGTTTTTTCTTGGCCTTCTTTACATTTACTTTTCCAAACGTCTCAAAATACTTAATTCCATTGCTCTTAGCAACAATCACCAAAAGATTCTATTAAAGTTTGAGTTGGCAACTCTAAAATGTTCAAGAAATTCTATTCAGTAAAAATCTAAAAAAAATCCTGAACAATCAACTCAATGCTCTCGTACCATTCCTTATAAGAATGAGAGAAGAGAAAAAAGCTCTTTTCATTGTTTAACATTGAGAGCTTAGGCTGAACAGAATATTAAGTCCCTTTTTCGTTTCCCCTTCTACTCCTATATTTAGTGAGCATCAACAATCTTCTCTGTCTCTCTTCTTCTCTTTGGCTATTGCACTGTTTAGGATTAAAAATTTTCGACTACAAGGCAGAGTCTAAAATAATGCAAGCAAGAGAGAAATAGTAAATGTTATGTAGAGGTAGACAGCAGCTCACATAACACCAATGGCACTTTTCCGTTTCAATGGGCAAATGGAAACGGAAAAAGAGCTGATTGCGTAAGCCAAAATGCCCTCTTTTACATTTGGGTTCAAGCATAGAGTGTAAATTTAAAGCAGAGCATCTTAGCTCTTGGAAAGTTGCATACTTACATATTGTTCAATGAAGTCATTGAACTTTTTGCAAACTCTTTAGTTCTTTTTAAGCGATCGGCGGGTGAACATTGAAAAGACGGTAGTCGTGTCGGTTTTCGGTTTAGTCAAATAGAAAAATGCATAGGCTTTGTTAAAATAACTACAAAGTCAGAACAATCAAATAATAACAAGTTATAAGAAGATTCCTACATATTTGGAAGTTGTTTTGCTTAAAAAAATCCATACCCATAAAAGGTTTGCCATGTATTTTCCTTTTCGTTCGTTTATTACTGCGTGTGTGCCGTGTGCGTATGTGGTTAAGAACAAAACAACTTGAAATAAAAAACTATTACGGTCCGCTAAATTGGTGTTTGGTTTCCGCGGTAAATGATGGCAAGCAATAAACGAAAGAAGGTTTCAACAAATCTTTTAAGTGAAGAGTTGGGAAAAAAGTAGCAAACAATTGCAAAAGCAAAGCAAGGGACTTAATCAAAAGCAAAGGGCAAACAAAAACATAATTGTCATGCTTATAGGTATAATCGATAGATGTGAAAATAGTCCTATGCCTCTTATGCCTTGTTATAACTTTGGTACTTGTCATGCCACTTAAGTCAAATTCATGTCATTCGTTTGCTAAAGCAAAGTTCCTTTACCAACTGTAATACAAAACCAAATGCAATGTACAAAATCAGTACAGTAGAGCTCAAAATATGAACAGTTAAAAAAACATCAGCTCATTACCATTGTTGGGGGCTGCGTGTGTTCTTTCGTGTGCATACAATTCTGCCGGCAGAAATGCGGACGTCGTCGTCGTGGTTGGCATCGTTTCGTTTTTGGCGCTGAGCAAGTGTATAATAAACACCCCAACTTTTGATTGTTCAACTCATGTCAACAGGTGCGTGAGTGTTGGCGAAAGAAAACAAATGCGTGTATGAGAATAGGCAAAGGCAAAAACAAAAACAACAAAGGCTGCTCTTGTTTTCAAGTGATTTAATTAACAGATCTTGTTTTGGATATGGATACTTAACAGAAATATCTATGGTGTTAGCAGAGCATGCTGGAAGTAGTTGAGAGAGTAATATATGTATGCATTAAACATAAAAGTGTTAGAGCGAATATTAGTTACAATGGTTGATTAACAGTTGAGGCATGATATGGCCCGGAATGAAAAAGGAAATTGTCGTTAAATGTGCTTAGCGGTATGTAAAGCTATGACAAATAGCAGTGAAGGAGGTTTAACAATTCGCATACTGTTGGCCGTATAAAATGAATAGCAGAATATGTTCTGCGTTTAAAATGGGCTTAGCTTTGGATTTGTGTATTTTGGCCACAGAAATTTGGCTGAAAATATATGGGGCGTTGTGGAAACCCCGTTGTGAGACTATGGTGAATGGCATGAATTTAAAGGTCAGTTCTATTATTGTTATGATTTTATATTGGATTTTACATACTGATTTAGGTATATTGATTTTTTTACATATTTTTGACATTTTTCTAACCAAGTATGAATTCTACCTATACATAAAAAAATATTCTGATGGGAAGTCTATACCAAGGTTTTTTTTATTTCGTATAAATAATTGCATACTAAGTGTTAATAGTGATTCGAAGAATTGGATAGAAAAATCGATCGAACTATGAATTTCATAGAATTTTGATATGTGCTTCTTTACACGGATCTCCAAATTTTTGGGGATATCAGGAGGGTTTTTAGTACACTAGTTATGTTTTTTTAGGATAATTAATAAGATTTTAGGACTGCATCTTGTAATGAGTTTCTTAAATATACCATTTTTGGGCAAATTCTGATTCAAACAATTTGTTGTATAGAACTTTTTTTGAAATGTTGGTTTATAGTGAAAAATGCACATTGCAAATATTGCCCATGAACATTCCACTAAGGAACAGGGGCAAACTTCTCACAAATCAATGAGTGCAATCCGATTAAAGTTAAAACTTTATGATAAGGGGCCTCCTTTTTATAGCCGATTCCGAACGGCGTGCCGCAGTGCGATACCTCTTTGGAGAAAAGTTTACATGGCATAGTACCTCACAAATTTTGCCAGCATTAGTAGGGGAAAACCACCGCTGAACATTTTTTCTGGTGGTCTCGCCAGGATTCGAAACCAGGCGTTCGGTGTTCAGGCGGATATGCTAAACTCTGCGCTACGGCGGCCTGGTTTATAGTGATAATACTATTGAAATTTTGCATTTATATAAGATTTTGTCGAAAAGTGTCTTTTGAAAAAATTAACTGAAATTATTTTTGAAACTTTTTGAGAACATTTTATTGAAATTTTATCTTTAAAGAAAATAATATTGAAAATTACTTGTCTTTAAAACAATTGCAATACAAATTTGTCTTTTCATTACAATTTTGTGTGTTTGAGTATTTTTAACCCACCACCATAGGATGGAAATAGTGATCTGGCACCCCATATAGTACATATATTCTTGATCGTCTCAACATTCCGATTCGATCTAGCCATGTCCGACTGTCCGTCTGTCAAAATCACGATAGCGTTCGAACGCATAAAGCTAGCCGCTTGATAATTTTCACAGATACTTAATACTGATGTAGGTCGTTGGGGATTGCAAATAAGTCATATCGGTTCAGATTTAGATATAGCTCCCATATAAACCGATCTCCCGATTTGACTTCTTGAGCCCTTACAAACCGAAATTTTAGTCCGATTTGGCTGAAATTTTGTATGTGGTGTTCTGTTATGACTTCCAGCAACTGTGCCAAGTACGGTTAGAATCGGTTAGCTCCCATATCAACCGATGTCCCGATTTGACTTCTTGAGCCCTGATAAGTCGAAATTTTTGTTCGATTTGACTGAAATTAAGCATGCGGTATTCTGTAACGACTTCCAACAACTGTGCCAGTTACGGTCTAAATCAGTCTATAACCTGTTATAGCTCATAGTCTGATCTGAACCATATTCAATTCGGATATCGATGGGCCATATAAAATTCAAGGTTTTAAATTTAAGGGAAATCGTGTAAGAGATGTGAATAGACTTTAGACCCTAAATTGGTAGATCGGCCTATATGTTATCGAAGGACTTAATGCAACTCTCATTACCAAATTTCAAGGAAATCCGAAAATAAATACACCTATTAAGTGGTTAATACCCTTTATAGGTAGTTCGGTTAATATTGCTGATATAAATAAATAGGACCCGATACGGACCATATTCGAGTCGGAAAATGAAGGTTCTAGTATAACTCTCTGTTCCAATTTTCATCGAATTCTAACAAAGAATGTAGCTTTTTTGGGCTTAAGACCACCGACAGAACGGCCTATATGGCAACTACATTCATTTTCATTTTAGTTGACATATTGACCGACCAGCAGATTTAGGATCTTAAGACCATAAACGACGCATTTATTACTCGGTTTCCCTGATATCTGACCAGAAAATGGTCCATATCGGGATATATTTGCATAAAACTGCCATATAGGTCTTAAGCCTACACAAGCCGCATTCATAATCCAATTTTGAAGACATTTGGTTCAGAGAGTTTTATTGGGCCTGTCGATATCTGAGTCGAATATGATATCGACGGGCCCAATAAAACTCCCTGAATTAAATGTCGGCAAAATCTGATAAAAAAATGCGGCTTTTAAAGGCTTAAGACCAATATGGCAGTTATATGCAAATATGGCCCGATATGGACCATTTTCTGGTCAGATATCAGAGAAACCGAGTAATAAATGCGTCTTTTATGGGCTTAAGATCCTAAATCGGCTGATCGGTCAATATATCAGCTAAAATGAAAACGTTGCCCCTGAACATTTCATTCAGAAACAGGGGCAAACTTCTCCCACATCATTTAGTGCTGTCCGCTTCAAGTTTAAACTCGACCAAAGGGGGCCTCCTTTTCATAGTCGAGTCCGAATGGGGTGCCCTGGTGCGACACATATTTGGGGAAGAGTTTTACCATATCATAGCACCTCACAAGTGTCACCAGCATTAAGAGAACATAACTTTTCTGATGTTCTTGCCAGGATTCGTACCCAACGTTCAGCGTTATAGACGGACATGCTAACCCCTGCATGTGAGCTGGCCTACTGTATGTGAGCTATATCCATATATAGCCCGATTTGGCCCATTATAGAACACTGAAACTGGATCTTTATGATACTTTTTTTAAAAATTGTCTTAGGGGTCTGAAACATAACACACAGTGAAACATAACTAAACGGCAACTGAGTACCATAAAAAAAAGTTCAAACTATGCCAAATATTTGTATTTCTTTAAAAAGTACTGAAAGATTTATTCTGAAATTTATTTCCATTCTTCAATGTTTGCTTAACTTGGCTGTGCGGTGATTTTTTTTCAAAATCAATGAATTTTCCAAAAATTTCAATGTATGTTCCATAATTTTTAAGAAGCTGTTTAAAAGTCTTGACATGATGTTTAAAGAAATAATTTTAAAACGTTTTTTGTTGACCTTCTTTACATTTACTTCTCCAGACATTTCTCTTAGCGACAATCACCAAAAGATTCTATTAAAGTTGAAGTTGGCAACTCTAAAATGTTCAAGAACTTCTATCCAGTAAAGATCCGGAAAAAAATCCTCAACAACCAACAATCAACTCAATGCTCTCGTACCATATTCTATAAGAATGAGTGAAGAGAAAAAGGCTCTTTTCAATATTTAACATTGAGAGCTTAGGTTGATCAGAATATGAAGTCCCTTTTTCGTTTCCCCTTCTACTCACATATTTAGTGAGCATCAACAATCTTCTCTGTCTCTCTTCTTCTCTTTGGCTATTGCACTGTTTAGGATTAAAAATTTTCGACTGCAAGGCAGAGTCTAAAATAATGCCAGCAAGAGAGAAATAGTAAAAGTTATGTTGAGGTAGACAGCAGCTCACATAACACCAATGGCACTCTTCCGTTTCCAATGGGTAACGGAAAACTGAAAGAGCTCTGATTGCGTAAGCCAAAATGCCCTCTTTTACATTAGGCTTCAAGCATAGAATGTTAATTTATAGCAGAACATCTTAGCTCTTAGAAAGTTGCATATTTAGTTATTGTTCAGTAAAGTCAATGAACTTTTTGCAAACTCTTTAGTTCTTATTAAGCGATCGGCGGGTGAACATTGTAAAGACGGTAATCGTGTCGGTTCTCGGTTTGGTCAAATAGAAAAATGCCTAGGCTTTGTTAAAATAACTACAAAATCAGAACAATCAAATAATTATAAGCCATTAGAAGATTCCTACATATGTGCCAGTTGTTTTGTTTAAAAATATCCATACCCATAAAAGGTTTGCCATGTATTTTTCTTTTCGTTCGTTTGTTACTGCGTGTGTGCCGTGAGTGTTTGTGGGTAAGAACAAAAAAACATGAACAAAACTATTACGGTCCGCTAAATTGGTGTTTGGTTTTCGCGATAAATGATGGCAAGCAATAAACGAAAGAAGGTTTCAACAAATCTTTTAAGTGAAATGTTGGGAAAAAAGTAGCAAACAATTGCAAAAGCAAAGCAAGGGACTTAATCAAAAACAAAGGGCAAACAAAAACATAATTGTCATGCTAATAGGTATAATCGATAGATGTGAAAATAGTCCAATGCCTCTTATGCCTTGTCATAACGTTGGTACTTGTCATGCCACTTAAGTCAAATTAATGTCATTCGTTTGCTAAAGCAAAGTTCCTTTACCAACTGCAATACAAAACCAAATGCAATGTACAAAAGCAGTACAGTAGGGCTCAAAATATGAATTAGTTAAAAATCATCAGCTCATTACCATTGTTGGGGGCTGCGTGTGTTCTTTCGTGTGCATTCAATTCTGCCGGCAGAATTGCGGACGTCGTCGTCGTGGTTGGCATCGTTTCGTTTTTGGCGCTGCGCGAGTGTATAGCAGACACCCCAACTAAAGCAAAGCTTTTGATTGTTCAACTCATGTCAACAGGTGAGTGAGTGTTGGCGAAAGAAAACAAGTGCGTGTATGAGGATAGGCAAAGGCAAAAACACAAACAACAAAGGCTGCTCTGGTGTTCAAGTGATTTAATGAACAGATCTTGTTTTTCGTATGGATACTTAACAGAAATATCTGCGGTGGTAGCAGAGCATGCATGTCAGTGGTTGAGAGAGTAACATATGTATGCATTAAACATAAAAGTGTTAGAGCCAATCTAAGTGTTACAATGGTTGATTAACAGTTGCGGCATGATGTGGCCCGGAATGAAGAAGGAAATTGTCGTTAAATGTGCATAGCGAAATGTAAAGCTAATGACAAATAACAGCAAAGGAGATCTAACAATTCCCATATTGTTGGCTGAATAAAAATGAATAGCAGAATGTGTTCTGCGTTTAAAAAGCTTTGGATTTGTGTATTTTAACAACAGAAATTTGGCTGTTAATATATGGAGCGTTGTGGAAACTCTGCTTTGAGACTATGGTGAATGGCATGAATTTAAAGGTCAGTACTATTATTGCCAGGATTTTACATTGGATTTTTCATACTTATTTAGGTATATTGATTTTTTTTACATATTTTTGAAATTTTTCTAAACAAGTATGAATACTAACTATGCATAAAAATATATTCTAATGGGAATCCTATACCAAGTTTTTTTTTTTATTTTGTATAAATAATTGCAAACTAAGTGTTAATAGTGATTCGAAGAATTTGATAGAAAAGTCGATCGAACTATGAATTTCATTAAATTTTGATATGTGCTTCTTAACATCGGTCTCCAAATTTTTAATGATATCAGGAGGATTTTCAGCGCACTATTTAACTTTTTTTAGGTTATTTAACAAGGTTTTAGGACTGCATGTTGTACTGAGTTTCTTAAAAAACTTCCTTTTTTGGGCAAATTCTTATTCGAACAATTTGTTTTACATCGAAATTTAGATTATTTTTGAGATGTTGGTTTATAGTGAAAATACTTATAAAATTTCTCATTTGGATAGGATTTTGTTGAAAATTGTCCTTTGGAAAAAATTTATTGAAATTTTAAACTCATCAAAAAACTTATTTTTCAAACTTTTTGAGAAAATTTTTTTGAAATTTTGTCTTTAACGAAAATAATAAAGAAAATTACTTGTTTTTAAAAAAATTTTAGTAAAAATTTGTCTTTTCATTACAATCTTGTGTGTTTGAGTAATTTTTATACCCCCTACACCACTACTGGAGGCCATAGTAGCGCTGAGGTTAGCATGTCCGCCAACGACGCTGAACGCCTGGGTTCAAATCCTGGCGAGAACATCAGAAAAAATTTTCAGCAGTGGTTTTCCCCTCGTAATGCTGGCAACATTTGTGAGGTACTATGCCATGTAAAACTTCACTCCAAAGAGAAGTCCCACTGCGGCACGCCGTTCGGATTGGGGTATAAAAAGGAGGTCCGTTATCATTGAGCTTAAACTTGAATCGGACTGCACTCATTGATATGTGAGAAGTTTGCCCCTGTTCCTTAATGGAATGTTCATGAGCAAAATTTGCAATTACACCACTATTGTGGTACAGGGAATTAAAACTTGGTGAATTAGTTTGTAACACCCAAAAGGATGAGAGATAGACCCATTGATAAGTATACCGATCGACTCAGAATCACTCTCTGATTCGATTTAGCTTTGCCCATCTGTCTGTTTGTCTGTCCGTCCGTCTGTCTGTCCATGTTAGTTTGTGTACAAAGTACAGGTCGCAGTTTTCATCCGATCGTCTTCAAATTTGGTACAGCCATGGTTTTTTGGCCTAGAGACGAAGCCTATTGAAATTGGAAAAAAATCGGTTCAGATCTCGATATAGCTCCTATATATATGTTCGTCCGATTTTCAGTAATAATACAATAAAATGGTCATTTGTTAACCGATTCTATCGAAATTTTGCAGTAAGGATTTTCTTATGACTCTCGACATTACTTGTGAATTTCATAAGATTTAGATATAGCTTTCATATTTATATATCTCCCGATTTTCACTCCTAGAGCCACTTCAAGCACATTTATTGACCAATCTTGCCAAAATATTGCACAACGCTTTCCTTGACGACTACCACAATATACAAAGAGCGTGTATATATATATATATATATATATATATATATATATATATATATATATATATATATATATATATATATATATATATATATATATATATATATATATATATATATATATATATATATATCGCCCGATTTTAACTTCTAGAGTCACAGCAAGCGCATTTATCGATCCATCTTGCCAAAATCTTGCAAAACGTTTTTCTCGACGGCTGGCACAGTATCTGAGGAGTTTGCTCGAAATCGGTTCAGATTTAGGTATAGCTCCCATATATATTTCGCCAGATTTTGAGAAATATTGCAAAAAAGTGCTCATTTGTTAACCGATTTTGCTGAAATTTTGCAGGAAGGATTTTCTTATGACTCTCAATATAACTGGTGAATTTCAAAGGATCAGATTTAGATATATTTGTCATATATGTACATGGCCAGATTTTCACCCCAAGAGCCACTGCAAGCGCATTTTTTAACCAATCTTGCCAAAATTTTGCACAACGCTTTCCTCGACGACTAATACATTATCTGAGAAGTTTGCTTGAAATCGGTTCAGAAGTATATATAGCTCCCATATATATGTTCGTCAGATTTTGGGTAATTTGCCATAATGTTGTCATTTGTCAACCGTAGTTTTTACAGTTTGCACATATTTGCTCGCCGAGGACCAACAAAATTGGTTCAGAATTGAATATAGGTCCCACATTGTATTTATAGGGTAGGTGTAGGGTAATATACAGTCGGCACCGCCCGACTTTTGTCCTTACTGGTTTTTTTTTAAGTTTTGTATTTAGAAGAACATGATTTTTAGGAAAATTACTTAAAAGTTTTGTCTATAAAAATTTGTTTATACATATTTGTCTTTACAAATTTGTATACCTACCACCATAAGATGGAGGTATACAAATCGAGTCATTCCGTTTGTAACACCTTGAAATATTCGTGTAAGAAGCTATAAAGTATATATATTCTTGATTGTCTCGACGATCTGACTCGATCTAGCCATATCTGTCCGTCCGTCCGTCGAAATCATGATAGCGGTCGAACGCTCTTTGGTCTTTGGGATTGCAAATGGGCCATATCGGTTCAGATTTGGATATAGCTCCCATATAAACCTATCTCCCTATTTGACTTCTTGAGCCCTCAGAAGCCGCATTTTTTGTCAAATTTGGCTGAAATTTTGCATATGGTGTTCTGTTATGACTTGTGTAAAGTACGGTCCGAATCGATCTATAACCAGATTTAGCTCCCATATAAACCGATCTCCCCATTTGACATCTTGAACCCCTGGAAGTCGCAATTTTTGTCCGATTTAGCTGAAATTTGCATATACTGTTCTGTTATGACTTCCAACAACTGTGTCAAGTACGGTCCGAGTTGGTCTATGATATAGCTCCCATATAAACCGATCTCCCCATTTGATATCTTGAGCCCTTAGAAACAGCATTTTTTGTCAAATTTGGCTGAAATTTTGCATATAGTGTTCTGTTATGACTTCCAACAACTGTGTCAAGAATGGTCCGAGTTGGTCTATAACCTGATATAGCTCCCATATAAACTGATCTCCCGATTTGACTTCTTGAGCCCCTGGAAGCCGCAATTTTTGTCCGATTTAGTTAACATTTTGCACAAAGTGTTCTGTTATAACTTTCAACAACTGTGTCAAGTACGGCCTAAATCAGTCTATAACCTAATATAGCTCCCTTATAAACCGATCTTCCGATTTGACTTCTTGATTCCCCTGGAAGCCGCAACTTGTGTCCGATTTGGCTGAAATTTGCATATACTGTTCTGTTATGACTTCCAACAACTGTGCCACATGCTGTCGATACCACAAATACCACATAAGTCTATAACCTTATATAGATCCTATGTAAACCGGTCTCTCCATCATCCTTGTTCGGTTCCTAGAAGCTTTAATATTTGCTAGTTTATAAAATTATGGCCTTCTCCTGAATTTATTTTGCATAAATTTTTAGCATAATCCATGGTGATCGGTTCCCAAGATTCGGCCCGGCCGAACTTGGCATGCTTTTACTTGTTCAGTAATCACCTTGCCTTCTTACGATCTAGATCTCCCCATAGAATTTCGGCCGTCCTGCCAACCGTTTCGCTGTTCCACAGGCTTGCATGCGCATTCGTTGCCCACGCCCTTAACTCGGACTGTTTATTGACGCAGTTTTCTGGCCTTCATTGACAAATCGTCTGCTTTCTCATTCCCAGTTACTCCGCTATGGCCCGGCACCCAAACGATGCGGATCGTGCCATGCACATAGAAGAAGTTAATCCTCTTCTTCATACAAAGACTGCGTGACCTTACCATCCTGCTTGTTATTCGCCTTATGGCCAGTTTACTGTCCGTAAAGATGTTCACACTCGCCGTCCTCGCATTAGCACCACATCACCCCACGCTTTCCGTGATCGCCAGGATCTCCGCCTGCAGGACCGTATTATGGTCAGGCAGTCTAAAACAGATCTCAGTCCCTGGGTCCTCAATGTACACACCCAGGCCCACTCTGACCTCTAGCTTTGATCCATTTGTGTAACATGATTTTTCAAATGGCAATGCTGGGGTTCCGTCAATCCAAGACTGTGCCGCTGGCAGCAGTGCCTCGCACTTGACCTCAAGTGTCGTCTCAGGTATGCGATCGGAAACCAATTCCATTCCTTCCAGGTTTCCTATCGTTGCCTCGATCATACCGCGATGGTATTACCTGCTCCTATCCTCAATCTATTCTCCCATCGCCTTAAGTCTCATAGCCGTAATGGCTGCCTCACACATAATCTGTGTATCTACAAATTTAAAAAATTTTGCCCATAAACATTCCACTAAGGAACAGGGGCAAACTTCTCACCTATCAATGAGTGCAGTCCGATTCCAGTTTTTAAGCTCAGTGGTAAGAGGCCTCCTTTTTATAGCTGAGTCCGAATGGCGTGCCACAGTGCGACACCTCTTTGGAGAGAAGTTTTTACATGACATAGTGCCTCACAAATGTTGCCAGCATTAGGAGGGGAAAACCACAGCTGAATACTGTTTTTCTGATGGTCTTGCCGGGATTCGAGCCCAGGCGTTCAACGTCAAGGGCGGACATTTAAATCTGTGCAATATGGTGGCCTCCTGCTTCAATAGCATACCACCTCTTATTCATTATCCTTTGTTAACCAATTGACATATACGATCCAAGTTTGGGGAATCTTGAGGGAAGCACGATTTACTTGTTCTTTAAGGTCCTTGCATTGCGCCACTTTTACTTTGATTATTTATTACGGTGTTATAACCTTTGAACCTTGGAATACGGCTTCCAATTTAAGCTTTAACCATACCTTAGCATCTTTGAGACCAAAATGGTTTTCAAATACACTAGTAATGTAATTTTCTGCTTTGAAATTTTATACGATTATGATGCCGAAATTGAGTTAACATTAAAAGCTCAGTTCTTAAAACTAATACAACATAATTCAAGGATATTGCTGTTAACCCTTATCATGGTAACTTTCTCTTCATCATTTCATGTGTCATACCCATGTTGTTTGGGCAATTTAATTATATTGATGGCATACCAACACACACACACACACACTTATATGTGTGCTCATGTTTGTGTGTGTGTGTGTGTTTGTCTGCATACCTTTATGTCCTAGTGGGAAAGCACAAAATCCCCAAACTGGATGAGTAAGTGTCATATGAGCGAGCACTGGTGAAAATCCTTTGAATATTGGGCTGAAAAACAAAAATTAAATATGTGTGCATTGTGTCCTCAACGACAACGGCAACGACGACAATCTTGACATGGAGAGCGAGTAAATCGATTACTTTCCACTTTTTTGCGATGATTGAAATCAAATTGTCGATGACAGCAAGATTACATTTAGCTTTAAAGTGCTTGGGCAAGTCGGTATGGGGATCCTTTGGATGCTGTTAACAACCAAATGCATTGACTTCTCGAGTCATTCTATTGAATGACAGCAAAAATCAATGCAAACATTAATATCAAAGTAGTGAAGTGACATCAAAAACTAGTACTTTTGCCGATTGACATTTTTCGGGAGATGTGGATTTTTTCAGTGATTCGAGGGTCTTATGGGAAATAAGTAAACAGGACCCTTATAATGTTGTAAACAAATTTGCCCATGAGCATTTCATTGGGGAACAGTTTCAATGAGTGCTCTCCGATCAATGAGTGCTCTCCGATTCAAGTTTAAGCTCAATGATAAGGTCTTCCTTTTATAGTCCGAATGGCGTGCCACAGTGCGACACCTCTTTGGAAAGAAGTTTTTATATGGAATAGTACCTTACAAATGCCGCCGGAGGGCATAATCACTACCATTCTTTCGATGTTCTCGCCAGGATTCGAACCCAGGCGTTCAGCGTCATAGGCGTACATGCTAACCTCTGCGCTACGGTGGTATATATTTTATATATAAAATTAAATTTTTGTTTGTTTGTTCCGTATAGACTCAAAAACGGCTGAACCCATTACCTTGAAATTTTTTTGATATCGGGAGGGGGCGGACCCTCCCCCTTACTCCAAAAGTAGTACCCAAAAATAAAAGTAGACCGATTGGGACAATATGCGATTAAAATGAAATGTATTCAAAAGTAGAGTACGAATTTAATAATAAAAGTAAGGTCCAAGTACCTGGGGGGCCTCCCCAGCCCCAAAAACCCCTTAAAATAGGTAATCATGATAATATGGGACTCAAATGAAAGGTATTTGGGAGTAGATTACGAATATGGTCAGAAATTAGGAATAGGCTTTATAATTTGTTGAAATTTTGTTGAAGGGGCGGACCCTCCACCGTTACTCCAAAAACACCACCCAAAATCAAAAGTGGACCGATAAGGACAATATGGGTATCAAATTAAAAGTATGCGGAAGCTGAAAATGAATATGGCATACAAATTAATGTCGAAGTATAGGGGGTCACCCCACTCCCACAAAAAACGTCCAAAATGGGCACATTAGCCAATCACGGATATATGGGACTCGGTTTCCGTATAGACTGAAAAACGGCAGAACCGACTTTCTCGAAAATTTCGCATTTTGTGTAGGTTGGTCTGGAAGGAAACATAGGCTATATAATTTTTCGTTATCGGAAGGGGGGCGGACCCTCCCCCTTATGCCAAAAACACAACCCAAAATCAGAAGTGGACCGATAGGGAATATGGTATTAACATTTGAGTCTAACTAGTCTAACATCGGGCCGCCCCAAACTGTCCAAAACTGTCCCAAAACTGCCCCAAATAGACATATTGGACGTTCATTTAATTTTTCGGCATCGGAAGGGGGACGGACCTATTTTCTCGAATTTTTCGTATATTGTGTAGGTTGGTCTGGAAGGAAACATAGGCTATATAATTTTTCGGCATCAGAAGGGGAACGAACCCTCCCCCTTATGCCAAAAACATAACCCAAAATCAAAAGTGGACCGACAGGGACAATATAGATAACAAATGAAAGGTATTGGAGAGTAGAATACGAATATGGCATAAAAATTTGAGTCTGAGTACCCATTGCGCCGCCCCCAAACCCAAAACTGCCCCAAATAGACATATTGGACGTTCATTTAATTTTTCGGTATCGGAAGGGGAACGGACCCTCCCCCATATGCCAAAAACACATCCCAAAAGTAAAAGTGGACCCTGTCGGTCCGATTTTCTCGAAATTTTTGTATATTGTGTAGGTTGGTCTGGAAGGAAACATAGGCTATATAATCTTTCGGTATCGAAAGGGGGACGTACCCTTCCTCTTATGCCAAAAACACAACCCAAAATCAAAAGTGGACCGACAGGGACAATATAGTGAGAGGTATTGGAGAGTAGAATACGAATATGGCACTAAAATTTGAGTCTAAGTACCCATCGGGTAGCCCCAAACTGTCCCAAAACTGCCCCAAATAGACATATTGGACGTTCATCTAATTTTTCGGCATCGGAAGGGAAACGGACTCTCCCCCTTATGCAAAAAACACAACCCAAAATCAAAAGTGGACCGACAGGGACAATATAGGTATCAAATGAAAGGTATTGGAGAGTAGAATACGAATATGGCATAAAAATTTGAGTCTGAGTACCCATTGCGCCGCCCCCAAACCCAAAACTGCCCCAAATAGACATATTGGACGTTCATTTAATTTTTCGTTATCGGAAGGGGAACGGACCCTCCCCCATATGCCAAAAACACATCCCAAAATTAAAAGTGGACCCTGTCGGTCCGATTTTCTCGAAATTTTTGTATATTGTGTAGGTTGGTCTGGAAGGAAACATAGGCTATATAATCTTTCGGTATCGAAAGGGGGACGGACCCTCCCCTTTATGCCAAAAACACAACCCAAAATCGAAAGTGGAGCGATAGGGACAATATAGGTATGAAATGAGAGGTATTGGAGAGTAGAATACGAATATGGCACTAAAATTTGAGTCTAAGTACCCATCGGGTAGCCCCAAACTGTCCCAAAACTGCCCCAAATAGACATATTGGACGTTCATCTAATTTTTCGGCATCGGAAGGGGAACGGACCCTCCCCCTTATGCCAAAATCACAACCCAAAATCAAAATTGGACCCTGTCGGTACGATTTTATCGAAATTTTCTTATATTGTGTAGGTTGATCTGGAAGGAAACATAGGCTATATAATTTTTCGGTATCGAAAGGGGGACGAACCCTCCCCCTTATGCCAAAAACACAACCCAAAATCAAAAGTGGACCGACAGGGACAATATAGGTATCAAATGAAAGGTATTGGAAAGTAGAATACGAATATGGTATTAAAATTTGAGTGTAAGTACCCATCGGGCCGCCCCAAACCCAAAACTGTCCCAAAACTGCCCCAAATAGACATATTGGACGTTCATTTCAATATGGGGCTCAAATGAAAGGTATTCGGGAGTAGATTTCGAATCTGGCATACAAAATCAGATCGAAGTATAGGGAGTCATGCCACCCCTCAAAAACGCCATTAGACCCATTATGACTATATGATACTTGCAAATGCAAATTTTGCCCATGAACATTCCACTAAGGAACAGGGGCAAACTTCTCATATATCAATAAGTGCAGTCCGATTCAAATTTAAGCTCAATGATACGGGGCCTCCTTTTTATAGCCGAGTCCTAACGGTATGCCGCAGTGCGACACCTCTTTGGAGAGAAGTTTTACATGGCATAGTACCTCACAAATGTTGCCATTAGGAGGGGAAAACCGCCGCAGAAAATTTTTCTTGGCGGACTTGCTAACCTCTGATGAAATGAAAAGTAATAGGGAGTAGATTACAAATATGGCATAAAACATTAGGTCCAAGTAAAGGGAGGTCGCCCACCCCAAATACCCCCAAATGGGCATATTAGCCGACCATGAGTACGTGGGATTCAAATGAAAGGTAGATTACGAATATGACATTAAAATTCGCGTTCAAGTCTAGGTGGCGCTTTTCCTCCCAAAGATACGTCAAATGGGTTATTTGACCCATTATGAGAATATGAAAAGTATTTGAGAGTAGAAAACGAATTTGATATCCAATTTTGTAGCCAAGTGTTTTGGGATACGCCCTAAAACACCCCCTAAACTGAACTTAATTTCCGTTGGGAATAAATAACGAATTTGATATCTATTTTCAGTGCAAAGTGCTGGTGGCCGCCCCCAGCCCAAAAACACCCTCCAAACGGTTCATGTTTACCGGCCATGGCAATGTGGGGCTTAAATTAAAGGGATTTGGAAGAGCAGCACGAATTTGATGTCCATATTTGAGTCGAAATATCTGAGGTGCCATCCCTCCCCTAAAGAGAACACCACGAATCGAGAAGTGGTAAATTCTCACACATCAATGAGTGCTTTCCGATTCAAGTTTAAACTCAATGATAAGGCACCTTTTTTTATAGCCGAGTCCGAACGGCGTCCTGCAGTGCGACCCCTCTTTGGGGAAAATTTTTTAAATGTGCATGCATGGCATTATTCCTCGCAAATGTCGCCAACATTAAGAGGGAATAAACACCGCTTTGTTCGATGTTCTCGCCGCAGTGGAGCGGGCCCGTTTCGGCTAGTGTTATATAAAAGTCAGCCATTGGTGTTATTTACTGATCTCAAGGCCTCTATGTTGAACTCTAAGCTCAACCCTAATTGAAACCGGTCCCTAAATCATCCATAGATAATCGATTCAATGTAACAACTTTATCATTAAACAACAATCCTTACCCTTAATATCATCCCACTGTGAAACATCAGTCATTTCTAGGCATATCCTAGCAACTAACCAACATTACAACACAGCCATGTCAGTACATCTATGACATGACATAGTCGACTTCTACCTTCCTCTAAGTGAATATATATGTATATGTGGTGATAGTATATGTCGTGTCCTTTAAAAATGGTTGCGTTATATGAGTATCTGTGTGTGTCTTTGGTGTCCTCTTCTTGGTTCTATGCGTTCATCTCTCTTTCTTTTAAATATTTCAACAAAATGATACTTTAATGTGGTTGACAGTTGATACTGACAAAGGTTTACAACATTGTCAAGCAATCAGTTTGTATTACACAGTAACATACATCCACACACACACACACACACATACATATGTCTGTATGGTATTCTATTCAATACTTGTGCATATCTTCTTCCTAGACTTTGTGCCCTTACAAACTTTAAAGAAGAAACCACAGACACGCAGGTCGATAATCCTGTCAACAAATGTGGAACATGGCCTAAGATGTGGCATTAAATGCAAAGCAACTCTTCTCAAGGTATTGTCAGTGATTCCGGTTTCTTAAGAATGTTTTTATTTTTCTAATGTAAACTTTGGGAATTTGTTTGAAGAGGATGAAAGATTTTGGTAACAGGAAGGCATTGTAAAGCAATGATTACTCACTCTGCAAACGAATATAAAATTTGGTTTTTTATTGAAAATCAGTGCTTATCTAATCCAAGTTTCTTATACTGACTTAGATGGAAACTAATATTTATTATCTCCACTGTGGGAATACTATTTCTATTGCATAGTTGGTGATCGCGTTAGGTAGGGTTAGGTTGAACAGAGGGTGCGGATATAAATCCGCCCCCTGCCACTATGGGCAAACACCTAAGAGAGTAATCGGCTTATTATGCGGTCTAAAAACTAAAAAGTAACCTTGAACAAGTAAAATGGAGTTAAGTTTGGCCGGGCCGAACTTCGGATAACCACCACCCATAAACCACCTTTCGTCAAAATCCAGTGAACAATGCATACCTTATGCCACATAGCAGCTATATCGAAATATAATACGATTTGGACCAAAAGCTAATAAGTACAAGTCATTGTTCAACTGTGTATAACAAAGTATTTTTTGTAGCTATATCTAAAAATAAACCGATCTGAACAATATACGATACGGATATCGAAAAACCTAGTATAAGTCACTGTGTCAAATTTCAGTGAAATCGGATTATGAATGCGCCTTTTATGGGGCCAAGACTTTAAATCGAGATATCGGTCTATATGGTAGCTATATCCAAATCTGGACCAATTTGGGCCAAGTTGCAGAAAAATTTCGATGAGCCTAATATATCTCACTGTCCCAAATTTCGGCGACATCGGACAATAAATGCTCTTTTTATGGGCCCAAACCCTTAAATCGAGAGATCGGTCTATATGGCAGCTATATCCAAATCTGAACCGATCTATGCCATATTGAAGAGGGCTGTCTATTGGCCTAACACCACTCACTGTCCCAAATATCGGCGAAATCGGACAATAAATGCGCCTTTTATGGCCCAAAGACCTAAAATCGAGAGATGGGTCTATATGGCAGCTATATCCAAGTCTGGACCGATCTGGGCCAAATTAAAGTGAGGTATCGACTGGCCTAACACAACTCACTGTCCTAAATTTCGGCGACATAGGACAATAAATGCTCTTTTTATGGGCCCAAAACCTTAAATCGGGTGATCGGTGTATATGGCAGCTATACCCAAATCTGAACCGATCTATGCCAAATTGAAGAAGCCTGTCGAGGAACCAAACACAACTCACTGTCCCAAATTTTGCCAAAATCGGATTATAAATGCGCCTTTTATGGCCCCAAAACCTTAAATCGAGAGATAGGTCTATATGGCAGCTATACCCAAATCTGAACCGATCTATGCCAAATTGAAGAAGCCTGTCGAGGAACCAAACACAACTCACTGTCCCAAATTTTGCCAAAATCGGATTATAAATGCGCCTTTTATGGCCCCAAAACCTTAAATCGAGAGATCGGTCTATATGGCAGCTATACCCAAATCTGAACCGATCTATGCCAAATTGAAGAAGCCTGTCGAGGAACCAAACACAACTCACTGTCCCAAATTTTGTCAAAATCGGATTATAAATGCGCCTTTTATGGCCCCAAAACCTTAAATCGAGAGATCGGTCTATATGGCAGCTATACCCAAATCTGAACCGATCTAGACCAAATTGTAGAAGGATGTCGAAGGGTCTAACGCAACTCACTGTCCCAAATTTCAGCAAAATCGGATAATAAAAGTGGCTTTTATGGGCCCGAAACCTTAAATCGAGAGATCGGTCTATATGGCAGCTATACCCAAATCTGAACCGATCTAGACCAAATTGTAGAAGGATGTCGAAGGGTCTAACGCAACTCACTGTCCCAAATTTCAGCAAAATCGGATAATAAAAGTGGCTTTTATGGGCCCGAAACCTTAAATCGAGAGATCGGTCTATATGACAGCTATACCCAAATCTGGACCGATCTATGCCAAATTGAAGAAGCTTATCGAAGGGTTTAACATAACTCTCTATCCCCAATTCCAGCAAAATCGAATAATAAATGTGCCTTTTATGGGCCTAAGACACTAAATGGACGGATCGGTCTATATGACAGCTATATACAAATCTGATCCGATCTAGACCAAATTGTACAAGGATGTCGAAGGGCCTAACACAACTCACTGTCCAAAAATTTCAGCAAAATCGGAAAATAAATGTGGCTTTTATGGGCCTAAGACCCTAAATCGGCCGATCGGTCTATATGGGGCCTATATCAAGATATGGTCCGATATAGCCCATCTTCTAACTTAACCTGCTTATGGACAAAAAAAGAATCTGTGCAAAGTTTCAGCTCAATATCTCTATTTTTTAAGACTGCAGAAGGACGGACGGAAGGACGGACGGACAGACGAACGGACACGCTGATGGACATGGCTAGATTGTCTTAGATTTTTACGCTGATCAAGAATATATATACTTTATAGGGTCGGAAATGGCTATTTCGATGTGTTGTAAACGGAATGACAAAATTAATATACCCCCATCCTTCGGTGGTGGGCATAAAAAGAAAAGTTTTAAGTTAGGAATTCCGTGCTACTTACAAAATCCAAAATTGTTTTCCATAACACGCCCCTATGTTGGTTTATGTCTTGTATTGTGTTCATACCTAAGTACCGGTGTCTGTTAGCCGCGAAAGCCGGGCAATGACATAGGGAATGTTCCAATGTCTCATCATCTTCCGCACATGCCCACACATGCTATAACTTGCCGCACCGATTTTGCATAAGTGAGCTCATAGTCCTTTGTGTCCTATTATGATACTAAGAGCTATACTGACCTCCTTCTTACTTCCTTTCAGTAAAAGCTTCGTCTTCTCACGATCAGGATCATCCCATAGGATTTTCGCCGTCCAACCGACTTTTTCGCTGTTCCACAGTGTTACATTCGTTTGTCGCCCAAGCCCTTTATCCGACTGCGTCGACCCGAAAGGCTTCGGTTTAACCAAGAATATCGACGGCAGTTCTCTGACCTTCACTGCAAAATCGTCTGCCCTTTCATACCCCCTTACTTCGTTATGTCCCGCTACCCAAACTATGCGAAATGTGACATCCTCAGAGAAGGCGTTAATCTCCTGCATACACTCCAAGGCTGTTCGTCACCTTACCGCCCCAGATGTTATTTCCCTGATGGCCAGTTTACTGTACTTAAAAGTGTTGATACTCGAGGACGTCGAGTATCAACAGGACACGATCCTTATCATTTGGGTGTTGAGCAATAGCGGAGGATGGGGAATGAAAGAGCAGACAATTTGGCAGTGGAGGTCAAAGGATGCAAGTAGTTTAGGTATATATCCGTGCAAGACCGAAGTAGTTCTCTTCAGCAAGTTGTCTACAGTGGAACCTGTCTCCTTAGATGCAAGGAATATTCCATTAACAAAAAGCGCAATATATCTGAGTGTATTGCTGGACAGGGAATTGAACTTCAAATCCAACATTTTGGAAAGGGCAAGAAAGTCAATTCTTGCCCTATTCACCTGCAAGCGAGCCATTGGCAAAAGTTGGGGGTTAAGACCGCGTGTCTTGCATTGGGTATATACTGCAGTTGTCTGACCTATAATGCTATTTGGTGTTGTGGTCTGGTGGACGGCGCTTCAAAAGTCCACCTACTGCTCAATATTTAACCCGACCCAAAGGATGGCTTGTTTGTGTATCACAGCCAGGAAAACCCTGCCACACGAAGGTAAAAGATTTTCGTCCTATTAATCTGTCATCCTTTATGCTGAAGACTCTTGGGAGGTAGATAGAAAAATATCTTAGGGCAAAGATCCCTGGAAATCGCCTGTCGCGGCAGCAGCATGCATATAGTAAAGGCAAATCCACTGAAACAGCCCTTCACGAACTACTCGTTCTCTAATGACTAATGACTTGTTTGTGCATCACAGCCGCGCGGAGAACGACACCATCTGATGCACTGAATTTAATGCTACATCTTATGCCTCTGGATATTGTGGCTAGACAAATTGCAGCGACTGCTGCGGTGAATTTAAGGGGGCTTTCTCTTTGGTCATGTGTCGGCTACGGACATTGTGTTATCCTTGATACAATATCCGATTTTCCAGGCAGTGTTGATTACACCCTACCTGATCCGCTTTTTGATAGAAAGTACTCTACCACTATTCCTAATAGAAGCGATTGGAACTACGACATCGCTGGAAACAGAAGTTACATAGACTTCTGTAGGGATGGATTCAAACTATACGACCAGGTGGGCTTTGGGATGTACTCTGAAGATCTAGAACTGGTCATATCGAAAAAATTACCTGACCACTGCAGTGTGTATCAAGAGGAATTCCTGGAATGGCTACGATATAATGTCATAACGACGATTGGCATACATATCTTCTCAGGCAGCCATTATATCCCTGGCGAACTTATTTCTGAATACAAAAACCGTCCTCGACTGTCGCAGATTTCTCAATGAGATAGCTTAACAGTTCAAAATCCACCTGTTCTGGGTGCCGGGCCACATAAATATCCCAGGGAATTGTAGAGTGGACGAGCTTGCGAGACTAGGAACTACGCTGCACAGTCCAGGGATACTGGAATCTGTGAATACGCCTCTAGCGACATGTAAGCTGAGTTTTCAGGATCAGGCCCGAAGGACAACGAATGGTAGATGGTTACAAAGAGGTGGCTGTAAGCATTCCAAAACTATGTGGCCTAATCTAGACTTGTAGAAGTCTACCGCTTTGCTGTCACTGGCTAGAACAGACGTTTCAGTCAATGTGTCCGTGATGACAGGTCACTGACTAATTGGAAAACATGCTGACAGACTGAAAGTTGCCAGCAACGACAATTGTAGAAGCTGTGAGGGCAACGAAGAAGAAGAGACTATAGAACACCTTCTGTGTGTGTGTCCCGCACTAGCAGTCCAAAGGAGTTCCACTTTAGGTTCTCATTTCTTGGAGAACCTGTCTGATTTAGCTGAAGCGAACATTCGCAAGTTGTTTGGCTTCTTAAAGTGATCTGGATAGTTCAACGGTAAGAACTAGAAGGCATCTCCCATCGAAGACATCGAAGAAGAAGAGACTATAGAACACCATCTGTGTGTGTGTGTCCCGCACTAGCAGTCCGAAGGAGTTCCATTCTCATTTCTTTGAGAACCTGTCTGATTTAGCGGAAGCGAACATTCGCAAGTTGTTGGGCTTCTTAAAGTGATCTGGATGGTTCAACGGTAAGAACTAGAAGGCATCTCCTTTCTTCCATTCCTGTGGTATCACAATGGACGAAAACGTCTAAGTGAGTCTGATGGCAGACTACCACCTCAATCTAACCTAACCTACTCATTTCTTCTCTGCTTCAAAAATGTCACACATTATTTAATTTTTTTTATTAACAACTTTAATTAATAATTTCCCTGAAAAAAATAGAAAAATTCTTTCAAAACACATTAAAAATTTTTAAAAACTTTCATTCATAAAAAAAACAAGCAGCTCAATACAAATTATGTTGTATAATTATAGATAATTTGTAAACTTTGTTTTGCCCAGACTAATTATTCCTCGTCCTTCTTCATGGCTCCATTTCATGCCTTGTTCTGTAACTGCTACCCCACCACCACCACCAACTCCACTTATTTTTCGTAAATCCTAAATAAACAAACGTGGGTGATGATGGCATTTGTTTTGCCTCATTGTACACCAGACCCGGGCGTATGTCTTAATTCTCATGACTGTGATGAGTGCCGAAGCATAATTAAAGTTCACCTTGGCGTTTGGCCAGGGTCAAGTGTACGAGATGTAATTCCAAGAGATTGCCTGTCTTCAAGGCAATGCAGCGTGTTCACATTTAACTTTGAATTTTTGCCATGTATCGCTTTGAGTTCTTTGAAGTTAGGCGCATTTCCACAGAATTTGAGTTCTGCAACATGCTGTCATGACCTCTCCCCCCCATACCCATATTTACCACCTTGGCAACTGCTAAGGTAACTGGCAGACCAATTAATAAAACATTAATTCATTTAGTAGCGTTTGATAGTCAGCCTCAGCTATCTCCCATGTTCACCAACACTCTCTCTCTCTCACACACACACACACATACACAGAAGACACCCGTCGATTCACTATGGCCTTATGAATATTTAATGAACTTTTGGAAATTTTCGTTTGTTACTTTTAAGCCTCTTTTTCAAGAGGTCTTCGTTCTTTTAATAATGAAATGCACAGTACTTGCAAATAGTCGATCAAAATTTCCAAAGTCCGAGGGGCATGTTTTCTATATGAAGTGGACGAAGGCTTTGAATGTCCTTTCAAAAAAAATTTAGTTTACAGAAATTGCACGAGGTTTCGTATGAAATGAGTTAAAACCCAAAGATGAAAGAAAATGTTTGTCTTGGGAGTTCTGCGGTTTTATAGAGACAAGTTCCGTCTTCATTTTACAGAGAGCTTGGAGCGCTGGGATCCTAAAAATATGCAACCTTGAAACGTAACAAGTGCCTTCCTCACAATTCTCCTCAGTATATCGCCCAGGAATTCCTCTTTGCTATCCTTCTCTATTTTTTGAACCTACCCAGTGCTCCATGATATACGTCCCAGCTCTCTGCAGTGTTCTGTCTCTTCACCTTGTTAAAGAGCCTCCTGCTTTCCTTCCTGAGTATCTTCAACTCCTGCCTCTACCACAATTGGTTCGTCCGACGCTGCGGTAATGGCTATTGGCATGCCTTCCATGGCATGGCTTCGTTCAAGTACTCCGTAACAAGAGCCACGCGGACTCCAATTGCCTTCCTTCCGAAATAGGCTTCCAGGGGGCCCAAAACTCAGCATATGTTCCCTGAACCTATTCCAGTATGGTATTTCTGTACAGCTTCCAGGTTCGTTGAGCACGAACCTGAAAACCTAACCAAAAAGGAGCACAGGATGGAAACGTTTCAAATTCAAACTTTAACCGAATCGCTGTGTGTTCCTTGGCCTCGCACCATCCGACCAAGGCTGGGGACATGACCGGCGCGATGTTGTCTTCGCCATACTGATCTCTCCAGGGTCAATACGTACCGCTAGGTTAGGTTGAAAAGAGGTCACTGATAATGTCTCTGCCTAGCTGCCTCTTCGCATAATTCTTATCAGTTCGTTCTAGTCCGTGTTTGCCCCTGAGTGGTGCAGGTTAAGCCACTCTAGTTGTCCCTCACTCCTTGGGTAGAGTCGTCGTTACCGGTCGGCAGCAGCATTTTCAATACGTACCAGGGTCAATACGTACCGCTAGGTTAGGTTGAAAAGAGGTCGCAGATAATGCCTCTGCCTAGCTGCCTCTTCGAATAATGCTTATCAGTCCGTTCCAGTCCATGGCTGCCCCTAAGTGGTGCAGGTTAAGCTACTCTAGTCGCCCTCACTTCTTGGGTAGAGTCGTCGTTACCGGTCGGCAGCACCATTTTTAAATGGTTTAAGCCGAACATGATCTCTACTTGATGGTACTTCAGGAGTGACAAGCATACAGATCCGACCCTGATCAAGAGATCCTTGCCATTTCCTTTGTCCCTAGCACGTCTCCTCATAATCTATAATCCTCCGATAGAAAACGTTTATTTTTATGGATCGCGGCTAGCTCTATCATAATACCACTCCACTGTGGCAACCATCTCGTTTTTGCAACCAAATACCTTGACGCCCTTCTGCCATTTGGCGATATCGAGTTCCGTGAAGGAGTAATCCTAACATTTTCAGCTGGCTTCCGACAGATCTCGGAGAATCCTCTCCTCAACCATCATCTATCTCTTCGTGTAAAGCCGACCTTCAGATTCAGAATAGCCACTTGTAGTTCTGAACCGGAGGCCATTGTGGCGCAGAGGTTAGCATGTCCGCCTATGATGCCGTCGTGTCCATCGTAAAAATTTTCAGCAGTGGTGACTAATGCTGGCTGACTTATGCTGGTGAGGTATCCTGCCATGTTAAAACTTCTCTTCCACAAGGTGTCGCTATGCGGCACGCTGTTCGGACTCGGCATTAAAAAGGAGGCTCCTTACCATTGAGCTTAAATTTTAATTGGAATGCATTCATTGATATGAAAGTAGTACACCCTGTTCCTTAGTGGAACGTTAGTGGGAAATTTAGTAGTAACTGTAGTTCTGAACCGGTACCCATTCCCCTAGGAACCTATTGGGGGAACAATCCTCTGATATGTATGAAAGGTCACGGTCTTGCACTTGTGCCCCTTCCTAGGCGGAGTGCTGGACGTAAGGTTCTGATGTAGGTAGAGAGAAAGTTTAATGCCTTCTTGCTATCGCAACCAATGAATTTCACCTTCTTCTGCCATTTTGCACCATTGAATTTCGCGAAGGAGTCATCCTTTTCTTTTCCGGCAGCTGCCGATACACCTTAGAAAATCCTTTTCTAAATCAGCATTCATCCCTCCGTAGATAGCTGAACATCGAGTTTGCTCCGCCTCTGAATTGCTACTTGTAATTCTGGCGGTGATGATACGCTGGTCGATATCCTAAAGCATTTGCCTTCAGGAGCCTGTTCATAGCCGGATTGCTGCCACTTGCACCCAATATTGGTTAGTTGTTTCGACTACAGGATCTGTGGAAAATATCGGCCTTGCAATTGTGGCCCATCTCGGGCTTAATAAAGGGCGAACGGTTTTCCTATTTGCGGTCTCGTTCAGGTTTTTGCGCCTGTTGCAGTTTTCGTAGTTTCGTTTACATTGCAGCAGGGGAAGCCATGCGTTTCACGAAAGTTGTATTCACCATAGATGCGCTATTTCTGAGGTGGAACCTATGACATACTTAACTTTTCCGCTGGTTTCCGATAGAGTTTGGAGGATCCTCTACTCAATCAATATCCAAATATCCAAAGTCCCAAACGGAAAATAAAATAGGGCCCGAAATTTTTATACATGAAAAAAAAACCAATGATTATTGGGTCTTTATATCGGTTTTTAGGGTTTTATTTCGTTCCAAAAATTAGGGTTTAATTTTATATGAAATAAGACCCTAAATTTGAAAATGAAACATAGCCCAAATCCTCATTTATGGGGCTTTATTTCACTTTACAAACATTCAACAGAGAGAGCAGCATATTTCGAAAATTTTCCGAACATATGTTGGGGCATTTTTTCATTTAAATATTGGGACCTTATTTCATGGGAAATAATGCCCCAAAATTTGAGGCCCTATTTTAATTTAGTTTGGGGTATTTTTTCTTTTCGTTGCGGCCTTATTTCATTTTTATACCCACCACCGAAGGATGGGGGTATATTCATTTTGTCATTCCGTTTGCAACACATCGAAATATCCATTTCCGACCCTATAAAGTATATATATTCTTGATCAGCGTGAAAATCTAAGACGATCTAGACATGTCCGTCCGTCTGTCCGTCTGTCCGTCTGTCTGTTGAAATCACGCTACAGTCTTTAAAAATTGAGATATTGAGCTGAAATTTTGCACAGATTCTTTTTTTGTCCATAAGCAGGTTAAGTTCGAAGATGGGCTATATCGGACTATATCTTGATATAGCCCCCATATAGACCGATCCGCCGATTAAGGGTCTTAGGCCCATAAAAGCCACATTTATTATCCGATTTTGCTGAAATTTGGGGCAGTGAGTTGTGTTGGGTCCTTCGACATCCTTCGTCAATTTGGCTCAGATCGGTCCAAATTTGGATATAGCTGCCATATAGACCGATCCTCAGATTTAGGGTCTTAGGCCCATAAAAGCCACATTTTATATCCGATTTGGATGAAATTTAGCACAGTGAGTTATGTTAGGCCCTTCAACATTCTTCGTCAATTTGGCCCAGATCGGTCCGGATTTGGATATAGCTGCCATATAGACCGATCCTCCGATTTATGGTCTTAGGCCCATAAAAGCCACATTTATTATCCGATTTTGCTGAAATTTGGGACAGTGAGTTGCATTGAGCCCTTCGACATGCTTCGTTAATTTGGCCCAGATCGGTCTAAATTTGGATATAGCTGCCATATAGACCGATCCTCCGATTTATGGTCTTAGGCCCATAAAAGCCACATTTATTATCCGATTTTGCTGAAATTTGGGACAGTGAGTTGCGTTGAGCCCTTCGACATCCTTCGTAAATTTGGCCCAGATCGGTCTAAATTTGGATATAGCTGCCATGTAGACCGATCCTCTGATTTATGGTCTTAGGCCCATAAAAGCCACATTTATTATCCGATTTTGCTGAAATTTGGGACAGTGATTTGCCTTAGGCCCTTCGACATATTTCTTTTATTTGGCCCTGATCGGTTCAGATTTGGATATAGCTGCCATATAGACCGATTTCTCGATTTAAGGTTTTGGGCTCATAAAAAGCGCATTTATTGTCCGATGTCGCCGAAATTTGAGACAATGACTTGATTTGGGCCCTTCGATATTTGTCTTCAATTTGGCTCAGATCGGTCCAGATTTGAATATAGCTGCCATATAGACCGATCTCTCGGTTGAACAATGACTTGTACTTATAAGCATTTGGTCTAAATCGGATGATATCTATAGAGCTGCTATGGGGTATAAGGTATGCATTTTTCAATGGATTTTGATGAAATGTGGTTTTCATTCATACCCGAGGTGGTGGGTATCCAAAGTTCGGCCCGGCCGAACTTAACGTCTTCTTACTTGTTACTTCTGGTATCTCATTTCATTATGCAAAAAAAGCCCCATTCTTGAGTTTTTATTATGTGCACCACCGAAGGATGGGGGTATATTCATTATGTCATTCTGTTTGCAACACATCTAAATATCCATTTCGGACGCTTAAAGTACATATATTATTGATCGTTGTAAAAATCTAAGACGATCAAGACATGTCCGTCCGTCTGTCTGTTGAAATCACGCTGCAGTCTTTAAAAATAGAGCTTTTGAGCTGAAACTTTGCACAGATTCTTTTTTTTGTCCATAAGCAAGTTCAGTTTGGACTATATCTTGAAATAGTCCCCATATAGACCGATCCGCCGATATAGGGTCCTAGGCCTATAAAAGCAACATTCATTATCCGATTTAGCTGAAATTTGGGACAGTGAGTTGTGTTAGGCCTTTTAACATTTTTTTTGCAATATGGCCCCGATCGGTCCAGATTTGGATAAAGCTGCCAAAAAGACCGATCTCTCGATTTAAGGTCTTGGATCCATAAAAGGCGCATTTCTTGTCCGATTTTGCCAATATTTGGGTCAGTGAGTTATGTTAGGCCCCTTGACATATTTCTGCAATTTGGCTCAGATCGGTTCAGATTTGGATATAGCTGCCATATAGACCGATCTCTCGATTTAAAGTCATGGGCCCATAATAGGCGCATTTGGTGTCCGATGTCTCCGAAATTTGGGACAGCGACTTGTGTTAGGCCCCTCGACATATTTCTGCAATTTGGCTCAGATCAGTCCAGATTTGGATACAGCTCCCATATAGACCTATCTCTCAATTTAAGGTTTTGGGCCCATAAAAGGCGCATTTATTGACCGATGTCGCCTAAATTTGAGACAGTGAGTAATGTTAGGCCCTTCGACATCCCACTTCAATTTGGCCCAGATCAGTTCATGTTTGGATTTAGATGCCATATAGATCGATCTCTCGATTTAAGGTCTTGGGCCCCTAAAAGGCGCATTTATTTTCCGATGTCGCCGAAATTTGATGTGTTGTGTTAGGCCCTGTGAAATTTCTCTACCATTTGGCCCAGATCGGTTCAGGTTTGGATATAGCTGCCATATAGTTCAATCTCTTGATTTAAAGTCTTGGCCCCATAAGGCGCATTTATTGTCCGTTGTTGACGCAGTGACTTATGTTAGGCTTTTCGACATTCGTGTCATATAGGATTCAGATCGATGTATATTTGGATATAGCTACCAAAAATACCTATATTTAGTTCTACAAAATTTAACAATGACTTGTACTTATTAGACCACTCAATGTCTGTACCGAACTTGGTCCAAATCGGACCATAATTCGATATAGCTGCTATGTGGGCATAAGTTATGCATTTTTCACCGGATTATGACGAAAGCTGGTTTATATGTACCCGAGGTGGTGGGTATCCAAAGTTCGGCCCGGCCGATCTAATAAACGCAATTTTACTTGTTTCTTTTCTAGTTTGGGGCTTTATTGCATTGGGACCTTATTTCATACCGCCAAATCTATCCTTATTTTGTGATGCATAGTTATAGCAAATGGCTCTAGATTTTACATCTTCTTTAGATGCCGTAGAAGGGGTTTATAGCCCTCCTTCCATTCTTCTTCGTCTTTTGCCATTTTTGCTTATACCTTTACCAGGTGATCGGGTAGTTGAGGTTACAATCGGGTCCGAGGATACTATTTGGATGGCCTCTTCATCCGTTTCGTGAATTCAGATTGTTGAAACTCCTTAGATCACGTTACAAATATTTTCACAAACGGACAAGTTAATCTGGTGTTGTCTAATCAGGAAATTCTTGGATATTTTACTGGTTGTATAGGACCATATTTAGAGATCTGCGCCATAATTATAGCCGCCATCAAAGTCATGAAAAGGAGTTTTCGGTCCTTAGTGATTTATATCAATGTGGCAGATCTCAAAGCCTTCGTGCTGGTGGGATCGTTGATGGAATGAATGGAATTGGTGCCGCTAGTTGTTAGTTTGTCAAATGTGGACTTTAAATGCTTAAGAATTCAATTTTTTATGAATATGATATAGATAGTCTTGAATAATTAAAACCTACTAATGTACCCCCTTAAGTATACAACAGAATTCAGTTTCTTTCATTTCAAGCCACTGTATCAAAATTGTTTAGCACTTAACCTATTTAATAATCTACCTAACCCTCTTAAGAGCAGGCTAATAATATTAGATAAGACTAGAAACAAAGGATGGTGGCAAGGACAGGGATGTTGTTAAAATGCAAACTCACGTGATTAGGAGAACAGCATGAAAATCAACAATGAATGAAAATAGGCCGGCCGACCTTTGTCAATCAAAAGTTGATGATCAAAAAATGTAAGCAACTAAACCCCACTCAGCATGGCGAAAAATAGAGGAAATATTTATATATTCCTAGCTTTGTTACATGATAAGGCTTTTATAAGGGATTACAACAATTATGGACTTTTTTCACATTGATGAAGAACTTTTTTTTGAAAAAAACTGAACTGCAGGAACTGAAGTTTTGCTGGTTTAAGACTTAATGGGGGTAAAAAGTGTAAATGTGTCCTATCTTTAGCGTGTTGAGGGAAGTTGATTAACCCATGCAAAGAAAAGGGGAAACAATTTTTAGAGATTTAAAGAAATATTGGTACAATTTTTGTTCTAATTCATAACATGACAGTTTTCGTAGGGTTTAATTCCGAAATTATAAAAATTTCGATGGTAAATGGGCTAGATTAAAGTGAAAGTGGCAGTCCAATTATTTATTTGCATCACGACTGTGAAATTATACCTTGCACAATGGGACGATTTTTAAAGAATAAGGTTTATATATTTTTGAAAACTTCCCCAGATGGACAACCTATATACCTTGTATATGTTTCTTGTATACAATTAGAGTCCTCAATGTGAAGAGAACCTACACCTCATTGAAAGTAAATACCAAAAACCATCTTTTTACACATATCTGAACCAAAGTGATTGTCCTTCATACGCCTAAGCTTCATATATGACATTGGAAAACAGGCTTTTGTCCTATCCTAAGCTCTACAACCAAATAGAAATCTATGTATAAATCTATTTTAAACGAATTTAGGAGAAACAATGTGCCATTGCTTTCCCTAACCACTGAGGGCTGCCGCCATGTTACATATACCGGATGTGTTGGTGCATCCACGAAATCTCCCGAATATTGTTTCGGGAAGAGCAGCTTATCTTCACTCCATACCCCACCCTTTCATTGTTCTGTGCGCTGTTCTGGTGCAAAGTGCTAAACATACTTTGGCTGATGCTACCAGAAGCAGTAACAACGTTACAAAGTTCATTTTGCCAGGATAATAAAGTTATTCAATGAACGACTGAACTTCCTTCGTTTGACGGTCATTTATCTCCAATGCCGGTCATTGGTATACTCGAACCATTACAGTGAGATGCGAAGCAAAATAAGCTATGACCAGAGAAAACAAGTGAGGAGAAACAAAAGTGGGGCGGTGCCAACTATATAATGCACCAAAAAGTCTACCCACTACTTTTAAGCAAATATAAGAGAATTTTCTAGGGAGGTTTATATGGAAGCTATGTCTAAATCTAATCACAAAAGTGCATATCGGTCCAAAGATATAAATGAAAGTATAAACATGCTAAGTTCGGCCGGGCCGAATATTGGGTACCCACCGTAAAGAACTGCGCTGAAAATTTGCCCTTAATAACTCAGTTCGTATTTGAATGCCTTTACAACAAGCAAATCGGGAATTGGTTGCGGCTGTTATGGTCTCAAGTCGTTATATCGGGTAATGGGTACTTATGGGCAATATCGGTAATAGACCGATTCGGTTCATACTTGAAACGGAAGCTGGAAGTCATGGCAGAAATCTTTGTGCCAAATTTCAGTCAAATGTGATAAAAATTGAGACTACTGGGGGCTCAGGAAGTCAAATACGGGAATCGGTATGTATGGGGGTATATCAGTTTATTGGCCGATTCGGATTATACTCGGCAGTGATAATGGAAGCCAGAACAGAATTCCTTGTACCAAATTTCAAAAAAATCAAGAAGTCAAATCCGGGGATCGATTTGTATGGGGCTATATCAGTTTATAGACCGATTCGGGTCATACTCGGCACTGTTACTGAAAGTCAAAACCCTAATCCTTGTGCAAAGTTTCACCCAAATCGAAGTAAAATTAAGACTTATAGGGGCTCAAGAACTTAAATCAAGGGGTCGGTTTGTAAAGGGGCTATATCAGTTTTAGATTCGAGTATGATTCAATTGGTATCATACCCGGAACTGGTGTTGGAAGTCAGAACGAAATTCGCAGCGCCAAATTTCTGTCAAATTGGAGGAAAACTGAGGCTTCCAGCAGCTCTATAAGTCAAATTCGGGGGTCGGTTTGTATAGGTGCTAAATTAGTTCATAGACCGATTCGGATCGTACTCGGCACTGATGTTGGTAGTTAGAACAGAAGCCCTTGTGCCAAATTTCTGCCAAATCGAATGAAACATGAGGCTTTTAGGAGTTCAAGAAGTCAAATCCGGAGATCGCTTTGTTTCGGGGCTATATCAGTTTATAGACCGAGTCGGATCACACTCGTCACTGATACTGGAAATCAGAACCCAAGTACTTGTGTCAAGTTTTAGCCAAATCAGATGAAAACTTAGGTCAGTAGGGGCTCAGGAGGTCAAAACTTGGGATTGGTTTACATGGGGCTATATCTAAATCTGAACTGTTATGGCCAATTTGCAATCTCCAACAACCTACATCGCTTTGAAGTACATGTGCGAAATTTCAAGCCGATATCTTTAGCCGTTCGAACGCTATCGTGTCCGTCTGTCGAAAGACGGACAAAGGGACGGTTAAGATGGCGATTCGAGGCAGAATTCTGTTGGCGAAATTACAGAAAGAACACTGTGGAGGCTATAGAGATAGGCTACGAGACATAGATTGAGGATAGAGCTGGCAAACTATCGTCAATCATTGTACAAAATTTTAGCCCAATCGGATGAAAATTAAACCCTCTATAAACGCAATGTATCTTAAAGTATACATTTAGTGTCAAATTGCTTATTTTTGTTAAATTTTATGGATATTATCGATAAGAAAACCAGTTAGGAAAGGCAAAAGTCGGGCGGTGCCGACTATATAATACCCAACACCACCTAGTGCATATAGTACCGTTTATATGCAGACCTTATCTCGAAACCATCAGAAAAATTTTCAACGGTGGTTTTCCCCTCCTAATGCTAGCGACATTTGTGAGTTACTATGCCATGTAAAACTTCTCTCCAAAGAGGTGTCGCACTGCGGCACGCCGTTTGGAGTCGGCTATAAAAAGGAAGCCTCTTATCATTGAGCTTAAAACTTGAATCGGACTACACTCATTGATATGTGAGAAGTTTGCCCTGTTCCTTAGTGGAATGTTCATGGGCAAAATTTGCATTTGCAAGATTTTCCTGCCATAGGTCAAAAGATTTGGATTTCCACATCTTTAAAAGACCATATCGGATAAAAGATTATAATGAAGTTATATCGAAACCAGTGCCAATTTTAATGAAACATGCTGGGACATAAAATAGAACATCTCAAGCCCTGTATTGTAAAGATGTGACCAAAATTATAGATTTTACTGCCTTAAAAGACCAAATCGGATGAAAGATATATATGGCAGCTATATCTAAATCTGAACCGATTTTTATGAAATTTTGCACATACATTGAGACATTGAGAAAAATGACTCCAAGCCAAATTTGATGAAGATCCGGCCAAAATTGTGGTTTCTACAGCCTTAATAGTTCAAATCGGATGAATGATATATATGGGAGCTATATCTAAATCTGAACCGATTTTGACGAAAATTTCCAGATATGTTAAGATCAGTAACAAAACAGTCCGTGCCAAATTTTGTGCAGTTCGAATGAAAATTGTAGCTAATACGGCCATTTAAGTGCAAATCGGGCGACACATATATATGGCAGCTATATCTAAAACTGGACCGATTTTTATGAAAATTTGCAAACATATGGAGACGTCGAATAAAACATCCCATGCCAAATTTTGTAAAGATCGGTAAAAAATTGTGGCTTCTACAGCCTTAAACGGCCATATCGGATGAAAGATATATATGGGAGCTATATCTAAATATGAACTGATTTTTATGAAATTTCGCACACATATGTAGACCTCAAACAAAGTACCCAATGCCAAATTTTGTAAAGATCGGACGAAAATTGTGGCTTCTACAGCCTTAAAAAACCATGTCGGATGAAAGATATATATGGGAGCTATATCTAAATCTGGACCGATTTTTATGACATTTTGCACACATATGGAGACGTCAAATAAAACACGCTATGCCAAATTTTGTAAAGATCGGTACAAATTTGTAGCTTCTGCAGCCTTAAACGGCCATATCGGATGAAAAATATATATGGGAGCTATATTTAAATCTGAACCGATTTTTTTGAAATTTTGCACACATATGGAGACAAACAAGTACCCAATGCCAAATTTTTGTAGAGATCGGACGAAAATTGTGGCTTCTACAGACTTAAAAAACCATATCGGATGAAAGATATCTAAAACTGAACCGATTTCTTTCAAAACCTATAGCGTTTGTCTTTGGGCCAAAAAAGTGGCTTGTGCAAAATTTTGTGACAATCGGACAACAAATACTACCTGCACTTTGATTACAAGAATACCTGGACTCACAGACGGAGACAGACAGACAGACGGATAGACAGACGGACAGATAGACGGACAGATGGGCCGACAGACAGACAGACAGACGGACAGACAGACAGACAAACAGACAGTAGCATGCGAAATTTCAGCCAAATCGGATAATAATTGCGCGCCCTATTGGCTAAAGAAGTCAAGATCCAAGATCGGTTTATATGACAGCTATATCCGGTTATAAACCAAGTTGAACCATATTTGGCACAGTTATCGGAAGTCATAACGAAACGCTTTAGGCAAAATTTCAAAATTTTAACAAAGCAAGTCGTGCCAAACTTCAGCTAAATTCGATGAGAAATGCGCCCTCTAGAGGCTCAAGATGTCAAGACCCAAGATCGGTTTATATGGCAGCTATATCAAAACATGGACCGATTTAAACCATACTTAGCTTAGTTGTTGGAGCTGTTACCAGAACACTACGTTGAAAATTTCAATAAAATCGGAAGATGTATTGCGCCCTCTAGAGCCTCAAGAAGTCAAGACCCAAGATCGGTTTATATGGCAGCTATATGAAAACATGGACCGATTTGGCCCATTTACAATACGAACCGACCTACACTAACAAAAAGTATTTGTGCAAAATTTCAAGCGCGTAGCTTAACTCCTTCGAAAGTTTGCGGGTGAACGGAGGGACGGACAGACGGACGGACCCTTTTTTTAATGACTTTAGCGTGATTTCAACAGACAAACGGACGGGCATGGATAGATCGTCTAAAATGTTTACGAGGATCAAAAAAAAAATGCATATATAGGGTCGGAAATGGATATTTTGATGTGTTGCAAACGGAATGACAAAATGAATATACCCCCACCCTTCGGTGGTGGGTACAAAAATACAGACTAATGGACGTGTATACAACTATTCATAAGTATGGAGTTAATGTTCCAGACACCTCGTCCTCTTAAACTCAGTAGAAATGTCCATTAACCACAACACTTTTCTAACCATCAAAGAAAAAAACAACCATGTAATTGCCAAACACTAACTTATTAACCCACCCCCCCTTTCTACACATGGTTGAGAGGCTTTCTCTGTAATAATCGACCTGCCAAATGTGCCATTCAACAGGTATTTATAACACATGAGAAGACTTCTCTCGACATTTCCGTCTAGAAACTTGGCTGCCAACCATATGGAAACAACAAACCACTGTGTGTGGTGGCGGAGATGGTGGTGGCATCATCTGGTGTCGGCGGTTCCTGCCATATGGCCCACGGAACACACGAGTTGTTCGAAACGACAGCAAAAAATAAAAGAGACACACAGTAAATTTTAGTGACTGACATTTAGTATGACGACCACGACAACGACGACGACGATGATGAAGATGACGATAAACATGTGGAAAGCAATGCAATCCCACATTTTTTAGTGCAGCTAAGCCGTCAGGGGGACTACTACATAAAATTCCATCAGAGCCGGCAGAGAGTTAAACAAAGAGAAGGAGAGGAATGGGAGAGAGAGAGAGAGAAAAGTAGTCCCACAGTTAAGGCATTTCATGAAAATAAACAAACCTAATCTGGCACATGCGCTGTAGCTATAACATCCAATTCTCTCCAGTCTCATTAGAACACAAATGCATAACGAAGAGTTTAACCATTTTTTGCTATGTGAGTGTAGTATGTGCAAGGGGGTGGTGGACGCATTGAAGACGCATTGTTGTAGTAGTATGTGCATGGGGGTGGTGGGTTGATACGCATTGTTGTGACATTTAATTCTGTACCGGTTGATGTACATACGAATGCATCGTTTTTTTTGTTTTTTTTCGGTACTGTTTACTTTGATGCTTCTTTGGTCGGTGCTTTTGACCTCACCATTAACATTTTCACACACACACACACATCTAGATACACAGCTGTCTTTATTTATGTGTTCCAATCCAATACAATTTAGTAATACCAAGTAATAAAGGTGTGTAGTAATATCGCTCTTTTATGGGACATCAATATTGCAATGCTATATGTATGAGCAATAATACAAAAGGACATGCAAACCGAAGCTTATAATCCCTAAAGATGGGCTTTAGGGATTTTAAACACTCGAATACACTTTTATGAAAGTGTTGATTAGAAAGTAAAGAAGTTTATGTGTCCATAAGAGCATTGCGAGAGAGAGAGAGGGATGCAAAGAACAAGGACTTTATTGGGTGTAAATGGCAGGGGATTTTAATGCTCCAGAATAAGTTATCAAGTCTTAATGCAATCCCGCAATTGCCTTGATGTCTTATATGTTGAAGGTCATCTTTAGTAATTTGAAGCACTAGATTAATACCGTTGTGAGTTGTTTTGGTCAGGAGACATAAATTGTGAACAAACAGTCTTTTCTGATTATAACAAAGTCGTAGAAGATGTTCGCTTGTTTTTCTTAGAATTGGAATCTGAAAAATCCAAGTTTTAGTTTTGTTTTTCTGTCAGCCAACACGTAGGGGATGTTCCCTATGAATGCAGTGCATTGCGTTGGCGAGAGGAAATTAGGAATTGGAGGGGGGAAGGATGTAGTGCTTAATGACATTTGCCTTAAATCTTTGCATGTCAAAGTGGGTGGGAAAAACATTAGCCGGAAGTCGATTCCACATACGAACGGTTCGGGCGAAATAAGAATTCTCTCTATAATGCATTGTGCGGTCCGCTGGCCAATCAATTACAAACGGGTGTGAGTTCCTGGAATGTCTAGTATCCCTGACATCCTTACATCAGGTATAAGAAGACGAATATCAGACGAAGATACAGCATGAAAGTACCCATAGAACAGCGCCAAACAACCCACATTGCGACGATGGTGAAGGGAGGCAATAGAGTTGGATACCCCACTGTCCCCAATCAACGCCATCGCTCTCCTCTGTACACGGTCCAGTAGCTCCAAAGATGATTTTGAAGCTCCAGCCCATACATGTGAGTTGTACTCCATTTTCGGCCTTATGATAGTGGTGTAGATGTTAAGAAGATCAGACGGAGTGAAGTAATTCTTACACCGTTTAAGGAAGCTTAAAGACTTGGATGCTTCTTTCGACACTTCAAATACTTGTTTAGCCCAACGGACATCATTTTGTATTTTCATGCCCAAAACATCAAAAGCTTCTGATTGCTCAACATCTACACTGTTGATAGACAAAGATGATCGTAATGGGTCAGCGAATCATTTGTGTGACAAAAAACAGCACTGAGTCTTCCGTGCATTAAAATCTACTTCATTCATTCGACCCCATTCCGAAATGGGCAGCAAATCCTGGCAGAGTGTATCGTCCATAACCCGCCTCTTGTTCTCAATCTCTCAGAGAGAGATGACAGAGATTACTGTCATCCGCAAATGAGTAGATCGGATTCGATGTCGGACCCAACAGATCGTTGATGAAAATTAGAAAAAGAGAAGGAGAAAGAACAGAGCCCTGGGGTACATCTGTGATCAATTTGTGCTCATTGGATGAGAACCCATCTATAACGACTCGAATAGTGCGATCTCTGAGAAAGCTCGAAATAAATCGAACGAAGCCATTAACGACTCCAAATGCGACAAGCTTTGATAGTAGTGCACCGTGCCAGACCCTATCAAATGCCTTGGAGATATCCAGAGCCACAACCTTACTCTCACCAAACTGGTGGATTGAGCGACTCCAACGTTCCGACAGAAGTGCCATGAGGTCACCCGTAGAGCGATTTCTGCGGAACCCATACTGTTGGTCGCTAAGAAGGCCATTAGACTCTAAATACCTCACAAGGTGGTGATTGACCTTGGAGAGAGCGGAGCATATCGCAATTGGGCGATAATTCGCAATCTTCCAACGCGCCGGGAAGACTTCCGCACTGTAGGCAAGGTTGAAAAGGTTGCGTAATGGATGAGCTAGCGTCGAAGAGCACTTGCGTAAGACAAGTGTTGATATGCCATTCGCGCCCTGGGATTTATTTAAGTCTAGATTTTCAAGAACCCTCCACGAGTTCGAAAAAATATTTGGGACATGATGCCAGATATATTTTCGATTGAGGGGAGTGGTTGATTGCTATCCGGCAGGGAAGAGTTCCCTGCAAATATATCAGCCAACAGGTTAGCCTTATCAACCGAGTCAGTGAACGTTTAATCTTCCTTAACAAGAGTTGGAATAGATGAGGAACTACCCTTTACTCTTTTCACGAATGACCAAAAGCTCTTACTTCCTCGAGTAGAAGCAAGAAGCTTAGTACACAGACGCTGTTCATAAAGAAATTTTTCGCGCCTAAGTACTCTGGCACACGAAGATCTTGCCTGTTTGCGCAGCAGTTCAGTATTGGCATTTTTATCCAAGCGCCAGTTCCTGAATGCAACCTCTTTCGATCTGACAGCTTAGGTAACTTGGGCATGTGTATTACATATGGCTCAAGGAATACAATAACATAACCAGAGCGGCAAAACGTGCCCTCTGGAAGCCTTAAAAAGCCTTAAGATCGGCGGGGATACCCACTTTGGATACCCACCACCTCGGGTATATATCTAAACCACCTTTCGTCATAATCAGGTGAAAAATGCATAATTTATGCCCTCATAGCAGCTTTATCGACATATGGTCCGATTTAGACCAAATTCGCTACGAATATTGAGAGGTCTATTAAGAACAAGTCACTGTTTAATTTTGTAGTACAAAATATTGGTCTTTTTGGTAGCCATATCCAAATGTCGACCGATCTGAACCATATACGGCACGGATGTTGAAAAGCCTAACATAAGTCACTGTTTCAAATTTCAGCGAAATCGGATAATAAATGTGCTTTTTATGGGGCCAAGACTTTCAGTCGAGAGATCGGACAGGTATATCCAAATTTGAACCGATCTGGGCCAAATTGAAGAGGGCTGTCGAAGGGCCTAACACAACTTCCTGTCCCAAATTTCAACGAAATCGGGGCCCTTGGGCCCTTTTATGGGCCCAAAATCTTAAATCGAGAGATTGGTCTATATGGCAGCTATATCCAAATCTGAACCGATCTTCGAAATCGAAGAGGGCTGTCGAAGAGGGCACTGTCCCAAATTTCAACGAAATCGGATAATAAATCCGCTTTTGATGGGCCCAAAACCCCAAAAAAAGACCGATCTTTCGGTCTATATCACTGCTGCCATCGGCACAATCTTGCATTAACGGAACTCTAGTATTGCCATCTGGAAGATCATGTTACACGGATGGATCAAAGCTAGAGGACAGAGTGGGACTGGGGGTCTACATTGAGATCACAGGGACTGAGATCTGTTTTAGACTGCCTGACCATAATACGGTCCTGCAGGCGGAGATCCGGGCGATCACGGAATGCGTGAGGTGGTGTGGTGCTACCGCGAGGACGTCGAGTCTGAACATCTTTACCGACAGTAAAATTGCCATAAGGGCAATAACAACCAGGACGGAAAGGTCACGAACATTCTTGCAGTGTAAGAAGGAGATTAACGCCTTCTCTGAGGATGGCAAAATCCGCATCGTTTGGGTGCCGGGCCATAACGGAGTATGGGGAAATGAAAAGGCAGACGATTTGGCGGCGAAGGCCAGAGGACTGACGTCAATAAACTTGGTTAGCCCGAAGCCTTTCTGGTCGACGCAGTCCGAGTGGAGCAGCGAAACGGTCGGTAGGAAGGTGAAAATCCTATGGGGAGATCTGGATCGTGAGGGGACGAGGCTATTACTGAAAGGAAGCAAGAAGGAGGTCAGTATAGCTATTGGTATCATAACGGGACACATAGGACTACGGGCTCATTTATATAAAATCGGTGCGGCAAGTGATGGCATATGTAGGGCATGCGGGGAAGTTGAGGAGACATTGGAGCGTTTTCTATGTCATTGCCCGGTTAAAAGACACCGGTACTTAGGTGAGAACACCATACAAGACATGAACCAACGTAGGGCAGTGACATGTTAGGGATTTTGTAAGTAGCACGGAATTCCTAACTTAAAATTTTCTTTTTAGAGGTTACTTCATAGTTTTTAAAGCGCACAATAAGCCGATTACTGGCTTAGGTGTATGCCCATAGTGGCATGGGGCGGATTAATATCTGCACCCTCTTTTTAACCTTACCTAACCTAACCTATGGCAGTTGCTATGCCATGTAATGTTCAGCCCAAAATCAATCTTCCGCACCAGTACAGCAACACCTCGTTATGAATACCTAGCGTATATTAATTTTTCCACTAAACCGCGTTTGCCTCCTACTAAGTGCTTCCCGGGAAATGGAGGCCAACCTTCGTCTTCAAGGGCCCTACTAAAATCCCACTCCGTCAGGCTATTGTCCACCGCACCTAAATCTCCAATGACTGCATAGTACGGGCATTCCGACAGTACATGACTCCAGTTCTTAGGTCTCCCACAGTCGCACAAATCAGTCGTGGAGCCATGTCTCATCAGTACGAAACCCAAACTAAAGCCGAAGACAATGTTAGGGCGGTCCCGTGCAAACGTCGTACAGTGGGATACAATCGAAAAAAACTAGTAAAATATAAGCCGTGTGGGAATGGGTAGAGCTAAGATATTATCAAGATCTAGGTGATCCGGGAGGCCACCGTAGCGCAGAGGTTAGCATGTCTGCCTTTGACGCTGAACACCTGGGTTCGAATCCTGGCGAGACCATCTGAAAAAAAAAAAAAATTTCAGCGTTGGTTTTGCCCTCCTAATGCTGGCAACATTTGTGAGGAACTAAGCCATGTAAAACTTCTCCCCAAAGAGGTGTCGCACTGCGGCACGCCGTTCGGACTCGGCTATAAAAATGACGCCCCCTATCATTGAGCTTAAAACTTGAATCGGACTGCACTCATTGATATGTGAGAAGTTTGCCCCTGTTCCTTAGTGAAATGTTCATGGCCAAAATTTTTTGTTTGTTGTAGGTGATCCGGGAGCCTCCTGGCTGGCCCCTAAAGTTGGTAACCTCGGCCTTTCGAAAAATTGTTCGGGCTGCAAAATCTTCATTTGAGGTCCGAATTTCAAAAAATTTTCAGCTCTAACCATTCCATATTTCGAAGAGATATCTCTATCCGTTCTCAAGTAGCATATTTATACCCTACACCACTACTGTGGTACAGGGCATTATATTGGTTGCCCAAAAAGTAAATGCGGATTTTTTAAAAGAAAGTAAATGCATTTTTAATAAAACTTAGAATGAACTTTAATCAAATATACTATATATATACTTTTTTACACTTTTTTTCTAAAGCAAGCTAAAAGTAACAGCTGATAACTGACAGAAGAAAGAATGCAAATACAGAGTCACAAGCTGTGAAAAAATTTATCAACGCCGACTATATGAAAAATCCGCAATTACTTTTTGGGCAACCCAATAACTTGAATTAATTTGTAACACCCAAAAGAAAGAGAGATAGACCCATTGATAAGTATAACGATCGACTCAGAATCACTTTCTGCTTCAATTTAGCTAAGTCCGTCTGTCTGTCCGTCCGTCTGTCCATGTTAATTTGTGTACAAGGTACAGGTCGCAGTTTTCATCCGATCGTCTTCAAATTTGGTACAGGCATGTTTTTCGGCCTAGGGACGAAACTTTTTGAAATTGGAAAAAATCGGTTCAGATCTGGATATAGCTCCCATATATATCTTCGTCCGATTTTCAGTAATAGTGCAATAAACTGGTCATTTGTTAACCATTTGTCCGAAATTTGGTATGAGGGATTTTTTTACGACTATCTACATTACTGGTGAAGTTCATGGAAATCGGTTCAGACTTAGATATGGCTCTCATATGTATATATCGCCCGATTTTCACTCCTAGAGCCACTGCAAGCACATTTATTGACCAATCTTGCCAAAAAATTGCACAACGCTTTCCTCGATGACTACCACAAAATACATAGAGTTTGGTCAAAATCCGTTCAGATTTAGATATAGCTCCCATATATATGTTCGTCCGATTTCTAGTAATATTGCAATAAAATTGTCTTTTGTTAACCGAATTTCTCGAAATTTGGCAGGAAGGATTTTCTCTTGACTCTCAATACTACTGGTGAATTTCATGGAAATCGGTTCAGATTTAGATATAGCTTTCATATGTATATATCATCCGATTTTAACTTCTAGAGTCACAGCAAGCGCATTTATTGATCCATCTTGGCAAAATTTTGCAAAACACTTTCCTCGACGACTGTCACAGTATTTGAGGAGTTTGCTCGAAATCGGTTCAGATTTAGATATAGCTCCCATATATATGTTCGTCCGATTTCCAGTAATATTGCAATGAAATTGTCTTTTGTTAACCGATTTTCTCGAAATTTGGCAGGAAAGATTTTTTTTACGACTCTCAATATTTCTGATGAATTTCATAGAAATCGGCCCAGATTTAGATATAGCTGCCATATATGTATATCGCCAGATTTTCACTCCAAGAGCCACTGCAAGCACATTTATTGACCAATCTTGCCAAAATTTTGCACAACGCTTTCTTCGACGACTACCACATTATCTGAGAAGTTTGCTCGGAATCGGTTCAGAATTAGATATAGCTCTCATATATATGTTCGTCAGATTTTGGGTAATTTTGCCATAATGTTGTCATTTGTCAACCGTAGTTGACAGTTTGAACATATTTGCTCCCCGAGGTCCATCAAAATTGGTTCAGAATTGGTTATAGGTCCCACATTGTACTAATAGGATAGGTGTAGGGTATTATACAGTCGGCACCGCCCGACTTTTGTCCTTCCTCACTGGTTTTTACTAGTCTTTTTTATGCCCACCATCGAAGGATGGGGGTATATTCATTTTGTCATTCCGTTTGCAACACATCGAAATATCCATTTCCGACCCTATAAAGTATATATATTCTTGATCAGCGTAAAAATCTAAGACGATCTAGACATGTCCGTCCGTCTGTCCGTCTGTCTGTTGAAATCACGCTACAGTCTTTAAAAATAGAGATATTGAGCTGAAATTTTGCACAGATTCTTTTTTTGTCCATAAGCAGGTTAAGTTCGAAGATGGGCTATATCGGACTATATCTTGATATAGCCTCCATATAGCCCGATCCGCCGATTTAGGGTCTTAGGCCCATAAAAGCCACATTTATTGTCCGATTTTGCTGAAATTTGGGACAGTGAGTTGTATTAGGCCTTTGGACATCTTTCGTGAATTTGGTCCAGATCGGTTCAAATTTGGATATAGCTGCCATTAAGACCGATCCTCCGATTTATGGTGTTAGGCCCATAAAAGCCACATTTATTGTCCGATGTTGCCGAAATTCGGGACAGTGAGTTGCGTTAAGCCCCTTAACATACTTCTGCAACATCGCACAGATCGGTCCAGATGTGGATATAGCTGCCATATAGACCGATATCTAGGTTTTAGGTTTTGGTGCCATAAAAGACGCTTTTGTTGTCCGATGTCGCTGAAATTTGAGATAGTGAGTTTGGTTATGCTCTTCGACGTCCTTCTTTAATTTGGCCCAGATCGGTCCAGATTTGAACATAGCTGCCATATAGACCGATCTCTCGATTAAGGGTTTTGGGCCCATAACAGAGGCATTTATTGTCCGATTTCGCCTAAATTTTGGATAGTGCTTTGTGTTAGGCTCTTCAACATTTTTATGCAACTTGGCCCAAATCGGTCCAGATTTGGATATAGCTGCCATGTGGACCGATATCTCGATTTAAAGTCTTCGTGTGACTTATGTTAGGCTTTTCGACATCCGTGTCGTATATAGTTCAGATCGGTTTATTTTTAGATGTAGCTAGTGTACTTAATAACATTTCGTCCAAATCGGAACATATTTTGATATAACTGATATGGGACACAAGGTATGAAATTTTCACCGAATTTTGATGAAAGGTGGTTAAATATATACCCGAGGTGGTGGGTATCCAAAGTTCGGCCCGGCCGAACTTAACGCTTTTTTACTTGTTTTTTTTTAATTTTCTCCCAACGTGCGGCAAAATTTTTATATCCTTATTAAAAATGCCATAATGACATAGCATCTCACAGGGCTACTTATATTTACGAATGCCAACATAGACAAGTTACTAATTTTTAGTGTCGCACATAAGCCCCCAATATCTAGCGAATAAATCATGGTATATGATTTTTCACTTTATATTCGAATTATAGAAAACATGAAAGTCATAGGGTCATAAATTTATCTGTGAGATGGTGTGGTGGAAAAGCCAAAAACAAGCCGCAATGGAATACAAGCAACTCGTTTTCTGGCTGGTTAACCATATAACCAGCAAACAAGAGGAAAAAATGTCGCTAAGTGTGGTGTGTGGTTTTTTAAATGCAATAAATTTTATTTGGTGTAATTTGAAATTTTACGATACTTTTGATATAAATTAACTTTAACGATGCTCTGCAATATACGCTAGCAAAGGGTGGGTGGGTGTGGACTTTGGGTTCTGGCCATTTTAATACTAGATAGTGCATGATAGAGCGCCAGTGTGTGTGTGTGTGTGTTTGTATGCTGGTATTGTTGGCATTATGTGTGTCAACCAAGATTAAATTTATTTTCGCAAAAACAACAGACACACACCAATACTCAGAACTACAACAGGACCAACAACATAAACCCAAATAACACTCATGTGCTGGGAGGCACCACCAGTCATTGCGATACATTTTGTTGTCTCACACTACGATTGTGTGGGTGTAAGTGGTGTTGCTCTGATAGCATCTACATCAACTATTCTGCAGTCCTTGCCTACTTCAATGTGTTGAAGTGGGCGATGGCTTGGTCACCAACAGGTCCTTATACACCGAACTAATCCTTTTGTCTATGACATGCTGTTGGCGGTTTTCCACATTCTTGACCCGATATCATCTCATGGTGTTGGTTATCGTTCGGCATCGTTTGCCGCCAAGTGGTATCCACAACAAAGATGCAGACTCATGAAATATCTTCCAAAGGTCATTGTATTATTTATCTGCGCCCTTTTGTGTGTTGGCATAAGCAAAGCTTTAGGTAAACTACGCAAATAATGATGCTAAGCAAGAAATGCGTGGCCGTTGTCCGAATAAGTATCTATTACGGGTTGGTCCCTTTTCGGCGGAAATTGAATTATATTTGGGTGATCCCAGTCCAAGAATAATGTTGAAACCCAAATAAGAGTTTTAATAACAACTTAAAGGAATCGGCAGTGACTATGAGTCAAAGAATGATAAGAGGAACAAGTGAAAAGGCATTAAGTTCGGCCGGGCCGAACTTTGGATACCCACCACCTCGGGTATATATGTAAACCACCTTTCGTCAAAATCCGGTGAAAAATGCATACCTTATGCCCCATAGCAGCTATATCGAAATATGTTCCGATTTGGACCAAATACTTAGAAGTACAAGTCATTGATCAATTGTGTATAAAAATATTGGTAGCTGTATATAAAAAATAAACCGATCTGAACCATATACGACCTGGATGCCGACAAGCCTAACATAAGTTACTGTGTCAAATTTCAGTGAAATCGGTTTATAAAAGCGCCTTTTATGGGGCCTTAAAAGACTTAAAAAAGACTTAAAATCGAGATATCGGTCTATATGGCAGATATATCCAAATATAGACCGATTTGGGTCAAGTTTCAGAAAAATGTCTAAGAGACCAACACAACTCACTGTCCCAAATTTCGGCAACATCGGACAATAAATGCCGCTTTTATGGGCCCAAAACCTTAAATCGAGAGACCGGTCCATATGGCAGCTATATTCAAATCTGGACCGATCTGTGCCATATTGCAGAAGTATGTCGAGTGGCTTAATGCAACTCACTGTCCCAAATTTTGGCAAAATCTGACAATAAATGCGCCTTTTATGGGCACATGACCTTAAATCGAGAGATCGGTCTATATGGCAGCTATATCCAAATCTTAGCCGATCTGGGACAAATTGAAGAAATATGTTGAAGGGCCTAATACAACTCACTGTCCCAAATTTCGGCGACATTGGACAATAAATGCCCCTTTTATGGGCCCAAACCTTAAGTCGAGGGATCGGTCTATATGGCAGCTATAACCAAATCTGGACCGATTCGGAAAAAATAAACGAAGGATGTCGAAGGACCTAACACAACTAACTGTTACAAATTTCAGCAAAATCTGATAATATATGTGGCTTTTATGGGCCTAAGACCCTAAATCGGAGGATCGGTCTATATGACAGCTATATCCAAATCTGGACCGATCTGAACCAAATGGGCGAAGGATGTCGAAGGGCCTAACACAACTCACAGTCCCAAATTTCAGCAGAATCGGAAAATAAATGTGGCTTTTTTGGGCTGCCATATAGGATCGGTCTATATGACAGCTGTAACCAAATCTGGACCGATCGGGGCCAAATAAACGAAGGATGTCGAATGGCCTTACACAACTAACTGTCACAAATATCAGCAAAATCTGATAATAAATACGCCTTTTATAGGCCCAAACCTTAAATCGAAGGATCGGTCTATATGGCAGCTATATCCAAATCTGATCCGATCAGGGCCAAATTGAAGAAAGATGTCGAAGGGTCTAAGACAACTAACTGTCACAAACTTCGACAAAATCGGATAATAAATGCGCCTTTTATGGGCCGAAACCCTAAATCGGAGCATCGGTCTATATGGCAGCTATATCCAAATTTGGACCGATCTGGACCAAATTGACGAAGGATGTCGAAGGGCCTAACTCTACTCACTGTCCCAAATTTCAGCAAAATCGGAAAATAAATGCGGCTTTTTTGGGCCTAAGACCCTAAATCGGAGGATCGGTCTATATGGCAGCTATATCCAAATCTGGACCGATCAGGTCCAAATTGAAGAAAGATGTCGAAGGGTCCAAGACAACTAATTGTCACAAACTTCGACAAAATCGGATAATAAATGTGGCTTGTATGGTCCTAAGACCCTAAATCTGAGGATCGGTCTATTTGGGGGCTATATCAAGATATAGTCCGATATAGCCTACCTTCAAATTTAACCCGCTTATGGACAAAAAAAAAAGAATCTGTGCGAAATTTCAGCTCATTATCACTATTTTTAAAGACTGTAGCGTGATTTCAACAGACAGACATATTGCCCCTCATGATTTGAGCAGCAATTTTAAAATATGTGGACCAAAACGTTTTTCATACGCTTACAATGGGGAACTAGGCACTCAAAGACGGGATAGGGTATATGCTTACAAATGTATGGATAAGCTGCAAGTTTCATAGCAGAGCATGGAATAGAGTATCACAGAGCACACTATGGGATGTATTTTATTACTTCTGCCTCTATAAGAAGAACACCGACTAGGTGAGACCTAACTTACAGGAACACCAGAAAGACCGAATGGAACTGCTATGGAAAGAGCCTTGACGAAATGTTTCAGACCCTAAGCATCACTCATGATGGCAAAAAGGAGCCTGAAACCTGATACAGCTACCATATAAACCAATCTCTCTATTTTACTTCTTGAGCCCCTAAAGGGCTTAATTCTTACTCGAATTGGCTGAAATTTTACACAATGACTTCTACTACGGTCTCCAACATTCAATTCAATAATGGTCCGAATCGGACGATACTTTTTTTATACCCTCCACCATAGGATGGGGGTATACTAATTTCGTCATTCTGTTTGTAACACCTCGAAATATGCGTCTGAGACTAGCCATGTCTGTCCGTCCGTCCGTCTGTCTGTCGAAAGCACGCTAACATTCGAAGGAGTAAAGCTAGCCGCTTGAAATTTTGCACAAATACTTCTTATTAGTGTAGGTTGGTTGGGATTGTAAATGGGTCAAATCGGTCCATGGTTTGGTAGAGCTGCCATATAAACCGATCTTGGGTCTTGACTTCTTGAGCCTCTAGAGGGCGCATTCCTTATCCGATTTGGCTGAAATTTTGCATGAGGTGTTTCATTATGACTTTCAACAACTATGCTGAGTATGGTTGAAATCGGTTTACAACCTGATATAGCTGTCATATAAACCGATCTGGGGTCTTGACTTCTTGAGCCACTAGAGGACGCAATTCTTATCCTATTTGACTGAAGTTTTGTACGTGGTGTTTTGGTAGCACTTCCAACAATTGCGTCAAGTATGGTTCAAATAGGTCTATGTTTTGATATAGCTGCCATATAAACCGATCTTGGGTCTTGACTTCTTGAGCCCCTAGAGGACGCAATTCTCATCCGATTTAACTGAAATTTTGCACGTGGTGTTTTGGTATCACTTCCAACTACTATGTTAAGAATGATTCAAATCGGTTCATAATTTGGTATAGCTGTCATATAAACCGATATTGGATCTTGACTTCTTGAGTCAGTAGAGTCCGAAATTCTTATCCGATTTGTCTGAAATTTTGCATGAGGTGTTTTGTTATGACTTTCAATAACTGTGCTTAGTATGGCGCAAATCGGTGCATAACGTGATATAACTGCCATATAAACCGATCTGGGATCTTGACTTCTTGAGCCCCTGGAGGGGGCAATTCTCATCCGATTTGGCAGACATTTTTTACAACAGCTTCTCTCATGACCTTCAACATACGTGTCTAATATGGTCTGAATCGATCAATAGCTTGATACAGCTCCCATACAAACCGGTCTCCCGATTTTGCTCCTTGAGCCCCTACAAGGTGCATTTCTTATCCGAATGAACTGAAATATTACACAATGACTTCTACAATGTTCAGCATTCATTTATGGTCCCAATCGAACTATAACTTGATATAGCTCCAATAGCATAACAGTTCTTAATCAATATTCTTTGTTTGCCAAAAAAGAGATACAGCGCATAGAACTCGACAAATGCGATCCATGGTGGAGGGTATATAAGATTCGGCCCGGCCGAACTTAGCACGCTCTTAATTGTTCTAATTGAAAAAGTCATTCAAATAACTTGTTTCTGATGTTCTCGCTGGGATTTGAACCCAGGCGTTCAGCCTTAGAGGCCGACATGCTAACCTCTAAGCTACGGTGACGTCTGGTAGGAGTCCAATATTAAGGGACACATGCGTTGGAATGGGGAAAGGCAGTGCCTGACCACAAAGCAGCCAACAGCAGCCTACTTTAAATTACACTAAATTTCCTTTAGATTTATTACTAATGATTGCTGAACTTTATATAGGAACTAAGAATCCTAGTAATACCCATAATTTCCCTCCATATCTTATTTTAGTACTTATTAAGTTCTCTTATGATAGTATCTATCACTAATTTTAGCTTAAACTTATTAAGTTACCATTGACTTCTATCCTCAATTTCAAAGATAAATCATCAGCCTAAATAGTTTTATTATGAGGCTATACTGTGTTCTCCCTTTACCCATTAGTAGACATTTAAATTGTTTGCTTATTTTACCTTAAACTGAGATTTAAATTTCTTAATGCCTCATACATCACTCAAAAGAGGATTTGCTGCATCATGAAATTGCTTCCATGCCATTTCATACACAATCATTCTTATCACCATTGACCCATTCAGTATTTAATCACTGCTTTGCCTTTCCTCTCTTGATCTGCAACCATATGCAACTTTAAAGAATGTTTCCCCAACACTTTATTGATTGGGTTGCTGTTACTTTGGGCACAGTAAAGCACAGCACAGCTTTGTGGCTTATTAAAATTTGAGTACAATGTTCGGTCATACGCACACACACACACACACATAGTCGGATGTATTAAAGAGCTTCTACGTACGAATAAATTAAAGGAGATGTACACTAACTCCCACAGACACACATACGCACATATGTACATCAGTACATACACAACCATATATTCTACACTGTTTGTTTTCTTATTACCTTTTATTTGTTTTTAAATATACGTTAATATGTATCAAATCGCAAATAGTTGGCAACGCTGTGCACGTATATGTTATGAGCATTGTACATAAACATTGAAGCTCATTGCACAAACATTCTCGCTCTCTCTCTCTCTCTCTGTCGTTGAGTAAGAAAGCCGGTGTTTCTCTGCATTCACTTTCGTCTTCAGAGAGTATTTCACTATCGAGATGATGTTGTGGGAGGTAGCCAAATAGAATCCACTTGCATTTAGGCACGCACACATTTATACTCTTGGTGAATCCCAAAAATCCCGATAGTGAGAGAGAGTGAAAAAGAGGGATTCCAACAGGAATACCAAGAATTGTGGTATATGTGTGTGTTTTAGGATGCATACTATAAAACGCAAAGTGTATAGCATTAACACTGGGGGTGAAAAGTGGATGTATTTGTTGCAAATTATTTTAATCATACAAGCCATGTTGACTCGAAACCGAAATTTAAAGCCTAGTACTGACTTCGTTCTCTGCGAAAATACCTATTAAGCCATTGGGAATTCCGCCGGACTCTATTTTTCGCCAGAACACAGACAAAAGTCAAACAATAACACACAACAAAGACAACAGCATTGAAGCAGAGTTGCATTAAAGAAAAGTTGCATTGAAGCAGAGTTGATTGGTGCACATTTCCTAATCCTTTAATTACATGTACAATTCATTGAAGCGAAATTTATGCTGACTCAGCGACATGTCACTACTATTTGCTCATAGAACTCAGTACGACGTCTATGGAGTGTGTTCTCAATTTCTTCGTCGCCTGGCTTTACTTATGATAAAAAAGAGTTGCCACGCAGCCATCGTAGCACAAAGGTTGGTGCTAAAATTGGGGGTGCAGAGACAGAGACAGAGTGTTTTGTACTAATAGATTGACGGACGATGCTAGATCGACTTGAAATAGCAGAGTAAAGGCCTGTCTGTTCAAAGACTACAGACCAGTTAGGTTAGGTTGAAAAGAGGGTGCAGATATTAATCCGCCCGATGCCACTATGGACATACACCTAAGCCAGTAATCAGCTTGTTGTGCGCTCTTAAAACAATAAAGTAACCTCTAAAAAGAAAATTTTAAGTAAGGAATTCTACAAAATCCTTAATTGTTTTCAATACCACTCCCCAAAGTTAGTTCATGTCTGATATTGTGTCTCCACCTAAGTACCGGTATCGGTTGGACGCGAAATCAGGGCAATGACAAAGGAAATGCTCAAACGTCTCATCATCTTCCCCGCATGCTCTATACATGCTATCACTTGCCGCACCGATTTTACATAAGTGAGTTCTCTCGTACTGACCTCCTTCTTGCTTATTTTCAGTAATGGCTTCGTCTTCTCAACATCTGGACCCCCCATAGGATTTTCGTCGTCCTTCCGACCGTTTCGTTGTTCCGCAATGTTGCATGCGCTTTCTCCCTTGACTCGGACTGCGTCGACGCGAAAGGCTTCGGGTTAACCAAGTTTATTGACGGCAGTCCTCTGGCCTTCACCGCCAAATCGTCTGCCCTTTCATTTCCCCTTACTCCGTTATGGCCCGGCACACAAACGATGCGGATTTTGCCATCCTCAGAGAAGGCGTTAATCTTCTTTTTACACTGCAAGACTGTTCGTGACCTTACCGTCCTGGTTGTTATTGCCCTTATGGCAATTTTACTGTCGGTAAAGATGTTCACACTCGACGTCCTCGCGTTAGCACCACACCGTCCCCAGTCAGCATCCGTAATAGGTCATTGATGGAGGTCACCCATAGGAGTGGCGATAAAATGCCCCCTCTGTGCCGTGCCATGTGCCACTTTCTCCCTTATATTTATGCCATGCGACACACAGTTTACCCATCTGTTCCTTGGCATATGGTTTATCCAGTCTCTAAGGTATTGTATTGGTGTGTCGGTCCGCATATTGTTCAAAGCCCTTCGATGTCAATGCATGCCGCCATGGTGTACGTTTTGGCATCGAAGGATTCTTCTATTTTATACACAACCTCGTGCAGGGCAGTCTCCACAGATCTTACCTTGACATAGGCATGCTGTTTATATTTGAGTAGTTCGCTGTATGTCCTACTCTTTATCATGGTGTCCACAATACGTTTCGTGGTTTTGAGTGGAAAGGACATAAGGTTTATGGGTCTGTAGGCCTTTGGTGTCGCATAACTTACCTTGCCGGGCTTGGGTATAAACACCACCCATGCCTGCAGCCAGGCTTTGAGTATATGCAAGCCCTAGGCACGATGTGAAAATTTCGGCCAGATGAGGCGCCAGATAGTCTGCCTCTTTCTGTAGTAATGCCGGAAATATTCCATCAGGTCCGGGTGACTTAAATGGTTTGAAGTTCCTCAAGGATTCCTTCACCTTTACCTAATATGAGATAACGAGTATTTTAAAATTGTTTTTCAAGTAGCAAACCCTAAAACCCTATACTACTCGTTATTGGCAGTTCTGATTTCATTTATTTACATTTTTACTCCTCACTGTAAATGCTTTTATATTTATCCAGCGAGGGGGGTGACAGTGGGTGGCCCAATAACAACCATTGTAAATGAGAAAGCGCATACACATACATTGAACATCATCCAGCCTTAGTAAACCCACAATAACATCCACATTAAAATCAAACAACCTGTTCTCTCACACCCCTTTGGCATACACTATCTCTCTCTCTCTCTCTCTACATGCTCTCGCACCCCCCCACCAACACACACATTTAGTGGAGCAATTTAATGAACACCGTATAGAAGAACTGCCCTGCCGACCGACTGACAGAGTGAGTGTTTTGTTTTCATATGATGAGGTTTTTTCTTCTAAATTTTAGGGAAAGGAGCTGGTTGCTGACAATCATCATCATTACAAACATCAGCACTAACGATAACAGGAGCAGCGGCGACGGCAGCTGAGGCAGCAGCAGCAGTTGCAGCACACACAATAGAGCTGTGGTGGGCCTGTGATGGGAGGCAAAATGCACACAGAGGACCCATACTCATGTTTACATATCGCCAGAGTTTCGTGTGTGTGATGACGACGAGAACGTTTACGATGACGATGACGATGACGCGACAACAGACGACAAGTGGAGGCAGCAGCAGCAGCGCCACAGCCAAAGGAACAGAATGAACATTTGTGCAGAGCAACAAAATTCAGTATCGCACAAACAACATTAACGGAAACATCAACAAATCGAAAGCGAGCGCAATACTAGTAGTCAGTCAGTAACCAAAAACAACAAAACACAACTAAATGAAAGAACATAAATAGACTAAATAAAACACGGACAGCCAGAGCGAGTAGTGAGAGACGTCTAACTTAACTAAACAATCAAAGACACAATTCCTGTGTGCATTAGAAAACAACGATCTAAAGAAAAAATTTCAAATAAAAACGAACAACAAACACTATTTGCCGCTCTACTTCAATTGAAAAACCATAGCAGACCAGACGAGCCAGCCAGTCAGTCAGCCAGCCAGCCAACATAACGGGAAAAAGTGTTGTTTTGGTTGCTTTTGTGTAAATCGTCAGCGACGAAGACTATGATCCATATGTTCGCCATAATACTCGCGGATGTGTATTCGCGCCAGCCTCAATGCGTGTGAGGTGGAGTGTGAGTGAGTGTTGGTGTGTGTGTGTTGCAAAGTGTGAGTGAACTTTTGGCGTTTGAAGGAATATCAACACTAACAACAACAATAGCTAGCAAGACGGCGGGAGCACTTTTGTGCTGTTTTTCCTAGTTTTACCTTAGTTTCGCTTTACTTTTCGGTGCATACACTCGTGGCAGTACACGGAGAGAAATAAAAAAATAAATTAAAATAAAATAATATAAAGGCTTAAGTGTTTAAGAGGAAATAGTTGAAGTGAAGTGAAAAAAGAGCAAGTTTCCTTTAACAGAAAGAGTTTGCATAGTGGCTTTCTATCGCCATCTAAGGAAGAAAAAATATTAAAACCATATGTGTGCTTGAGTTTTTAGTCACATCTGTTGGCGGCTGGACTAAGTTGTTTTGCATGGCCCTAGGAAAATACCAACACTCGCCTGCCTAGCTACTATGGGCAAATGAACAAATCCGGCAAATGCCACAATAACCATAATAATAAAAATAAAAAGGACCAACAATAACAATAACAACCATAAAACCACACCAAAAATTCACACGACAACGTTTTGCATTTTGCTAAAGAATACGGAGAAAAAAAAACACAAGAAAACCCCAAACAAAACCCCTACAAAAAAACAAGTGTTCACATTTAAAGGCAATCCCCCCCTTGACCACATTAACCCCTAACGCATAGTAATGAGTGCATGATCCCAAAAATTAACGCAAGCACAATTTTGCCTTTATATTGCCATAATAACATCAAGCCATTCGAATTTATCTCTCAAGCCTTTGGTTTTGCCTACTCCGCAGAAGGGAGTCAGTTGTGGGGCATCTCAACACCAAGCGGAGTGTAGTAGGGTGGAGAGCCATAAACAAATAAACCTTTCGTTTCGTTGTATAAACCACACATTAGTAGAGTTCGCGGGTGACCATTGTGTTGTGTGAGTGTGAGTGTAACAAATATTAAGAGAGTGCTAGTGAGAGTGATAATGAGTGTTTTGTAAGGTTCGTTCATGTGCATACCTTAACTCGCCAGAAAATAGAGTTGGAGAGAGCAGATAATGTCATAATTAAAAAAAAAAGCAACAACAAAAGCAATTGCCCATTTGACACGATAAGAGTGGCAAAATTTATTAACAACAACAACAACAACAGCAAACAAATGAAAGGCAAAACCCAGCAACAGTAGGCAGCTTAGGCATAAATAACAACAACAAAAGAGAAAGAGAAGATCCACGTCAACAACAACAATTAAAAAATAAAAAAAGAAATTTAAGTGCAAATTGTAAAGTGAGAAACAAAAGAAAGTTGATTTTAAGTGAAATTTTATTGTGAAACATAAAAAGAAGAATAAGCGGAAAATATTAAACCAAGTTTTAAGGCATAAGTTTAACAAGTGTTTAACAAAGAAAGTTATTTCTGACCTAACAACAGCAACGACAACAACAACAACAACAAAGAGAAATTACCATACAAACAGGCAAACCCCTAAAGAAATTTTCGGAATACTTTCCAAACAACTTTTGGTCGTTAGAGCTTTACAGGCATCGAAACTCTTCATCATCATCGTCATCATCATCATCATCGTTGTCGTCTTCATCTTATATTACAAACAAATTCCATCCATATGCAACGTAGAAACGCGTAAAAACAACCGCATATACATGTAAGTACATGCCTGCATACATATGTACCCAACAAATATACAAACATCCATATATACCCTATAGCCGCCAGTACTTGCGTCCATTTGTACATTTCGCACTGTATCTGAACTTTGTTTTAAAAATAATTTTCAACGGATTTGCTTCTGTTTTATATTTGATGTTGTGGCGTTTTTTTTTCCTTTTGGTTCCCGCATCTCTACCCGGGGGAATGCCGGCGTACTGGTACACTTCCAACATTTTAGTATGGCCCACTTTGATGGGAAAATAATTTCGCTGTTGGTTTTGTAGTTTTTGCGTCTTTTTCTTCTTCTTCTTGGCCATGCATATTTTTAGCATGAAGCTGTAGAGACATATGCCTAAAAATATATGAAGGCTCTCTCTCTGCCTCTCCAAAAAAACGTAAGCAAACTGTTGTGAAAATTGTTATCTTGTCCTTGGTTAATTAAACACCTTCTTTGGTTGCTAGATGTGTGTGTGTGTGTGTGTTTGTGTGTGTGGGTGCTCGCTTTGGTTTCCTGTTTCCGGTTTTTTGTTAAAAGCATACCCACCACCATATGAACTTAAACTTTGTCTTGTCTTGCCTTGCTTGCCTTACTGGCTTGCTGCACTATCATCACCGGAAGACCGGATATTTAGATTTATTGGCAAATCCTTTCTTTTTGGTACATATTTTTCCAACAGCCACACCATGTTTGCGGATGGTATGAATTTATGCTAACATTGAAATGGGTTTTTAAATTAATGTTGCATAAAACATTTTGAAATAGGTAACGCTGAAATATTAAAAGAGGGATTGGGAAACGAGTATAAAAATAGCACGGCAGGGTAAAAACATAGAAATGTTGAAGCTATGCTGGTTGGTGTCTTGTACAACTTAATTTTAAGGTATAAAATTTTACCCACACTAAAAATAATATCCTTGTCTTAAAGATGTCCAATTTTCAAACCTTTTAAGAACACCTTTTAGTTGGCGACAGATTTAGACATTAAAAAATATTTATCCTTAATACAAGTTGAGTTTTGCGTCTTATATTAGGTCTGTTCGCATACTTTTCAAGTAAAAATTTGCCTGTAAATACTTGCAGGAAAGTAAGAGCCGAGCCGAACTTTGGATACCCACCACCTCGGGTATATATGTAAACCACCTTTCATCAAAATTCGGTGAAAATTTCATACCTTATACTCATATACCTCATACCGATCTGAACTATATAGGACACGGATGTCGAAAAGCCGAACATAAGTCACTGTGTCAAATTTCAGTGAAATCGGATTATAAATGCGCCTTTTATGGGGCCAAGACTTTAAATCGAGATATCGGTCTACATGGCAGCTATATCCAAATCTGGACCGATTTGGGCCAAGTTGCATAAAGAAACCGAAAATTACACTTTTCTTGGTGTCCCAAAGGATACAATTGTTATACCCTCCACCGTAGGATGGGGGTATACTAATTTCGTCATTCTGTTTGTAAATTCTCGAAATATACGTCTGAGACCCTATAAAGTATATATATTCTTGATCGTCGTGACATTTTATGTGGATCTAGCCGTGTCCGTCCGCCTGTCTGCCTGGCGAAAGCACGTTAACTTTCGAAGGAGTAAAGCTAGCCGCTTGAAATTTTTGCACAAATAATTTTTATTAGTGTAGGTCGGTTGGGATTGTAAATGGGCCATATTGGTCCATGTTTTGACATAGCTGCCATATAAACCGATCTGGGGTCTTGACTTCTTGAGCCTCTAGAGGTCGCAATTCTTATCCGATTGGAATGAATTTTTGCACGAAGTGTTTCGTTATGATATCCAACAACTGTGCCGAGTTTGGTTTAAATCGGTTCATAACCTGATATAGCTGTCATATAAATCGATCTGGGATCTTGACTTCTTGAGCCTCTAGAGGGCGCAATTCTTATCCGATTTGAATGAATTTTTGCACGAAGTGTTTTGTTATGATATCCAACAACTGTGCCAAGTATTGTTCAAATCGGTCCATAAACTGATATAGCTGTCATATAAACCGATCTTGGGTCTTGACTTCTTGAGCCTCTAAAGCGCAATTCTTACCCCATTTGAATGAATTTTTGCACGAAGTGTTTTGTTATGATATCCAACAACTGTGCGAAGTATGGTTCCAATCGGTCCATTACCAGATATAGCTGTCATATAAACCGATCTGGGATCTTGACTTCTTGAGCTTCTAGAGGGCGCGATTCTCATCCGATTTGGAAGCAATTTTGTACAACGGCTTCTCTCATGACCTTCAACATACGTGTCTAATATGGTGTTAATCGATCAATAGCTTGATACAGCTCCCATTAGAACCGATCTCCCAATATTGCTTCTTGAGCTTCTACAAGGCGCAATTCTTATGTGTAACTAACTTGATATAAAAAGATACCGCGCATAGAACTCGACAAATGCGGTCCATGGTGGATGGTATATAAGATTCTGCCCGGCAGAACTTAGCACGCTCTTACTTGTTTTTATACCCTACACCATTACTGTGGTACAGGGTATTATAACTTAGTGAATTAGTTTGTAACACCCTAAAAGGAAGAGAAATAGACTCATTGATAAGTATACCGATCGATCCAGAATTACTTTCTAATTCGATTTAGCTATGTCCGTCTGTCTCTCTGTCTGTCTGTCCGTCTGTCCATATTAATTTGTGTACAAACTACAGGTCTCAATTTTCATCCGATCGTCTTCAAATTTGGTACAGGCATGTTTTTCGGCCTAGAGACAAAGCCTATTGAAATTGGAAGAAATCGGATCAGATTTGGATATAGCTCCCATATATATGTTCGTCCGATTTGCACTAATAATGCAATAAAAAGGTTATTTGTTAACCGATTCTCTGGAAATTTGGTAGGAAGGATTTTCTTATGACTATCAACATTATTGGTGAATTTCATAGAAATCGGTTCAGACTTAGATATAGCTCTCATATATATATATATAGCCCGATTATCACACCTAGAGCCATTGCAAGCGCATTTTTTGAACAATCTTTCCAAACTTTTGTACAAGGCCTTCCTCAACATCTACCACAATATCTGAGAAGTTTGCTTGAAATCGGCTCAGATTTGGATATAGCTCCCATATATATGTTCGTCCGATTTGCAGTAATAATGCAATAAAATGGTCACTTGTTAATCGATTCGCTCGAAATTTGGCAGGAGGCATTTTCTCTTGACTCTCGACATTACTGGTGAATTTCATAGAAATCGGTTCACATTTAGATATAGCTCTTATACATATATATAGCCCGATTTTCACTCCTAGAGCCATTGCAAACGCATTTATTGAACAAACTTTCCAAACTTTTGAACAACATCTTCCTCAACAACTACCACAATATATGAGAAGTCTGCTTGAAATCGGTTCAGATTTAGATATAGCTCCCATATATATGTTCGTCCGATTTGCAGTAATAATGCAATAAAATGGTCACTTGTTAACCCATTCCCTTGAAATTTGGTGGGACGAATTTTCTTATGACTCTCGACATTACTGGTGAATTTCATAGAAATCGGTTCACATTTAGATATAGCTCTCATTTATATATATCGCCCGATTTTTACACCTACAACCATTGCATTTATTAACCAATTTTCTTAAAACTGAGAAGTTTGCTCGAAATCGTTTCAGATATAGCTCCTATATAAAGGGTGATTTTTTTGAGGTTAGGATTTTCATGCATTAGTATTTGACAGATCACGTGGGATTTCAGACATGGTGTCAAAGAGAAAGATGCTCAGTATGCTTTGACATTTCATCATGAATAGACTTACTAACGAGCAACGCTTGCAAATCATTGAATTTTATTACCAAAATCAGTGTTCGGTTCGAAATGTGTTCATTCACCGTAACGTTGCGTCCAACAGCATCTTTGAAAAAATACGGTCCAATGATTCCACCAGCGTACAAACCACACCAAACAGTGCATTTTTCGGGATGCATGGGCAGTTCTTGAACGGCTTCTGGTTGCTCTTCACTCCAAATGCGGCAATTTTGCTTATTTACGTAGCCATTCAACCAGAAATGAGCCTCATCGCAGAACAAAATTTGTCAAAATTTGAACACATTTCGAACCGAACACTGAGTTTGGTAATAAAATTCAATGATTTGCAAGCGTTGCTCGTTAGTAAGTCTATTCATGATGAAATGTCAAAGCATACTGAGCATCTTTCTCTTTGACACCATGTCTGAAATCCCACGTGATCTGTCAAATACTAATGCATGAAAATCCTAACCTCAAAAAAATCACCCTTTATATGTTTGTCAGATTTTGGGCCATTTCCAATAAATTTGTCATTTGTCAACCGTAGTTATTACAGTTTGAAAGTATTTTCTCGCCGAGGTCCAACAAAAATTGGTTCAGAATTGGATATAGATCCCACATTGTACTTATAGGGTAGGTGTAGGGTATTATACAGTCGGCAACGCCCGACTTTTGCCCTTCCTTACTGTTAAAAAAAAAAATTAAATTTCAAAGTGCCTCTATCCTCATGAGATCCGGGCTCTGAGAAAGAGTGTAAGGGAACTCATCATGACAAGAACCAATCTAATGGGGAAGAATTTCTGTGGAATACAGATGACGACTAAAGCAAAACTAGATAAAAATGTAAATCCTGATAATGCTCAGGTTTCTTAAGATAATTCTTCACCACAGTAAAGCCGCATGACAGCTTTGGAGGATCCTCTGATTGCAGAAGGATTTGGCATTATTCTTTTCCAGAAGCCATGGATGAATGGAGGCGTGGTTTGTGGTCAAGAATACTTTTTCTTTCAGCAGTACTTACAAGATACCCTCGGTGGAGCCTGCCTCCTTAGGAGGAGAGAATTGTTCATTTACTGAATGCGCAAAATACCTTTTTGTTTGGCGCAGTGTATGTGCCTTAAAAAAGCTTCACCTATGCTTCTATCTGGTTTTCAATCACAAAAAAACTTAACAAAAATAATGAAAATATAAATTAAAACAAGTAAAAGCGTGCTAAGTTCGGCCGGGCCGAATCTTATATACCCTCCACCATGGATCGCATTTGTCGAGTTGTTTTCCCGGCACCTGTTCTTAGGCTAAAAAGGATATAAGAAAAGAGTTGCTCTGCTATTAAAACGATATCAAGATATGGTCCGGTTCGGACCACAATTAAATTAAATGTTGGAGACCTGTGTAAAATTTCAGCCAATTCGTATAAGAATTGCGCCCATTGGGGCTCACGTACTAAAATAGAGAGAACGATTTATATGGGATCTGTATCGGGCTATACACCGATTCAGAACATAATAAACACGTTTGTTGATGGTCATGAGAGGATCCGTCGTACAAAATTTCAGGTACATCGGATAATAATTGCGACCTCTAGGGGTCAAGAAGTCAAGATCCCAGATCGGTTTATATGGCAGCTATATCAGGTTATGAACCGATTTGAACCTTATTTGACACAATTGTTGAAAGTAAAAATAAAATACGTCATGCAAAATTTCAGCCAAATCGGATAGGAATTGCGGCCTCTAGAAGCTCAAGAATTCAAATCCCCAGATCTGTTTATATGACAGCTATATCAGGTTATGGACCGATTTCAACCATACTTGGCATAGTTGTTGCATATCATAACAAAACACGTCGTGCGAAATTCCATTCCAATCGGATAAGAATTGCGCACTCTAGAGGCTCAAGAAGTCAAGACCCAAGATCGGTTTATATTGCAGCTATATCAGGTTATGGACCGATTTGAACCATACTTGGCACAGTTGTTGGATATCATAAGAAAACACGTCGTGCAAAATTTCATTCTGATCGGATAAGAATTGCGTACGCTAGAGGCTCAAGAAGTCAAGACCCATGATCGGTTTATATGGCAGCTATATCAAGTTATGGACCGATTTGAACCTTATTTAGCGCATTTGTTGGCAGTCATATCAAAACACGTCGTGCAAAATTTCATTTCAATCGGACAAGTATTGCGCCCTCTAGAAGCTCAAGAAATCAAGACCCAAGATCGGTTTATATGGCAGCTATATCAAGTTATGGACCGATTTGAACCTTATTTATCGCATTTGTTGGCAGTCATATCAAAACACGTCGTGCAAAATTTCATTTCAATCGGATTAGAATTGCGCCCTCTAGAAGCTCAAGAAGTCAAGACCCAAGATCGGTTTATATGGCAGTTATATCAAAACATGGACCGATATGGCCCATTTACACTAACCGACCTACACTAATAAGAAGTATTTGTGCATAATTTCAAGCGGCTAGCTTTACTCCTTCGAAAGTTAGCGTGCATTCGACAGACAGACGGACGGACGGACAGACGGACGGACGGACAGACGTACGGACGGACAGACGGACGGACATGGCTAGTTCGACTTAAAATGTCACGACGATCAAGAATATATATACTTTATGGGGTCTTAGACGCATATTTCGATGAGTTACAAACAGAATGACGAAATTGGTATACCCCCATCCTATGGTGGAGGGTATAAAAATAAAATAAAAATGTAATCTCTAGTTTTTCTTTGCCTGTTAGGGCAAACTTGATTCCTCGAAAGAGAAACAAATGAAAAATTTTACTTTTTGATTAAAAGTTTTGGTCCATTTTGTCATATGTTTTTGTGGAAATTGTAGATGATTTACAACTCATGGGTCCATTGGGCTTATAAGCCCATTGATTTAAAAAACAATAAAGTGTTTAAGGACCTCCTAGAAAATAGACAAAAACTATGTAAATATCCCATATTTCCCTCATCATTCTCGTTGAAGTTTTTTTTTTCCCTCAACAGAGATTTTGTGTTGTTAGACATTTGAAAGTTTTTCAAATGTTATGACCCACATAAATCCTTGTGTACAACTCTAAACATAATAAAATTAATTTGTTATTATCCTGGGAATAAAGCCACGATACCCTGGAATGAGCGAAGAACCACTGGGTGCTTCATGTGCCGGCTGTCTCTACAAGCGGCTGCTGCCACCTAATGGTGGTCACATTTGTGGTCTAGTAAAAGCAAAAAAACAAACAACATTTTTCTTAACACCCCTCTGCCAATGAATAGGGGCATTAATTTTTAACATAAGGCTGTTGTGTGAATTTGTCCGGCATCATATTCGCTGCGACGCTCATTTATCATTTAACCTTGATTTAGCACTTCATTAAAGTACAAAACAGAAATTATGCGTTACGATACGGCGATGCCGTGACATTACCAAACCAGTTGACTACGATTAACTGGGGAGGTATTTGCAGGCAATGGCAGAGGTGTAGGCTAACAGAGACGCCTGTAGGTGGGTGGGTGTGTGGGTGGTAAGTTGTGTAGGCGCACATATTACAATCCTCATTATTATAATAATTTGAATATTTCACGGCCATAACTGTTTAACCACATTAAGCTTTCTTTCAAACACCACCAACACATACACCCACACACACACAAAAAACCCGAAAAAAAAGACGAAAAAGTAGAGAAAAACGCAACGGGGAGAAATAAATAAATACTTGTTGTACATTTGAAGCGTATCGTGCTGCCAGTGATTTGGTAAATTCCTTCGACGAACTTTGCTGTGAAATCCTTGTTAAACTAAACACCGTAACATTTGCCATAAACGCTAAAATGTGCCACAAAATGTTTTGATAAGATTTCGCTTCGACATTTCTATTTAGGGTGGGGCGACTTGCCTGCCAAGTAGTTTAGAAGCGTTTATGCCTCCCCAGCTACAAGATTCGCTTTACCATTTTCAACGGTTTTTTTGAGTTTTTGGCCAAGGAGACATTTGATGTTGGGAAAGCCTGCCTTGTGGCAGTGTACTGCGGCACTTTCAGTTAAAGGATTAACATTTGTGGGGGGGATTAAATTGTGGTTTAGTTTTGAGACGCTACTAAAGATCTGAGACTTTTTGCTTATTGCTCTAGTGGAGTAGTTTAATTGTCATTAATTTAATTAACTTGCTAAAGGTGTTCGCATAGGTAGAGCAAAAGTGCTCTAGCAGTGCCTTGAAGGTTCAACGTTAATGAGGTAAAATTAATAAAGCCCATTGCAGTAATGAGTTTTAGGAAGAAAATAACATTTCTTTAGGATTTTCTTCACATAGAAAGGATACTCTGTAGGATAGCTACCTTTAATTGCGAGAGTTTGCCACAGATGTTTAATTAATATTAACACTCCAAAAATAGAAATTCTTTACTAATAAAAAGTAAAAAGGCATTAAGTTCGGCCGGGCCGAACTTTGGATACCCAGCACCTCGGGTATATAAGTGAATCCCATTTCGCCACAATCAGGTGAAAATTGGATAACTTACGCACTCAAACTCGGCACGGGCATTGAGTGGTCTTATAAATATAAGTCACTGTTGAATTTTGTATTTCAAATTTCAACAAAATTGGGTAATAAATAAAGTTTTTATGGGCTTCTGACCCTTTATCGGGAGATCGGTCTATATGGCAGTTATATCTAAATATAGTCCGATCTGAACCATTTTTGGGTCCTATGTTAGGAGGCCTGAAACTACTCACTGTTTTAAGTTTCAGCAAAATCGGATAAAAAATAAAGCTTTTATGTGCTTCAGACCCTTAGCCGGCATATCGGTCTTAAGGGCAGATATATCTAAATATAGTTCGATCTGAATCATATTTGGGTCAGATGTTGGTAGGTATTCACTATTTTAAATTTCAGCAAAATCGGTTAAAAAAGAAAGATTTTATGGGCTTCAGACCCTTTATCGGCAGATCGGTCTATATGGCGGCTACATCTTAATATAGTCCGATCTGAACCATATTTAAGTCAGATGTCGGGAGGCTTAAAATAACCCGCTGTTTTAAATTTCAGCGAAATCGGTTAAAAAATTAAGCTTTTATGGGCTTCAGACCCTTTATCGTCTATATGGCAGCTATAGCTAAATATAGTCCGATCTGAACCATAGTTAGGTTAGATGTCGAAAGGCTTAAAATAACCCACTGTTTTAAATTTCAGCGAAATCGGGTAATAAATAAAGCTTTTAGGGGCATCAGACCCTTTATCGGCAGATCGGTCTATATGGCAGCTATATCTAAATATAGTCCGATCCAAACCATAGTTAGGTCGTATGTTGGGAGGCCTTAAACTACTCACTGTTTCAAATTTCAGCAAACTCGGATGAAAAAGGAAGTTCTTATCGGAAAATCGGTCTATATAGCAGCTATATCCAAATATGGTCCGATTTGGCCCGTTCAAGAACTCAACCATCGTGCCTCAAAAAGACGTATCTGTGCCAAATTTCAGCTAAATATCTCAAATTTTGAAGCCTGTAGAGTGATTACAACAGACGGACGGACAGACACACGGACATCGTTAAATCGTCTTAGAAGTTTACGACGATCCAAAATATATCTACTTTGCAGGGTCGGAAATTGATATTCCGATCTGTTGCAAACGGAATGACTAAATGAATATACGGTGGTGGGTATAAAAATATACAGAGATGGAGCCGGAAGAGGTTTTCGCAGTTATTAATCCGCATGACATTGCTGGGGCAATTGTATTGGAGTCAAGTATCCTTTTGGGCCAAAAAAAAAACCTTCAACTCCTTAAACTACCTCCGCCACGATCAAAACAGGAAGGGAAGGCGTCGAAATGTGAACCGACAAGTCCTGTGTGGGTGGGTCATATTATTGGATTAGGCTTGAGATGTGCGCTAACGGGAAAAGACGAAACTCAAAAAGTTTTTCGACAGCTGCAGGGGTTTGTTGGGGAAATTGTGTTTGAGTGCAGACTCCGTTGGGCCAAAAAGAGTTATCGATTCCTTTAACTACCCCTGCCACGATGAAAACAGGAACGGACGACATACCGACAATTCCTGTAAGGGCGGGTCATCCTTCGTTAAGGGTCTTCGACAGCTGCAGTTAGTGCAACATCTATGGAGGCATCGTTCACACCGCAAATGCTCAGCATCCTGAGGAAGAGTAGTTCCTCTTTTTTGGTTGACCCTGATTTCGCAAGCAAACCCATCATAATCAGATCGAAAGAGTCTTGTGAGGATGACTCCCGGCGGATTCAGAAGACGAGGCTTACACAACAGTGATGGAAATTCTAAAATCTGACTATGGTCCGGTTTCTGCAGATAAATCTCCATCATTTTAGATTTGTCCTTATGCATTTTTTACTTTGTTAGATAACCTCTGCACTACGGCGGCCACCGTAGCGCAGCGCCTAGGTTCGAATTCTGGCGAGACCATCAGAAAAAAATTTTCAGCGGTGGTTTTCCCCTCCTAATGCTGGCAACATTTGTGAGTTACTATGTCATGTAAAACTTCTCTCCAAAGAGGTGTCGCACTGTGGCACGCCGTTCGGACTCGGCTATAAAAAGGAGGCCCCTTACCATATCACTCATATATATGTGAGAAGTTGCCCCTGTTCCTTAGTGGAATGTTAATGGCCAAAATATGCATTTGCAGATAATTTTTACAAAATTCGCAATGTTTGTGGTCCTTTTAATGCTCTTGTTGTCGTTTCTTCTGAATTTTTTCATTATTTTTCTTGATTTTATTTTCTTAGGTATTATGTCTTAAATTGACAGCTAAGCTCGTAACAGGGTGCTGCTAATTGAATGGGTTTGTGTCTCTGCTATTTAAAGTTAACTTTATCGCACTAAAGGTCCTTCCGATGGTAGGAGAATTTGAGGTGTTTCTCCTCCAGGAACCATGCGTATGTAGAGGAATGGACTAAGTATTCCTGGATTTTAAATACTCAGGGGTAGTGGAGGCTGCAGTGGCGCAGAGGTTAGCATGTCCGCTGAACGCCTGGGTCCGAATCCTGGCGAGAACATCTGTTAAATTTTTAGTGTTGCTTATCCTCTGAGGTGGTACTGTACCATTTGGTACGGCAGTCATATGGCACATGGCACATGGAATGTTCATGGGAAAATTTGCATTTGCAAGGGTATGAGGAACGGGGAACACCTAGCCTGTGTTCTTGCAAATATTAGTCTAAATGTTTTTATTTTTCCATCGCTAAACACTGAAGATTTAGGTTAGGTTAGCTAGAAAAGGGTGTGCGACTATTTCCTCTAGTCCTAAATGGAATCAAGCGGATCACGAAGACTCTAAATGACTCGCTCGTTCGAGTAGATCGTAGAGCTAAGCCAAGGGGCAAACAACAAGCGCCATTGCGGACCCTAGAACTGATTGATCTAAAGAAGGGTTGCAAAAATACTCTTCAACAGGGCGAAAGCCACAAGGGCATCATACGATTGGGAAGTTTCCAAGGCTGTTGTAAGAAAATACAAGGCCTACCTGAAAAAGGCTTAGAACAAATTTTGGGTGGAATTCTGCAGCTCCGCGAAGGATACATCTGAGGCCTCTAATCTAATTAAGATCCTATCCTCTAGACCTATAACGGTGATATATATTCCGAAGTCAGAGTATGTATGATGAGTGAGGAAACGCTAGAACTCCTCGGAAACTCTCGTACAAACAACGTGGCTCTAGAAGAGCTTGTCACTGGTATGTATTCATCGGAAGTTATTGGGGAAATTGTATCTGAGTCGAAAATCGTTTCGGCGATAAAAAGTTTCGACTCCTTTCAGTCGCCAGGCCCCGATGATGTATCACCGGTTGAAAAAGAAGCTGTGTCCGACAGACTGGCACCTTGGCTTATTGAGATATTCTCTGCTTATATAGGCATGCCATATATACCTGTGCGATGAGGGACACAAAGGTCATATTCATTCCAAAAAAAAAAAAGGAAAACCTTGCCACCCGAAGGAGGCTGTCTATCTGGCGCCCAACCTGTTCAAAATTTTCACAGCGTGTCTGGGACTTGCGTATACTTCGAAAGATTGGCTGGAGGTAAGGGTGGTATTTATGCCAAAGGCAAGGCAAATTATGCGACACCAATGGCCACAGACCTATAAGCCTTACGTTCTTTCTGCTCAAAACCATGGAACGTATTGCGGACACCATGATAAAGAGTAGGACACCCAGTGAACTGCTCAAATACAAATAGCATTCCTTTGTCAAGGGGAGGTCGGTGGAGACTTGCACGAGGTTGTGCATAAAATAAAAGAATCTCTCGATGCCAAAACGTACATTTTGGCGGTTTGCATTGACATCGAGAGGGCTTTCAATAATGTGCGGACCGACACACTAATCGAATCCCTAGTATTAGGTGGACACGGCCCTTAGAGTCTGGGTAAACCATATGCTAAGGAACAGGTGGATAAATTGTGTCTCCCATGACCTAAATATAGGGGAGAGAGTGGCACAAGGCACGCCATAGTGGTGCATTTTATCGCCATTCCTATGGGTGACCACCATAAATGACCTATTACGGGTGCTGACTGTGTAGGGATTTGAACCCGTGTGCTACGCAGACGATGTTATAATACTTCTAAGGGACCACGCACCACGTTTCAGAGGATTTCGATATCTGACAAGGTCAAATATTTAGGTGTGATCTTGGACAGGAAACTGAATTGAAAATGTCACATTCAGGAGCGTACTGAGAAGTCTCACAGATGTTGGACACTATGTTGACGGGCCGTTGGCTCGAAATGGGGCCTGAATCCGAGGATAGTCCACTGGCTCTACAAGAGCGTGATTAGGCCAATATTACTTACTTACTGGTGGACTGATATGGAGCAAAAGAGCAGGTTCATAGAATATGTTGTCTTGGCATAGGCGGAGCGATGAGGACAACGCCCACCAGGGCACTGTAGACTATTCTAGATATACGACCCATTGACATACAGATTAAGTGCTAGGTAGCCACTGCGGCTATGAGACTTAAAGCGATGGGAGAATGGATTGAGGATGGGAGCAGTACATACCATCGGGGTATAATCGAGGCGACGATAGAAAACCTGGAAGGAAGGGAAGAGGTTTCCGATCGGATACCAGAGATGCACCTTGAAGTCGAGTGCGAGGCACTGTTGCCATCGGCACAGTCTTGGATTTACGGAACCCTAGTATTGCCATCTGGAAGATCATATTAAACGGATGGATCAAAGCCAGAGGACAGAGTGGGCCTGGGGTCCCTGAGGTATACATTGAGAACCCAGGGACTGAGATCTGTTTTAGACCGCCGGGCGATCACGGAATGCATGAAGTGGTGTGGTGCTAACGCGAGTGCGTCGAGTGTGAACATCTTTACCGACAGTAAAATTGCCATAAGGGTAATAACAACTAGGACGGTAAGGTCACGAACAGTTTTGCAGTGTAAGAAGGAGATTAACACCTTCTCTGAAGATGGCAAAATTCGCATAGTTTGGGTGACGGGCCATAGCGGAGTAACTGGGAATGTGAAAGCAGATGATTTGACAGTGAAGGCCAGAGAACTGCCGTCAATAAACTTGTTTAACCCGAAGCCTTTCGGGTCGATGCAGTCCGAGTTAAGGGAGTGGGCGACGAGTGCGCTTGTAACCCTCTGGAACATCGAAACGGTCGGTAGGACGGCGAAAATCCTATGGGGGGATCCAGATTGGAGAAGACGAGGCTATTAATGAAAGTAAGAAAGAAGGGGTCAGTATAGCTTTCAGTATCATAAAGGGATACATAGGACTATGAGCTCACTCATGTAAAATCGGTGCGGCAAGTGATAGCATGTGTAGGGCATGTGTGGAAGATGATGAGACATTGGAGCATTTACTATGTCATTACGCGGCTTTCGGGGTTTGAAGACACCGATACTTAGGCGGGGACATAATAACAGACATGAACTAACTTAGGAGGGTGGCATGGAAAACAGTTAAGGATTTGGTAAGTGCCACGGATTTTATTTTTCGAGGTTATTTTTTTCTTACTATTTAGAGCGATGAACAAGCCGATTACTGGCTTAGGTGTATGTCCATAGTGGCAAGGGGCGGATTAACATACGCACCCTCTTTTCATCCTAACCTAACCAGTCTTAGTGCTATTATGAAAATCATGGTTTAGGTCACATCACATACAGCATCTTATTTATGCAATCGTGGTCATTAAGTGTTTTAAATCAAAATCAGATACCAGGTTAAGAGGCAATAAAATTGGTTGAAAATAACAATCAGCTTCATAATCTCTAGATTTAAATTTAGAAAAATATCATTGCCATAAAAATTTTAGTACTTTTTGTGCAACTTTTATAAGGTTTATATACATAAAATAAAACAGACCACAAAACATGATGGCCAAATTCATGATGACAACATGCACCAGTTTGACCAATCTAAAGGACACCATGGAAATGCCAAATTCCAAGTCCAATTGCCAATGTGACACTTCCACAAAGGAAACGTAAGGCGTTTAAAACACCTTTTATGGCATTGGCAAAGCATTGATAATAAACTTAATTTATTGTTGCTACGAGGATAAAATCCTATTAGGACAAAGGAAACCAGGAAACATCCGGCAAGTATCAAATGGTACCCCCACCCCCTCCCCTAAACTTCTTTTGTTAAATACGTCTAAAAGCATTTCATCCACGTGCCCATGACACAATTTTTGCAGTGTGCAAACGTGAGTCCTTGGTAAATGGATAAATTTTGTAATTAAAAAAATATGTTCCCAATGAAATGCCCTACTAATCATGTTCTTGCACCAAAAGGGATTTGAATATACCAAAAATGTGTCTAAAGGAGCTTGGTAAAGCAAATTATCACTCAACGATGATGAGTAAGGAGAAAGAAATTTAAGTAATGCGCCAAGGATAATTTCGCTAAGTAATATAACGAAGGTTTCGTATTAATGCCAAGTTGCTTAATGCTAATGGCACTGACAAGTTTCAGCCCTTTCGTGGCTATCAAGTTCAATGGAATAATTAAATTAAGCTAAATTAAAAGAAATGGAGAAAAAAAAATTTTTAAATAGAATATATTGGGTTGCCCAAAAAGTAATTGCGGATTTTTTAAAAGAAAGTCAATGCATTTTTAATAAAACTTAGAATGAATTTTAATCAAATATACTTTTTTTACACTTTTTTTCTAAAGCAAGCTAAACGTAACAGCTGATAACTGACAGAAGAAAGAATGCAATTACAGAGTCACAAGCTGTGAAAAAATTTGTCAACGCCGACTATATGAAAAATCCGCAATTACTTTTTGGGCAACCCTAAGTGAGTAGGTTAGTTTGAGGAGGATGATTTTAATCTTAGCTTCCGCTTAGGCCATCTTGTGAATGACAGGCTTCAACGCACGCACTTTGCCGCTTCGATGAAGGCCTTGTATTCAACTGGGTTAAAGCCTCTGAGTTCATCTAGTGCCTGCAAAGAACCAGGGAATCCTATTTATACTTTCGGATAGTTCAGGGCATTGACATAGGAATTGAAAACTATACTCTAAAGCGTCTATGTCATGACACCAGCGGCAGATATCATCATTTCTAATGCCTATGCGAGACAAATGTTTACCTAGCTTATTGTGTCCAATTATGATTCCAATGTTCTTCCCCAGTTATGATCCCAATGTTCTTCTCCATTGACAATAGAGCTTCTATGTTCTGCTTCGAACGTTCGTCCCACATCAGCTTTGTTTGCTCACAAACATTCAAGCGATTCAGTTAAGTTTCTTTGTAGCTCACAAAATATTTGCGAGAGGGCAGGATACACATCCATAACCGTCACAAGGGGAAAATTCACTCCAGACTTAGCGAGAACATCGGCTTTCTCATTTCCCTCTATGACCTTGTGCCCTGGCACCCAGCATAGGGTCAATGCATGGCATTCCTGTAGACGCAACAGTAACCCCCAACAGCGGCCCAGGACCTTGGATCTCACACACGTATTATTTAATGCCTTCAATGTTGCTCGTTGTTGTCCTCGAGCCCCATGATTTTGCCTCCATAGATCCATGGTTCCTGAATCAACGCCTCGTCTATTTCGTTCCTATGCAAATGGAGGATAAGATAATCAGTGGCCTCTACAGAGTGGTGGAGATTAAGCTGAATCACATTAATCATCCGGTATTTACAGTGGCCCTACCTCTATCCTCCATATCAGAAATGGGCCTTGCGATAGAGTTTGTTAGCCCTACACTTATGCGGTAGCCATTCAACTTCAGTTTTCTCACAGTATTTTCATTGACCGCAATTATCTCACTCCTTGCGGCTTGCGAGGGAGGATCCATCCGCAAAATTTGCCACTATGATGAGGGGTAGTGCTTGCAATTCTGGGCCCGTCTGATCTCCTGCAGACGGTCTTGTTCCTCAGTAAGCCTTCTATCTGATTTCACCTCGTCTATCAATTGTCAATCTTTGTTTTTCTTGAATACATTAGCTGAAAAAGTATCCCAAGTCCTATTCCGTTTGGAGCACCCTGCTTCGGCGGATTCAAGGCGTAGTGGCCTTTCCTCTACCGGAATATTTGAACCTCTATCAAACTTTTCGAAATTTTGGGTAGTTTGGCCCTGCTGTACCTTGTAGACTGGTAGAGGCCTGGATGCTCGCAAGGATGGTGAAGGGTCTATACCCTCCTTGGTTAATATTTTAACTGACCCAGCTCTGGCTAGATCGGTGTAATTACTATGGAAGGGGATGCACTCAACTCTTTCATCTGCAAATTGCAAATTTTTACCAAGGAACATTCCACTAAGGGAACAGGCACAAACTTCTCACATATCAATGAGTGTAGACCGATTCAAGTTTAAGCTCAATGATAAGAGGCCTCCCTTTTATAGCCGAGTCCGAAAGGCGTGCCACAGTGCGACACCTCTTTAGAGAGAAGTTTTACATGGCATAGTACCTCACAGCATTAGGAGGGGAAAACCACCACTAAAAATTTTTTCTGTTGGTCTTGCCAGGATTTGAACCCAGGCTTTCAGCGTCATAACATGCTAACCTCTGCGCTACGGTGGCCTCTCTTTCATCTACCTTACCTTTTTTAGGTGTGGGCACCGCTCCGGCTATGGACAGAACGGTTTCGTTCGATCCACATTCTGTACTCACCCCAGAGTTATGCTTAGCGTCGCTTGGGTCCAAGCTCCTTGTTACTTTGGTTCCATTTCGAGATAATATCAGTGGCTTTTCTCAGCCTGCGCTTGTCGTCTTCTGAGAGGTTGATCGATGATATTGAATCGAGTCTATCCTTTACCCAGATCGCCACTTTGAACCTTAGGAAAAAGAAAGTGTCGGTAGACGAGATACCATCGCAATGGCTGGTCATTCCCACTCCCTTCAATGCATCCACCAATGAACCATTCTCACTTGCCATAGGCACTGAATCATCCTCCAATCTGCCATTCTTTTGAATCTCATACTCCTCGATGAGCTTCCTCGCAGAGGCAAGTCTACGGGACTCGCTATCCTTGGAGCCTAGCCTAATGCCGATTACCTGGGTGTTTTGCTGGACAGGAAACTGAACTTCAAATCCAAGGCAAGAAAGGCCACTCTTGTCCTATACTAGAGAGCCATTGATAAAAGTTGGCGGGTTTAGACCGCATGTCAAGCATTGGGTATATACTGCAGTTGTCAGACCTATAACGCTATATGGTGTTGTGGTCTGGTGGACGGCGTTTCAAAAGTCCACCTACTGGATCCAAAGGATGGCTTGTTTGTGCATCACAGCCAAACTTAGGACGACACCATCTGATGCACTGAATTAAATGCTATATCTAATGCCTCTGGACATGGTGGGTGGACAAATTGCAGCGGCCACTGTCGTTAGGTTAAGGTTAAGGGCGACGATTGGCAAAAATATCTTCTCAGACAGCCATTAAATCCCTGGAGAACGTAATTCTGAACACAAAAACCACCCTCGACTGTCGCAGATCTCTCAACGAGATGGCTGAACAGTGCAAAACTCACCTGTTCTGGGAGATATCCCAGGGAACTGTAAAGCGGAGCAGCATCTGTGGGTATGCGTCTAGTGACTGGTAAGCTAAGTTTTCAGGACCAGGCACGAAGGACAACGAATAATAAATGGTCGCAAAAAGGGGGCTGTGAGCATTCCAAAACTATGTGGCCTAATCTAGACTTGAAGAGGTCTACTGCTTTGCTGAGGACATCAAAGAAGAAGAGACTATAGTACACCTTCTGTGTGTGTGTGCGCCGCACTTGCAGTCAGAAGGAGTTCCACTTTAGGTTCTAATTTCTTGAGAATCTGTCTGATTTAGCGGATGTGAACATTCGCAAGTTGATGGGGTTTTTTTTAAAGCATTCTGGATGGTTTAACGGTAGAAACTAGAAGGCATCTTCCTTCTTCTGTTCCTGTTGTATCACAATGGACGAAAACGTCGAAGTGAGTCTGATGTTAGACTGTCATTTAAACCTAGCCCAACCTAAGGCATCAATAAGTCAAATCGGGAGGTCAGTTTATATGGGAGCTATAACAGGCTATAGACCGATTTAGACCGTACTTGGCACAATAGTTGGAAGTCATAACAAAATATCACACGTATAATTTCAGCCAAATCGAACAAAAATTGCGGCTTCCAAGGGCTCAACAAGCCAAATCGGGAGATCGGTTGATATGGGAGCTATATCAGGTTCTTGACCGATTTGGACCGTACTTGACTCAGTTGTTGGAAGTCATAACGGAACATTACATGCAAAATTTCAGCCAAATCGGACGAAATTTGTGGCTTCCAGGAGCTCAAGAAGTCAAATCGGGAGATCGGTTTATATGGGAGCTATATCAGGCGTTAAACCGATTTGGACCGTACTTGACTCAGTTGTTGGAAGTCATAACGGAACATTACATGCAAAATTTCAGTCAAATCGAACAAAAATTGCGGCTTCCAAGGGCTCAAGAAGCCAAATCGGGAGATCGGTTTATATGGGAGCTATTACAGTTTATAGACCGATTTGGACCGTACTTGACACAGTTGTTGGAAGTCAAAAAAAAAAAAACACCTCATGCCAAATTTCAGCCAAATCGGATAATAAGTGCGCCCTCTAGTGGCTCAAGAATTCAAGACCTCAGATCGGTTTATATGGCAGCTATATCAGGTTGTAGACCGATTAAGGCACAGTTATTAGGAGTCATAACAGAACATTGCGGCTTCCAGGGGCTCAAGAAGTCAAATCGCGAGATATCTTATATATAACATTTAATTTGTGTTTGCTTGTTCCGTATAGACTCAAAAACGGCTGAACCGATTCCCTTTAAATTTTCAAAGATTGTGTAGGTGGGTCTAGAAGAAAACATAGGCAATATAATTTTTTGATATCGGGAGGGGGCAGACCCTTCCCCTTACCCCAAAAGCACTACCCAAAAATAAAAGTGGACCGATCGGGACAATATGAGATTCAAATGAAAGGTATTCAAGAGTAGAGTACGTATAATCATAATAAAAGTTGGGTCCAAGTACCTGGGGGGCCTCCCCAGCCCCAAAACCCCTTAAAATAGTTTGTTTTTGATGATCCTGATAATATGGGACTCAAATGAAAGGTATTTGGGAGTAGATTACGAATATGGTCAGAAAATAGGAATAGACTTTTATTGAATTTATTGATAACGGAAGGGGGCGGACCCTCCAACGTTAACCCAAAAACACCATCCAAAATCAAAAGTGGACCGATAAGGATAATATGGGTATCAAATGAAAAGTATGCAGGAGTAGATAACGAATCTGGCATACAAATTCATTCCACCCATACAAAAAATCTCAAAAATGGGCACATTAGCCAATCACGGATATATGAGACTCGGTTTGTTTGTTTCGTATAGACTGAAAAATGGCAGAACCGATTTTCTCGAAATATAGGGAGAAAAAAAGGCTATATAATTTTTTGGTACCGGAAGGGGGACGGACCATCCCCCTAATGCCAAAAACACAACCCAAATCAAAAGTGGACCGATCGGGACAATATAGGTATCAAATGAAAGGTATTGGAGACCAGAAAACGAATATGGTATTAAAATTTGGGTCCAAGTATCCAGTGGGCTACCCCCCCCCCCCCCCAACCCCAAAACTCTTCTAAACAGATGTATTCGAAATTCATGTCAATATGGGACTCAAATGAAAAGTATTAGGCATTAGATTACAAATATGGCATAAAACTTTAGGTCAAAGTAATGGAAGGTCGCCCACCCCTAAATACCCTCAAATGGCCATATTAGCCGACCATGGCTATATGAAACTCAAATGAAAGGTATTTGGGAGTAGATTGCGAATATGACATTAAAATTTGCGTTCAAGTCTAGGTGGCGCTTTTCCTCATATAGATAGTCATATGTGTTATTAGACCCATTATGACAATATGGGATGCAAATAAAAGGTTTTTGAGAGTAGAAATCGAATTTGATATCCAATTTGGGAGCCAAGTGTTTTGGGGTGCGCCCTAAATCACCCCCTAAACTGAACTTAATTTCCGTTGGGAATAAAGAACGAATTGGATATCTATTTTCAGTGTAAAGTGCCGGTGGCCGCCCAGCCCTAAAACACCCTCCAAACGGTCCATATTTACCGGCCATGGCAATATGGGGATCAAATTAAAGTGATTTGAAAGTGCAGCATATTTGAGTCGAAATGTCTGAGGTGGCATCCCTACCCTAATGAGAACATTACCAACAGCAACCGAGAAGGGGCAAATTCTCACGCATCGATGAGTGCTTTCCGATTCAAGTTTAACCTCAATGATAAGGGACCTTTTTTCGACAAGTGCGACTCCTCTTTGGGGAAAAATTTTTAAATGACCATGCATGGCATTGTACCTCGCAAATGTCGCCAAGAGGGGATAAACACCGCTTTTTCCGATGTTTTTGCCAGGATTCGAACGCGTTCAGCATCAGAAGCTGCAATGGCACGAATTCGATATCCGCAGTCAGGGCGAAGTGTCTCCACCCTAAAGAGATATTAGAGAGTTAAAGAAGGCTCAGCGCAGCGGAGCGGGCCCGGTTCGGTTAGTAAACCATAAAAACCATATGGGACCTATCTCCAAATCTGAATCGATATGGCCCATTTGCAATCAAATGGGTCATATATGCAAGATTTCAAGCGGCTAGCTTTACTCCTTCGAAAGTTAGCGTGCTTTCGACAGGCAGACGGATGGACGGACAAAGCTAGTTCGACTTAAAATGTCATGATGATCAAGAATATATATACTTTATAGGGTCTTAGACGAATATTTCGAGGAGTTACAAACAGAATGACGAAATTAGTATACCCCCATCCTATGGTGGAGGGTATAAAAATATTGGGTTGCCCAAAAAGTAATTGCGGATTTTTTAAAAGAAAGTAAATGCATTTTTAATAAAACTTAGAATGAACTTTAATCAAATATACTTTTTTTACACTTTTTTCTAAAGCAAGCTAAAAGTAACAGCTGTTAACTGACAGAAGAAAGAATGCAATTACAGAGTCACAAGCTGTGAAAAAATTTGTCAAAGCCGACTATATAAAAAATCCGCAATTACTTTTTGGGCAACCCAATACTTCTTTCTGCTACAAGAGAGAGAGAGAGAGGCTATAAGTGGTTAAGTTATTGGTTAAAGGAACTACTGTACTGTTCTGGTTATTAACTGGCAGTGAAAATCAAAAACTGAGCACGAGTCCTAGCATCATTCCCAATCACATTGGCAAATGTTTTCTCTACCTTATTTCTAGTTATGGCTAGGATGCTGCATGTTATGTATGGTTTAACATCTATATTCGACTTTTCGATGTTGGTACTTTGGCATTGCTGCAAACACTTGATTATTCTTCCCATGCTTGCATTCCACTTGCTGTTGTTTGGTGTTTTATGACTCTAAGAGCACTTCATTTCCTGAGTATATCTATTTTAGTTCATATCTACTCTAGAATACACTGGAAAATTTCTTTAGGTATGTTATTCACAAGACAAGAAAATCGTTTTACACCCAGTGATAAAAAATAACAAAAAAAAAAAAAAACACAATAATTTGTTTACAATCACCTCTGGCGTTTTTTTTTCGTTGCCATCTTTCTTGCTGTTATTGGAGAATTCAATTTCCCAAATTTCAAAAAAGAACACAATACCATTTCAAATATATCAATTGCTCGTTTTTCTTCGACCATGTTTTTTTTTGCCTCAATGAACAAAAAGTCAATAAATAGATGGGATGGGAACAGTTGTGAATGATGCCAATAAAAAAAAGAGAAAAATTTGTTTACACCAAATATCCAACGATAATATTATAAATAAATCTGTGTATAGTCTACATTTATTTACCAGTGAACACTCCATCCAGCACATGTGGCATGAGTGAAAGTGAAAGTAATAAAATAATTCCATGAAAATGGGAAATTAACATAAAAGAAATTATTCGTTTTTTTTTCATGTCATCCCATAAAAAAAAAACCAAAAATAAATGAAGCCTTGTAGCGGCAGGGCAAATGTAGAGGAATTACCAAATAAATATTTGATTTGATTTGATTTACATTGGCTTTGTTAGTCTATGGCAATTTAGATTTATGACAAGAGAAAAAAAACTAACATTAGCAAGCTGATTGAACTGTCCACCTCTTCAGCCAATGACCAAAGAGGGGGTTCTTTTGAATTCGGTGTTTAAAGGTGGAAAAATGACCATTTGCTTCTCCACTAGCTCATACAGCTAAGTGCTCTAGCAATGACAAGGTTATGGATAATCCAATAATATTCTGTTAGCTTCGGTTTTTACTAAACACTGCAACATTGTTCATGAACTTAACAACAAGTCATGATTTGAATGTGTTGTTGTCAGGAAAACGGCAAATGTTCGTGTTTGAAAGCCTTGTCTAGAAACGAGTAAAAAGGTGATGAATTCGGCCGGGCCGAACTTTAGATACCCACCACATCGGGTATATATCTAAACCACCTTTCGTCATAGTTGCTATATCGAAATATAGTACGACTTGGACCAAATTCGTCGTTGATAGCTAGATCCAAATGCAGACGGATCTGAACCATATACGACACGGATGTCGAAAAGCCTAACCTAAGTCACTGTGTCAAATTTCAGCGAAATCGGATTATAAATGCGCCTTTTATGAGGCCAAGACTTTAAATCGAGAGATCGGTCTATATGGCAGCTATATCCAGCTCTTAATCGATCTGAGCCAAATCAAACAGGAATGTTGAAGGGACTAACAGAACTGACTGTCCCAAATTTTGGCAAAATCGGGCAATAAATGAACCTTTTAAGAACCCAAAACCTTAAATCGAGAGATCGGTCTATATGTCAGCTATATCCAAATTTGAACCGATCTGGGCCAAATCAAAGAAGGATGTCGAAGGGCCTAACCCAACTCACTGTACCATATTCCAGCAAACTCGGATAATAAATGCGCCCTTTAAGGACCCAAAACCTTAAATCGAGAGATCGGTCTATATAACAGCTATATCCAAATCCGGACCGATCTCGCCCAAATTGCAGAAAGATGTTAAGGGGCCTAACTCAACTCACTATCCCAAATTTCGGCGAAATCAGACAATAAATGCGCCTTTTATGGGCCCAGGACCTTAAATTGAGAGATCGGTCTATTTGACAGCTATATCCAAATCTGAACCGATCGGGGCCAAATCAAAGACGGATGTCGAAGGGCTTAACCCAACTCACTGTCCCAAATTTTGGCAAAATAGGGCAATAAATGCGCCTTTTAAGAACCCAAAACCTTAAATCGAGAGATCGGTCTATATGACTGCTATATCCAAATCTGAACCGATCTGAGCCAAATCAAAGATGGACGTCGAAGGGCCTAACAGAACTCACTGTCCCAAATTTCGGCGAAATCAGACAATTAATGCGCCTTTTATGGGCTCAAAACCTTAAATCGAGAAATCGGTCTATATGGCAGCTATATCCAAATCTGAACCGATCTGAGCCAAATCAAAGTTGGACGTCGAAGGGACTAACAGAACTGACTGTCCCAAATTTTGGCAAAATCGGGCAATAAATGCGCCTTTTAAGGACCCAAAACCTTAAATCGAGGGATCGGTCTATATGGCAGCTATATCCAAATCTGAACCGATCTAATCCAAATTGCAGAAAGATGTCGAGGAGCCTAACCCAACTCACTGTCCTAAATTTTGGCAAAATCGGACAATAAATGCGTCTTTTATGGACCCGAAACCTTAAATCGAGAGATCGGTGTATATGGCAGCTATATCCAAATCTGAACCGATATAAGCCAAATCGAAAAGGGATGTCGAAGGGCTTAACCCAACTCACTGTCCCAAATTTCGGCGAAATCAGACAATTAATGCGCCTTTTATGGGCCCAAAACCTTAAATCGAGAAATCGGTCTATATGGCAGCTATATCCAAATCTGAACCGATCTGAGCCAAATCAAAGATGGACGTCGAAGGGCCTAACAGAACTCACTGTTCCAAATTTCGGCGAAATCAGATAATAAATGCGCCTTTTATGGGCCCAAAACCTTTAATCGAGAAATCGGTCTATATGACAGCTATATCCAAATCTGGACCGATCTGGGCCAAATTGCAGAAAGATGTCAAGGGGCCTAACTCAACTCACTTTCCCAAATTTAGGCGAAATCAGACAATAAATGGGACTTTTAGGGCCGCAAGACCTTAAATCGCCGAAATTTGGGACAGTGGGCTGATTTCGCCGAAATTTGGGACAGTGGGCTGAGTTAGGCCACTCAACGTATATTTCAATTTGGGTTGGATCGGTTTTACTTTGGATATAGCTGCCATATAGACCGATCTTTCGATTTAAGGTCTTGGGCCTATAAAAGGCGCATTTATTATCCGATTTTGCTGAAATTTGGGACATTGAGTTGTGTTAGGCCCCTCGACATCCATCTTCAATTTGGCTCAGATCGGCTCTGATTCGGATATAGCTCCCACATGGATCGATCTCTCGATATAAGGTTTTGGGCCCATAAAGGGAGCATTTATTATCCGATATTGCTGAAATTTGGGACAGTGAGTTGCGTTAGGCCATTGGACATTCATTTTCAATTTGGCCCCGATCGGTTCAGATTTGGATATAGCTCCCACATAGACCGACCTCTCCATACAAGGTTTTGGGCCCATAAAGGGAGCTTTTATTGTCCGATTTCGGCGAAATTCGGGGCAGTAAGTTGTGTTAGGCTCTTCGACAACTTTGTGCATTTTGGCCCAGATCGGTCCAGATTTGGATATAGCTGCCATATAGACCGATCTCTCGATTTAACATCTTTAGCTCATAAAAGGCGCATTTATTGTCTGATTTTGCCAAAATTCGTGACAGTGAGTTGCCATAGGCCCCTTGACATTCTTTTGCCAGTTGGTCCAGTTCGGTCCACATAGACCGATCTCTCCGTATAAGGTTTTAGGCCCATAAAAGTCGCATTTATTTTCCGATGTCGCCGAAATTTGGGACAGTGAGTTGTGTTAAGCCCTTCGACATTCTTCTTCTATTTGGTCCAGTTCGGTCCAGATTTGGGTATAGCTGCCATATAGACCGTTCTCTCGATTTAAGGTTTGGGCCCCTAAAAGTCGCATTTATTGTCCGATTTCGCCGAAATTTGGGAGAGTGAGTTCTGTTAAGCCCTTCTACATTCTTCTTCAATTTAGCCTAGATCGGTGCAGATTTGGATATAGCTGCTATATAGACCGATCTCTCGATTTAAGGTTTTGGGCCTATAAAAGTCGCATTTATTTTCCGATTTCATCGAAATTCGGTACAGTGCACAATGTTACCCCTTTCGACATTCTTCTTCAATTTGGTCCAAATCGGTCCAGATTTAGATATAGCTGCCATATAGACCTATATCTCGATTTAAAGTCTTGGGCCCATAAAGGCGCATTTATAATCCGATTTCAATGAAATTTGACAGAGTGACTTATGTTGGGCTTTTCGACATTCGTGTCGTTTATGGTTCAGATCGGTTTATTTTTAAATAGAGCTACTAAAAAGACAGTCATTTTGTCATACACAATTGAACAATGACTTGTACTTATTAGTATTTGGTACAAATCGGAATATATTTCGCTATAGCTGCTATGTGGCATAAGGTATGCATTTTCACCGGATTGTGACGAAAGGGGGTTCACATATATACCCAAGGTGGTGCGTATCCAAAGTTCGGCCCGGCCAAACTTAACGCCTTTTTTCTTGTTCTGTTTGATAACACCACGAGTCCCGGGAAGCTTCTCCCTAACCGCAATGACTACGATAAGATTCATTTTCATCAGTACGGAAAGGAGGATTATAAGGAGAAAGGATAAATTCTTCTTAGAATGTTCTTTCTTCAGAATACCATGGTTGGTTAATTATCGATTACGAAGAGAGACATCTGATAGATGAACCTAACGGGCTGAGGTTGCTTTTAAGGTGTATGACTTTAAAGAGCGAGATCTTACCTAGCTTATGTTATAAATTAGTATAAAAGTTTGTTTAAATTAAATGATTGGCTGATTGAATTTTCTTATCCACTCCCCATTTTCCTAACTAGTTGCTTATTTTTTTCAGTGTATGGCATATTTTCTATGTTATAACATAACCACCTCATTATTTACCTTTCTTTTATTAATATTTGAGAGTGTCTTAGATTGATATCCAATGGTTTGTTGGGTTTCTGGGCTAACTACTAATTGCGGTTACCGCAGTCAGTCTATCGAGGACATTTAAATAAACTCTAGTCACAGACACGAAATTATACATTTACATGTGTAGTATGTGTAACTACCATAAGTACGTTTGTGTGTGTGTGTATAGTCTAAAGTGTATGATGCATACCATCACACAAATAATTACATGTTTAAAAAATAAAACTATTGGGGGAATGCGGGTTTGCGGTCTCAAATGTCGTTAGGGATACAAGTAGTAATTATACCTGGGCTTAATTAGACTTAACTTTCTTCTCACTGCAAGGACCTTCAATGCTATGCCATAATGATGAGGAATTTTTCTTTGAGAGGCACACTCGTGGGTGAATGACAGAGAGAGAGAGAGAGAGGGTGCTGTAAAGAGGGGGCCACTTGGCGTTAACACGGAATGCACTCCAGTCAACTTCCGTCGAGTCAAATATGTTATATTGCCCAAATGTGTAATATTAAGGTAAATTAATTTTGTCGACATACAAGTTTTGGGCATAAAACATGCACAACTATTAAATCACCAAAAAGAGTGTGGTTTTGAAATGAAAGCATATTTCTTTTTTTTATAGTTTAACTAGTTTTAGCTTTAAGTAGAGGTGGTAAAGTTTAATCGCAAGGTTTGTAGTAAGTTTGAAAATGTCAACCGGTGTTTAAGAGGCAGTGCTGTGATAGTGGTTTTGTGAAACGTTAATAAATTGCAAAGAGTCAGCCGGTTATATTATAGTTTTGAAAGCAGGTGGAATATTAATTGAAATATTAGATTCGAAGCTATTTTTAATATGGGGATATAATAATTTTTTCAATTATTGATCGTCGTAAAAATCTAAAACGATCTAGCCATGTCCGTCCGTCCATTTGTACGTCTGTCTCACGCTATAGTATCTAACAAGTAAAAAGACATAAAGTTCGGCCGGGCCGAACTTGGGATACCCACCATCTCGGGTATATATGTAAATCACATTTCGTCACAATCCGGTGAAAATTGGATAACTTATGCACCCAAATTTGACACGGACATTGAGTGGTCTAATATATATGTCACAATTCAAGTTTCTAGAATAAAATACTGGTTTTTTGCAGATATATCCAATTATAAACCTATCTGAACCATATTTAGGTCGGATATCGTGAGGCTCAGAAAAACTCACTGTTTAAAATTTCAGCGAAATCGGGTAATAAGTAAAGCTTTTATGGGCTTCAGTCCCCTTATCGGCAGATCGGTTTATATGGCAGCTATATATAAATATAGTCCGATCTGAACTATATTAAGGTCGGGTGTCAGGGGGCTAAAAATAACTCACTTTTTCAAATTTTAGCGAAATCGGTTAAAAAATAAAATTTTTATGGGTTTCAGACCCTTTATCAGGTGATTGGTCTATATGGCAGCTATATTTAAATATTCACCGATCTCATCCATATTTAGGTCAGGTGTCGGGAAGCCTTAAACTACTCACTGTTTTAAATTTCAGCGAAATCGGGTGATAAATAAAGCCTTTATGGCCTTCATACCCTTTATCGCTAGATCGGTCTATATGGCAGCTATATATAAATATTCACCGATCTCATCCATATTTAGGTCAGATATCGGGAGGCTTAAAATAACCCACTGTTTTAAATTTCAGCGAAATCGGGTAATAAATAAAGCTTTTATGGCCTTCAGACCCTTTATCGGGAGATCGGTCTATATGCCAGCTATATATATGTATAGTCCGCTCTGAGCCATATTTAGGTCAGATATCGGGAGGCTTAAAAAAACCCACTGTTTTAAATTTCAGCGAAATCGGGTAATATATAAAGCTTTTACGGACTTCAGACCCTTTATAGGGAGATCGGTCTATATGGCAGATATATGTAAATAAAGTCCGATCTGAACCATATTTAGGTCAGATGTCGGGAGGCTTAAAATAACCCACTCTTGCAAATTTCAGCGAAATCGGAAAATAAATAAAGCTTTTATTGTCCTCAGACCCTTTATCGGGAGATCGGTCTATATGGCAGCTATATCTATATATAGTCCGATCTGAACCATATTTGGGTCAGATGTTGGGAGGCTTAAAATAACCCACTCTTGCAAATTTCAGCGAAATCGGGTAATAAATAAAGCTTTTATTGTCCTCAGACCCTTTATCGGGAGATTGGTTTATATGGTAGCTACATCTAAATATAGTCCAATCTGAACCATATTTGGGTCGGTTGTCGGGAAGCCTTAAGCTACTCACTGTTACAAATTTCAACAAAATCGGATTAAAAGTAATGTTTTTATGGGCATTAGACCCTTTATCGGAAAATCGGTCCCGTTCAAGAACTTAACCAGCGTGCATCAAAAACACGTATCTGTGCCAAATCTCAAATTTCAATTCAATATCTCAATTTTTGAAGGCTCTAGAGTGATTACAACAGACGGACGGACGAACACACGGACATCGTTAAATCGTTATAGAATTTTACGACGATCCGAAATATATATTTACTTTGTAGGGTCGGAAATTGATATTTCGATGTGTTGCAAACGGAATGACTAAATTAATATACACCCTATCCTACGGTAGTGGGTATAAAAAGAAGGTGAATTCAAATTCCTACCATTGCTTTAAAAACCCCAACAACATGCGATCATTTAGTGACCTGTGAGGGCACAATGACTAGAGCCGTCTAGCTTTGGAGTGTTTGCAACCCCCACTTTGTTACCTGTGCTTAGGCGCGAAAAATTTTTTTACGAAATCAAACCTTTCCCTTCAATCGAAAATGTACCTGGCTTCATGCCCAGATATTTTTTGAACTCGTGGAGTTAAAAGGGTTTAATCCCTGGGTCCGGATGGCATATCAACACTTGTCTCGCGCAAGTCTTCCTTGACGCTTGCTTGTCCGTTACTCAACATTTTCAACCTTGCCTACCGTGCGCGAGTCGTTGAAAGGTTACGGGAGCGTTGAAAGGTTGCGAACTTTCAGAAAATATCCAAGAAGGGTGAGGAGAACAACTTTGCGAATTACCGGCTAATTGCGATATGCTCCGCTCTCTCCAAGATTATGGAGAGCATGGTTAATCATCATCTTGTGAGGTATTTAGAGTTTAATGGCCTTCTTAGCGACCAACTGTATGGGTTCAGGAGAAATAGCTTTAGGGGCGACCTCATGGCATTCCTATCGGAACATTGGAGTCGCTCAATCCTCCAGTTTGATGAGAGTAAGGTTGTGGCTCCAAGGCATTTGATAGGGTCTGTCGCGGTGCACTACAATCAAAGCTTGTCGCACTTTGTGTCGGTAATGGCTTTGTTCCATTTATTTCGAGCTTTCTCAGAGATCGCTCCATAAGAGTCGTTATAGATGAGGTCTCATCCAATGAGCATAAATTGACTGCAGGTGTACCCCAGGGCTCTGTTCTTCTCCTTTTCCTATTTACATCAGCGATCTGTTGAGTCAGACATCGAATCCGATCTACTCATTTGCGGATGACAGTAATCTCTGTCATTCGTACTCTTTCGACCATTGGCTGAGTCTACGAGAGATTGATCAAGAGGCTGGTTATGGACGATACACTCTGCCAGGATTTGCTGGTAGAGTGGGGTCGAATGAATCGAGAATAAAATGTATTTGTATTGTCGAAAAAAGCATTCAAAGCCTACGCGCGATTTCTTAAACGTTGTAAAAATTACTTCACTACTTCTGATCTTCTTAACATCTATACCTCATTCATAAGGCCGAAAATGGAGTACAACTTATATTTATGTATGGGCTGGAGCTTCAAAATTTTCCCTGGAGCTACTGGACCGTGTACACAGGAGAGCGATGGCGTTCATTGGGGGCAGAAGGGGATCCAAATCTATTGCCTCCCTTGAACATCGTCGCAATGTGGGTTGTTTGGCTCTGTTTATTTTATTTATTTATGGCGTTGGAGATGATGTCGTTGCAGGGTGGACGGCCGATCAGACTGTCACGATATATGTGAGCAGTCATTGGCCATGAAGGCTCTATAGTTCGGCTATATGAGGTCGAGAGAGGTTAGAAGATGCAAAGAGCATATCCAACCATGGCGAAGGCTGTTAGGCTTTGCTAGGTCCCAGGCTATAAAGAGGTGACGGGCAACGAAGCCGTAGGTTGTTTTTTCGCTTACACTACGAATACTTTGCTCTATCTCGATGCCGTGAGGTAAATGTTAAATAGTGCTGGAGATATCACTCCATCACTGACGTTGGGGCAACTTCACCTTGCGGGGTTTCTTCTTATCCCCACATTTCACAAACGACTGGCGACCACACAAATAATTCGCGGTCTATGGGTTTAGAGGCCTGGCTGGAACGACGAGTTGTCAATCCTTAAAAAACGTGGCATGGCTGACCATATCGAAAACCTTCGATAGGTCCATAGCCATGAGCACGTAAATATGACGCTGCTTGACTTGATTGAAACTACGGCTCACATGTGCAGTGATGCAGTAGTGGTTTGGCTAATGGTAAGAGAAGGGAGGCCCGTTTGCTTTTTCTAACGCGTCTCCCTTGCTCGAGTACTTGCCATTTCCCACACATCAGAGGCTATGGCAGTGCTCAAAGACAGCTTGAGGACCTTGGTCAGGTACTTGACTACCGGTTCACACAGATTTTTTATCATCAGTGTATAAACTTTGTCTGAGTCTAATCGTTTGGAACATTCAACGCTGCGGATATGTAACTTCGTCCATAGTAAAATACGTTTATTATTCATCGCCGTGGAGACGGATGAGTCGAATAGCTCTCCTCCTCGTCCTGTTATTCTGGAGATCCCAATAAATTGACGGTTGAACAATCTTCTGATCTCGCACTGGTATGTCATCAAAAGTGACATAGGTCCAGTCATTCCTTAAAACGGGGTTCGATATAGACATTTCCTAAAGCTTCCTAATGGCGGCTCTAAGATTAGAGTGCCATAAATTATGCTTATGGTCGTGATCTCCCCATTCCGCATGATACAGATTTTGTTCAATTTTATTTTCTGGGTTGTTGTGGCATTACGTTTTTCACCTATTTCTCTATCGTCGCCATGCTCATAGCAAGAACGGATGTGCAACCACCCCTTGCATCAGTAACACCTCACTGACGCTGGCCGATGAGTGGGACTGTTCTAGCAAACCGAGTCCATGGTTATATTCAATATCGCCAGGATTAGGCAGGCACTCCGTGATGTGCATCTACCATGACGAAAAAAAAGACAAAATACGTACTCTGAGGACAAGCCCCTGGCCGACGAAAACTCCACCGGGTCGATTGGATGCTAAGAACTGCCTGCCATAGGATCAATCGTAGCTATATGGTATTGTCAGCCGGTGGACGGCGATCGATTGATGATGTATGGTGCTGACGGCCGGTGAACAGCGCTTCAAATAGTTAGCTAATAGGAAAATATGCTGACAGACTTAAGGTTGCAGGGCAAGAATTCTGCAGAAGCTTTGAAGCCATCGAGCTAGAGAAGGTTCTAGAATATCTGGTGTGAGTTTGTCCTGCACTGGCTTGAAGTAGAAGTTCAACTTTAATTTTTGATTTCTGTCTGAATTAGCGGAGGTGAATATTCGCAAGCATTTGGATATTTAAAGCCATCTTCCCTCCTCTGTTCCAGTGGTATTATAACGAGCTAAAATGTCTACCTAGATTTTTCTATTCAAGCTCAAACTTGTCCATCAATTGAACTGAAAGTCTGTGTAGCCTGCCGAATTCTTGTGAGTAAAGTTCATTAAAAGCTTTATCGCAAATTGATGTCATCAAAAAAAAAAAAAAAAAATAGAAGAGTGTCCAAAGAATGTTAATGCAAGATAAAAAAATAAACCCAAGACTTTAGTTATCCTTAAATGCTAATGTCCCATCCCCATAACCAAAACCTCAACAACCTAATATTTTTGTTGTTGTTTTTTTTTAAACATAAATTATCCAAATATTGTTTGGCTCGTGTCGTTATTGTTGTTGAGGTTGTTGTTGTTGTTGATGCCAGCAATGGCACTAACACGCCTATCACTTGCCTTTTGCCCATAGTCTGTAGTAACTACAGCCTAATCGGACATTAATTTGCCTATGACAACAATAAATTCAATTTCTTAGATTGCCCTTCCTAAATACCATCAATCTTCGTATTGTCGACACATTATGGACAAATTGACCTTCAATAGGACACAATATGCCGGCTAATGGGCCGTATTGGTCTCTTTGTTGGGTGGTTGGTGCTGTTGGAAATTTACCATTCAATCTTACTCCTGGCATCATGCACTCCCCTCAAAAAAGGTCAACACTTCCATCTGCGGCAAATGAAGGCAGTCTTGTCTCATCATCATCATCATCCACCAATGAAAATCGATGATATCATAATTGATGGGCCTCCAAACTACAAAATTATGATGAATTACTTGATGTGCCAGTGATAAAAACAGAGTTGGCCTTCTCAACCCAAACACTATGCCACATTAGTGGGGTCTAATGTTTATTAAACTTTTTATTGTTGGCCTTAGACTGAAATTGAGATCTTTGGTAAATGTGTCGATTAACTTCTCAAATATCCTGTGTTTGCATAAGTTTAAGGGGAGATTTTGAAGGAATGGGTTTTTGCAATGGGTCAGAATGAAAGGATAATGGAAGTAAAAATTTAAAGCGGAAGGGGGTTTGTTGTTGGTATAGGGGATGAATCACTAACGCTGGATGACTGTAAAGATGGTAACAAATAAAGGCATAATATAAGCATAGGTCTCTAAAATCGCCATCAAATTTTAATTTTCTTAAAAATTTTATCTGATCATGTCTGGCTTTCTGTCCATCTGTCCACCGTTGCATTTGTCCATCATTCCCTTTGTCTATCCTATAATTAAGGCATAGACATCTAACATCGCTATCAATTTTGAATTTTGTTCTTAGACATTTTAATCGTCCACCGTTGCGTCTGTCCTCGTTTCGTTTGTCTATCTTATAATAAAGATGTATAATCTAAAATAGCCAAAAATATGAATTTTCCTATTAACATTTTAATCTGATCATGTTTGGCTGTCCGTCCATCTGTCCATCGTTCCGTCAGTCCACCGTTTCGTCTGTCCATCGTTTTCTTTGTCTATCCTAACGTTTTTTCATCGTATGCTCATACTTACGCTTATTAATCCTGCCATCTGTCCATCCTTCTCTTAGTTCTTATTCATGCCTGTTCATCCTTCCGACTGTCCATACTTCCCACTGTCCTTACCTCCCAAAATTCATTCATCTTCCCATCCTTTCATTTTTTCGTCTTTTCATCCTTCCGTCTGTCCATTCTTCCATCTATCCAACCTTCTGTCAGTCCATACTTCCGTCTGTCCGTTCTTTCATCTTTCTATACTCCCGGCCGCCCATGCTACCATTTACCAAACCTTACGTCTGTTCGTCCTTCCGTCAGTTCATTTTTCCGTCTTTTCATTCTTCCGTCTGTCCATTCTTTTGACAGTCCATTATTCCGTCTATTCATCTTTACGTCTGTTCATCTTTCCGTCTGTCCACCGTTCCGTCTGTTCATGCTTACTTCCGTTCATTTTGTCTATTCTTCCATCTGTACATACTTCCTTCTGTCCTTTCTTCTTTTTTTCCCATCCTTCTCTCTGTCCATCTTTCAGTATGTAAATTTTTCTGCCTGCCCATCTTACTGTCTGTTCATCCTTCTGTCTGTCCATCCATCCGTCTGTCCATCCTTCCGTTTGTCCATCCTTACGTCTGTCCGTTCTATTATCAATCCAACCCTACACCTCTCTATCCTTTTGTATTTCCATCTCATTGTTTGCCCATCCTTTCGTCTGTCCATCCCACCATCTACACAACATTCCGTATGTTTATACTACCTTTTGCTCATTCTTCTGTCTTTCCACCCTATTATCTATTCATTCTTTCGTCTGTCCATCCTTTTGTCAGTCCATACTGTCGTCTGAATCCTTTTGTCTATTCATCCTTCAGTCTGTCTCTTTTTCCGTTTATGATTCCTTCGATCCGTCCGTTCTATAGTCAGTCCATCCTTCCATCTCTCCGTCCTTCCTTCTGTCCATCCATCCTTTTCTCCTTTAGTCCATCCTCCCACCTGTCCATCTTTCAGTTTGTCCATCCTTCCCTCTATTTATCTTACCGTATGTCATCTATCCGTCAGTCCGCTTATCGTCAATCCATCCTTTCGTCTCCCCATTCTGTTTTCTATTCAACTATCCATCTCTTCACCTGTCTATTCTTTCGTCTGTTCAGCCTTCCGTCGTTACACCCTTCTTTCTTTCCATCTTCTATTCATCCTTCCGTCTGTCTATCCTCCTTTTGTTTCTCCGTTCTTTTGTCTATTGTTCCGTATGTCTGTCCATCCTTCCTTTTTGTCCATTCGTCTTTCTGTCCATACTTCAATCTTTCCATACTTTCATCTTTTGTCCCTCCATACTCTTTACCTGTCCATCCTTTCGTCGGCGCATTCTTTCGCTTGTCCACCCTTCCTTCTGTTCATCCTTCCGTTTCTGAATCCCTCGGTCTGTCCGTTCTATAGTCTGTCCATCCTTCTGTTTCTCCGTCCTTTTGCCTATCCATTCCTTCATCTGGCCTTCCTTCCTTCTTTCCTTCGATCCATCCTCCTGTCTGTCCATCCTTCCCTCTTTTTATATTATCTTTCGTCTCTCTATCTTGTTTTCTATCCATCTTTTCACCTATCTATTCTTTCGTCCGTTCAACCTTCCTTCGCTACATCCTTCTTTCTTTCCATCTTCATCCTTCATCTGTTCATACTCTTTTTGTTTCTCCGTTCTTTTGTCTATCCATCACTTCATCTGTCCATCCTTTCGTCGGTTGTCCATCCTTTCGGCTGTCCATCTTTTCAGCTGTCCATCCTTTCGGCTGTCCATCCTTTCGGCTGTCCATCCTTTCGGCTGTCCATCCTTTCGGCTGTCCATCCTTTCGGCTGTCCATCCTTTCGGCTGTCCATCCTTTCGGCTGTCCATCCTTTCGGCTGTCCATCCTTTCGGCTGTCCATCCTTTCGGCTGTCCATCCTTTCGGCTGTCCATCCTTTCGGCTGTCCATCCTTTCGGCTGTCCATCCTTTCGGCTGTCCATCCTTTCGGCTGTCCATCCTTTCGGCTGTCCATCCTTTCGGCTGTCCATCCTTTCGGCTGTCCATCCTTTCGACTATTCATCCTTCAGTATTTTCATTCTTTCGACATGCATCCTTCCATCTGTCCATTCTTTCGGCTGTCCATCCTTTCGGCTATGCAACCTTTCGACTATTCATCCTTCAGTCTTTTCATTCTTTCGGCTGTCCATCCTTCCATGTCCTCATCCTACCGTATGTCCAACTTTCCCTCTGCTTATCCTTCCGTCAGTCCATCCTTTCCTTCTGTTTGTCCGTCCTCTATTTGTCGATCCATCACTTCGTCCGTCCATCTTTTCTTATGTCTGTCCATCTTTTCTTTTGTTCTTTCGTCCTTCTGTCCATTCTTCTATATTTTCACCCTTTCATTTCGTCTTCCATCCTTTTGTCAATCCATCTCGTCTCCTGTCCATCTCTTCACCTGTACATCCTTTCGTCACTCCATCCTTCCATCTGTCCACCGTTTCGGCTCTCCATTCTTTCGGCTGTCCATCCTTTCGGCTGTCCATCCTTTTGGCTGTCCATCCTTCTGTCTTGTCATCCTGCCGTCTTTTCATTCATCCGTAGATCTATTCTATCGTTTGTCTGTCCTATCGTTAATCCATTATTTTGTTGATCTATCCCTTCTCCTATCCATCCTATCGTCGGTCCATGAAAGAGTTCCCTCCGTTTCAAGTTTTAGCTCAATAATAAGGAGCTTCTTTTTTATGCTGAGTCCGAATGGTGTGCCGCATAGCGACACCACTTGAAAGAAAAGTTTAAACATGGCAGGATATCTCACAAATGCTGCCAGCATTAGTAAGGGGATAACCACCGCTAAAAATATTTTTATTGTTGACGCCGGGAATTGACCCCGGCCTTGGCTTCATAGGCGGACAAGTTAACCTCTGCGCCAGGGTGTCTCCTATATCAGTGCAACGGTTTTGTTTAGACTTATCTCTTGGTCTGATGGTCTATTTCTCATCTTTTCCACCATCAAAAACCAACCATCCTTCCGCTTGCCTATCTTTCAGTTCAGTTCTTCCATCTGTCCCCACTTCCGTCCGCACCTACTTCCATCTGTCCCTACTTCCGTTTGTCCATACTTCCGTCTGTACCTACTTCCGTCTATCCCTACTTCCATCTGACCCTTCTACCATTTCTACCTACTTCCGTCTGTCCCTACTTCCGTCTGTCCTTACTTCGGTCTGCTCATACTTCTCGTCTTGACGCCGGGAATTGAACCCAGGCGTTGACCTCATAGAGGGACAAATTAACCTCTGAGCCATTGTGACCTCCTATGTCAATGCATCGGTTTCGTTTAGATCGACCCATAGACTAATCTCTTGGTCTGAAGGTCGTTTTCTGTCCATCCTTCCGCCTGCCAATCCTTCAGTTTGTTCATCCTTTAGTCTGTCCATAATTTTGTCTGTATCCTACCGTATGTCTATATATCCGTCTGTTCATTCCTCTGTCTGTCCGTTCTATCGTCAAATCATCCTTTCGTGTCCCCATTTTTGTCTACCCTATCCTACCGTTTGTCCCTTATTGCGTCGTCACGACTTCCGTCTGTCCCTATTTCTATCTGTCCCTACTTTAGTCTGTCCTTACTTCCGTCTGTCCCCACTTCCGTCTGCCTCTACTTCCATTTGTACCTACTTCCGTCTGTCTCTACTTCCATATGTACCTACTTCCGTCTGTCCCTACTTCCGTCTGTTCCTACTTCCGTCTGACCCTACTTCCGTCTGGCCCTACTTCCATCTGTCCCTATTTCCGTCTGTCTCTACTTCCGTCTGTTCTTACTTCAGTCTGTTCATTCTTTCGTCTGTCCCCACTTCCATCTTTCCCTACTTCCATCTTTCCCTACTTCCATCTTTCCCTACTTCCGTCGGTCCTTACTTCCGTATGTTCCTACTTCCGTCGGTTTCTACTTCCTTCTGTACCTACTTCCGTCTCTCCCTACTTCCTTCTGTCCCTACTTCGGTCTGCCCCTACTTCCGTCCGTCTCTACTTCCATCTGTTCATTCTTTCGCCAGTCCATCCATTTTACTATTCGCCTGTGATTTCAAAAGCAAAGATAAAATTTGAACAGCGAGTTTTACTTCACCTATATTCGCGCCATATATGATACAAATGTGCAGGGTATTATAAAGCCTGCTCTGCCCAATCCTAGATTTGTTCCTTTATTTCTTTTATATGGTATATGGGTACAAATGTACCTACCATACCCCTGCACATTTGTATCAATCCAAGATTCCTTCCCTTACTTCTTTTAAGTATAAAATAAAATAAAATTTTAAATTATTAACAACACTTACATCGCTAACATAGGCTCACTCACACACACCCTCTCAAATTTCTTTTGAGACAAATATTTGCTGATACGATTGTGTACTTTTTGAGTAGAACGTACAAAAAATGCCCACTTCCTCTAGAGACTAATCCGCCTTTTTCTTTTCCTTATTTCTGTTTGTATGTTGTGTTTTTTTCCTGGTATCACCACATGTCCTTAAAAATGGCACTTTAGCTGGGCAAAGCTCTTGTTTGTTTGCTGTTTTGTACCTGTAAATGTTTTGTCATAATTGCAGTACTCTAAGTCAGTGTTGACGTCCAATTTGAGTGCCTAAGCAAGAAATGAATTTCTGCAGAATTTTGCCCTCTAAAAATGAAATGAGAAGAGAAAATCTCAACAAAAACAGGATTATATTTTATAACGTTTCACCAACCGACAGAGAGAAAGAAGAAGAAGATGAAGAGGAAGCAGCTTACCGCATACATATTTCATTCTGCTCATGGGATTACAAATAACCGTCCGCATGTTGAAAAAGAAAAAGAAAAGTATAAATTTCTGCTAAGAGTTTTAGGACCTAATGTAAAATGTATATTTGAATGTATGCCACATACGTACGTACCTACCTACCAACCTACCTACACATGTACATGCACAAGAGATATGGTTCATCTCTTTGCCACACACACACGCATATAATATAGCAATATGTGCATGTGTTTTTAACACATGAAATAGTAATCCCAACCAGCATGAAATACAAATATTTTCTTTTCAAATTCTAAGCTTCGTTCATGAGCATGTGTCCTGCGAAGCAATGCCAAACGTTCTAGAAACTTTTTTTTTCAAGCACTCATTTTGTTTAACTTAAGGGTATGAAATATTCAATCATTTCATGAGGTGATTGATTGATTGGTTGCTCAAATTTTTATTTATGCACAAATGCTGTTGTAAAACTTTCAATGCCACATTTATGTTTTTTTTGAGATATTTGATTTAACGGCATATACTCGCACCAGGAAACTTGTAGTAAATATGAGGTAATGTCATGGTTGCGGTCTGCAATTAGACGCAATGAGACAATATAATTCACTTTGATAATAGAGAAGAAAGAGAGTGTAAATAATATGATAACTTTTAACTTACCCGATCGCTTTAAAAACTTGATAAATTTTTAATGCTGACAACGGCGAAATCATTTATATGGCAGCTATATCTAAATCTGGACCGATCTGTGCCATATTGCAAAAAGATGTCGAGGAGCCTAACGCAACTCACTGTCCCAAATTTCGGCGAAATTGGACAAAAAATGAGCCTTTAATGGGCCTAAGACCTTAAATCGACAGAACGGTCTATATGGCAGATATATCGAAATCTGAATCGATCTGTGCCATATTGCACACAACACACTAACACAACTCACTGTCCCAAATTTCGGCGAAATCGGGCAATAAATGCGCCTTTAATGGGCCTAAGACCTTAAATCGGGAGAATGGTCTATATGGCAGCTATATCCAAATCTGGACCGATGTGTGGCATATTGCAGAACGATATCGAGGGGCCTAACATAACTCACTGTCCCGAATTTCGGCGACATCGGAAAATAAATGCGCGTTTTATGGGCCCAAGACCTTAAATCGGGTGATCGGTCTATATGACAGCTATATCTAAATCTGAACCGATCTAGGCGAAACTATTGAAGGATGTCGAAGGACCTAACACAACTCACCGTTCCAAATTATGGCTTAATCGGACAATAAATGCGCGTTTTATGGGCCCCAGACCTCAAATCGAGAGATCGGTCTATATGGCAGCTATATCCAAATCTGGACCGATCTGTGCCATATTGCAGAAAGATGTCGAAGAGCATAACACAACTCACGGTCCCAAATTTCGGCGACATCGGAAAATAAATGCGCCTTTTATGGGCCCAAGACCTTAAATCGGGTGATCGGTCTATATGACAGCTATATCTAAATCTGAACCGATCTAGGCGAAACTATTGAAGGATGTCGAAGGACCTAACACAACTCACCGTTCCAAATTATGGCTTAATCGAACAATAAATGCGCGTTTTATGGGCCCCAGACCTCAAATCGAGAGATCGGTCTATATGGCAGCTATATCCAAATCTGAACCGATCTAGGCGAAATTATTGAAGGATGTCGAAGGACCTAACACAACTCACCGTCCCAAATTATGGCTTAATCGGACAATAAATGCGCCTTTTATGGGCCCCAGACCTCAAATAGAGAGATCGGTCTATGTGGCAGCTATATCCAAATCTGGACCGATCTGAGCCATATTGCAGAAAGATGCCGAGGGGCTCAACATAACTCACTGTGCGACATCGGACAATAAATGCGCCTTTTAAGGGCCCAAAACCTTAAGTCGAGAGATCGGTCTATATGGGAGCTATATTTAATTCTAGACCGATCTGAGTCAAATTGAACAAGGACGTCGAAGGACCTAACATGGCTTAATCGGACAATAAGTGCGCCTTTTATGGGCCCAAAACCTTAAATCGAGGGATCGGTCTATATGGCAACTATATAAAAATCTGGACCGATCTGAGCCAAATTAAAGATGGACGTCGAAGGGCATAACACAACTCACGATCCCAAATTTCGGCGAAATCATACCAAAAATGCGTCTTTAATGGGGCCAAGACCATAAATCGAGAGACCGGTCTATATGGCAGCTATATCCAAATCTGCACCGATCTAGACCAAATTGGAGAGATATTTCGAGGGACCCAAAATAACTCAATGTCCCAAATTTCAGCAAAATCGGATATCAAATGTGGCTTTTTTGCTCTTAAGACCCTCAATCGGCAGATCGGTCTATATGGCAGCTATATCTAAATATAGCTCGATCTGTTGTTATTGTTGTAGCAGTTTATTGTGTTCTATCTTTCGTCTGCTTGATTCTAAGATGGGGTGCGTCCACATGGATCTGGGTCTGAGTTGAGTGGGTCTGGCCGGGCCGTTAAACAGGTGACGTGTATCGTGCGGTCCCTGGTTAAAATCGGGACATACATCTTGCACGTCGGCATCAATCCTTTCTCTATAAGAGTTGAGGCGGGTGCATCTGCCGGAACGTAATTGAGCCGGAACTACTCTGGTTTGCCGGTGGAAGTCAATTTCTTCAGGTACAATGGGAGGCGGTCGTTCTCCAAGCCATTTACCGCATCTGCTACCGTGTCTGCATGAATGTTGTTTAGACCTGCTTGATATGCCGCGATGACATTCGTAACTTCGCCCACGGTAAATTGTGATGGCTGCTTATCGGCTCGGAGATCACGAATACGGCGAATGGCTCTCCTCCTTGGCCTGTCTCTCTCGGGATGCACAATAAATTGACGGTTGAACAACCTGGCGCATCTCTTCGGTTCAGTCACGGGTATTTCGCCAAAAGTGACTGAGGTCCTGTCACCCCTCACCGGGGTTCGAGAGTGACTTAACAGTAGACCCCACAGCTTACCTAAACCGGTGCCTAAGTTACATTGCTCCAAGTGTTCCAGCCACAAATTCCGCTTATCTTCGTTGACTACCCAGTTGACTTCCAGATTCAGCTCGCTGATTCTGGGGTTAGTTGTCTGCGAGTACCACTGCATGCGCGGGGAAATTGGGCCTCACTTGAGGTATTCGACCAGCTGGTATAAAGCGAGCGGCTGCTGCGTTAATGATGTCTCGGAATTTCCTCTCGGCGCACATCAGAGGGGGGTGGCAGTTCACTGAAACGGCGATTGGTATACTCTCTGAAGCCAGCCTAATCGGCTTTTTTTATGATTGATAAACGTCCGGCGCACAGAGGTTATGAAGTCGGGTGGTCGGTCGATAATGTGAATTATGGGGTCTGATCCCAAAGAGATGGCGGCTTGCCAGTATACGTCAGATCGTCCAAAGAGTAATTGCGGATTTTTCATATAGTCGGCGTTGACAAATTTTTTCAACGGCTTGTGACTCTGTAATTGCATTCTTTCTTCTGTCAGTTATCAGCTGTTACTTTTAGCTTGCTTTAGACAAAAAGTGTATAAAAAGTATATTTGATTAAAGGTCATTCTAAGCTTTATTAAAAATGTATTTACTTTCTTTTAAAAAATCCGCAATTACTTTTTGGGCAAACCAATATTTAAAGGAAATCAAAAATCATTTGGTAATGGATTTTGTCTACTATTTTTATCCTTGACCTGAATTTGTGGTTAGATTTTTGCAGATATTATCTGCTTATCAATTCCTTAAGCATTCTTCATAACAAACATATGGTTGACTATCCAGATTTCTTTGCACCCTATGGCCAGGAGCTGTTATGCATTTTTGATTTTGCCTCCAGCGATATGCACATGCCAAGTTGGCGTTGTGAATTGTGAATGAGATATTTGGCATGAAAATTTGTGTAATGCATTGACTCAACACACAAAACCCCAAAAATTAATGGCAAACAGACACAAAAGTTTATTAAAATGGATGAAGTTTGTTTGACGACTCTCGCTTGAATGTATGATTATGAGTACGCATGTGATTGGTTGTCAGTCTGTGCATCTGACTGACATTTCACAAAAGAAAATTAATTTAATTATACAAATTGAATAAATGACAAGATAAGGCTAAACTTTGGCAAACAAATTTAGACAAAATGTTCACAACAGCACACGAAGGTATTTTCCATATTCAAATGTTTAATCATATCCTTCAAGCACACACACACACACACAGGGCATCACACTCCAGCTTAATTGGAGGGAAAACTTAATGAAGCTACCAACGAAATGTGTAAAGTTTCTCTTTATGCCTCAGAGATTGGTTGTGTCAGATACCAAACCACTTTGCCAAAATAGTTCACCTTTGAGCCTTACAAGTTGGCATTGATTGATGTGCTGCCATCAAATAGACAGCCCACTTCAGATTATTTGGTAATCGTATAATAGTTTAATAATTCCAAGGTCACCATCATGGTGGATAATGTTGGAGTGCTATGAGTCAAGCATGCACCAGTGTATATCTCTGAATTGTAAACATGAATCGCTGCAGGCTAGACATTAGCATAGTTTGGATGTCAAATGTTGGGATACATACTTAATTGCAGTTTGTCAAAAGTCAATAAATCGCACTCCTCCCTCGCCAGAGATTGGTACTGCCGAGGTACCCTGTCTCTTTGCCACCATCCTTACTGTATTTGGGTTATTATTGCGCTCTTTGCCACACCAGGTAACCATAGGTGGGAATCGTCTGTGCCTCCAATATAAACTCACAGGACCTTGTCTCCAGCGTTAGCCCCTCCTTAATACCTATCAATTTGAGAGACGAGAGCATTTAGTCCGGCTTGCTTTCTGGTCAAGATTCTGGGCCTCTGTGGAGAGCAGCAGGTCCAGCCCATCCAGGAAACATTACTTAAAACAAGTGAGAGCGTGCTAAGTTCAGCCGGGCCGAATCTTATATACCCTCCACCATGGATCGCATTCGTCGAGTTCTATGCGCGGTATCTCTTTTAAGGCAAACAAAGAATATTGAATAAGAACTGTTATGCTATTGAAGCTATATCAAGTTATAGTCCGATTTGGACCATAAATGAATGCTGAACATTATATTAATTGCCCAAAAAGTAATTGCGGATTTTTTAAAATAAAGTAAATGCATTTTTAATAAAACTTAGAATGAACTTTAATCAAATATACTTTTTTTACACTTTTTTTCAAAAGCAAGCGAAAAGTAACAGCTGATAACTGACAGAAGAAAGAATGCAATTGCAGAGTCACAAGCTGTATGAAAAATCCGCAATTACTTTTTGGGCAACCCAATAGAAGTCATTGTGTAATATTTCAGTTCATTCGGATAAGAATTGGGCCTTGTAGGGGCTCAAGAAGCAAAATCGGGAGATAGGTCTAAATGAGAGCTGTATCAAGCTACTGATCGATTCAGACAATATTGGACACGTATGTTGAAGGTCATGAGAGAAGCCTTTGTACCATGTTTCATCCAAATCGGATGAAAAATGCGCCCTCTACAGGCTCAAGAAGTCAAGATCCCAGATCGGTTTATATGGCAGCTATACCAGATTATGAATCGATTTACGCCATACTTATCGTAGTTGTTGAAAGTGATACTGAAACACTACGTGCAAAATTTTAGTTAAATCGGACGAGAATTGTGCCCTCTAGAGGCTCAAGAAGTCAAGACCCAAGATCGGTTTATATGGCAGATATATCAAAGCATGGACCGATTTGAATCATAATTAGCACAGTTGTTGAAAGTGATACTGAAACACTACGTGCAAAATTTTAGTTAAATCGGACGAGAATTTCGCCCTCTAGAGGCTCAAGAAGTCAAGACCCAAGATCGGTTTATATGGCAGCTATATCAGGTTAGGAACCGATTTGGATCATACTTAGCACAGTTGTTGAAAGTGATACCAAAAGACTACGTGAAAAATTTCAGTTAAATCGGACGAGAATTGCGCCCTCTAGAGGCTCCAGAAGTCAAGACCCCAGATCGGTTTATATGGCAGCTATATCAAAACATGGACCCATTTAAACAATACTTAGCGCAGTTGTTGGAAGTGCAACCAAAACACTACGTGCAAAATTTCAATAAAATCGGATAAGAATTGAGCCCTCTAGAGGCCCAAAAAAACAAGACCCAAGATTGGTTTATATGGCAGCTATATCAAAACATAAACCGATTTGGCCCATTTACTATACCAACCGACCTACACTAATGAAAGGTATATGTGCAAAATTTTAAGCGGCTAGCATTACTCCTTCAAAAGTTAGCGTGCTTTCGACTGACACACGGACGGACGGACATGGCTAGCTCGACTTAAAATTGCATGACGATCAAGAATATATAAACTTTATGGGATCTTAGACGCATATTTCGAGGTGTTACAAACAGAATGACGAAATTAGTATACCCCCATCCTATGGTGGAGGGTATAATAAGTCCGCCATTTTTGAAAGGATAAAGAGAGAAGGATATTATTTCGATGGTTATTGTTGAAAGGAATGAAAGAGGATTCCGACTGGATACCTGAAACGAATCTTGATTTCGAGTGCGAGGAACTGCTGCCAGCGGCACAGTCTTAGAATGATGGAACCCTGGTATTGCCATCTGGAAGATCATGCTACACAGTCGGATCAAAACTACGGGGACAGAGTAGGACGGGGGTATACATTGAGCACCCCGGGACTGAGATCTGTTTCAGACTTACTTTACTTTACTTTCTTTTAATTTGTTCCACTAGCCGAACGTAGAATAGCGTTCCAAGCGCCTCGTTCTTCTGCGCTCATTCTAATCCGTTTTTACTATTCCTTTTTTTTTCATAGTGATTTCCATAGTTTTCCGGGGCGGGTTGGGTTTTGTGGGACAAGCACATGTATCTCTCGTTGCGGATAGCCGCTTGTTCCAATATCCGACGCTCGCCTCCAGCCGCCCCTAACCTGGAAACAGACTCGGTATTTAATTAAGAGCCAGTGCCATCTGACTCCTCACTGAGACTCTCCTCTCGAAAATCGCTGACTGCCCGCGGCCGCATTTGCTGCTCCGTATAAAAACGGAGCTTTCCACCATCCGCATCCTGTGGACGCTCCCGGTAGTTTTCAGCTAAGCTTCCCGTGATAACGATGGTCACCACACAAGTCTGAGCTCAAAGTTCCAGCCTGTGTGGTGCTCATAGTTATCCCGTGTCCTGCTGGCGTAGATCCGGGTGATCACGGAATGCGTGAAGTGGTGTGGTGCTAACGCGAGGACGTCTGGGATGAACTTTTTACGGACAGTAAACTGGCCAGCAGGGCAATAAAAACCAGGACGGTAAGCTCACGAACAGTTTTGGAGTGTAAGAAGGAGATTAACACCTTCCCTTAAGATGACACGATTCGAAGCGTTTGGTTGCCGGCCCTAGCAGAGTAAGGGGAAATGAAAGAGCACACGATTTGTCAGTGGAGACCAGAGGACTACCGTCAATAAACTTTGAAAACCAGAAGCCTTTCAGGTCAACATAGACCGAGGAAAGGATATGAACGCAATGCATTTAACACTGGAAGAGCGGAACGGTCGGTAGGACGACGAAAATCCTATGGAGAGATCCAGATTGTGAGAAGACGTGGCTATTACTGAAAGGAAGTAAGAAGGAGGTCTGTACAGCTTTCGACATCATAAGGCGACCAATAAGACTACGAGTTCAGTAATGCAAAATCTTTGAGGCAAGTGATAGCATGTGTAGGGCATATGGGGAAGATGATGAGACGTTGGAGCATTTCCTATGTCATTGCCCGGCTTTCACGGCTAAAAGACACCGACTCTTAGGTGTGGGCACAATACTTTACACTGGGACTTAAATCTAACCTAAATCAATCTAACCTATCTCATTTCGCTGAAATTTAAACCAAATTATAATCATAAACTAATTTTTATACTTTTTGTCTTTTCTTTCAGGTAAGCCATAAATTGCCATTGATACATATCCAGCGTGAGTAGTATTCTTAGTATATCTATATTTTATTCTTATAACCTCCACCATAGGGTTCAAAAGATTCGTCTATCTGTTTATAACTCATCAAAATACCGACCTAGATGTATAAAGGGTGATTTTTAAAAGCTAAAAGAAAGTTAAACAAGTAAAAGCGTGCTAAGTTCGGCCGGGCCGAATCTTATATACCCTCCACCATGGATCGCATTTGTCGAGTTCTTTTCCCGGCATCTCTTCTTAGGCAAAACAGGATATAAGAAAAGATTTGCTCTGCTATTAGAGCGATATCAGGATATGGTCCGGTTTGGACCACAATTAAACTATATGTTGGAGACCTGTGTAAAATGTCAGCCAATTCGAATAAGAATTGCGCTTTTTGTGAGCTCAAAAAGCAAAATAGAGAGATCGGTTTATATGGAATCTGTATCGGGCTATGGACCGATTCAGACCATAATAAACACGTATGTTGATGGTCATGAAAGAATCCGTCGTACAAAATTTCAGGCAAATCGGATAATAATTGCGACCTCTAGAGGCTCAAGAAGCCAAGATCCCAGATCGGTTTATATGACAGCTATATCAGGTTATGGACCGATTTGAACCATACTTGGCACAGTTATTGGATATAATAACAAAACACGTCGTGCAAAATTTCATTTCAATCGGATAAGAATTGCGCACTCTAGAGGCTCAAGAAGTAAAGACCCAAGATCGGTTTATATGACAGCTATATCAGGTTATGAACCGATTTGAACCATACTTGGCACAGTTGTTGGATATAATATCGAAACACGTCGTGCAAAATTTCATTCAAATCGGATAAGAATTGCGCACTCTAGAGGCTCAAGAAGTCAAGACCCAAGATCGGTTTATATGGCAGCTATATCAGGTTATGAACCGATTTGATCCATACTTGGCACAGTTGTTGGATATCGTAACAAAACACGTCGTGCAAAATTTCATTCCAATCGGATAAGAATTGCGCACTCTAGACGCTCAGGAAGTCAAGACCCCAGATCGGTTTATATGGCAGCTATATCAGGTTATGGACTGATTTGAACCATACTTGGCACAGTTGTTGGATACTATAACGAAATACTTTGTGCAAAAATTCATTCAAATCGGATAAGAAGTGTGCCCTCTAGAGGCTCAAGAAGTCAAGACCCAAGATCGGTTTATATGGCAGCTATATCAGGTTATGGACCGATTTGAACCATACTTGGCACAGTTGTTGGATATCATAACGAAACACGTCGTGCAAAATTTCATCCCAATCGGATAAGAAATGCGCACTCTAGAGGCTGAAGAAGTCAAGACCCAAGATCGGTTTGTATGGCAGCTATATCAAAACATGGACCGATATGGCCCATTTACAATACCAACCGACCTACACTAATAAGAAGTATTTGTGCAAAATTTCAAGCGGCTAGCTTTACTCCTTCGGAAGTTAGCGTGCTTTCGACAGACAGACGGACGGACGGATGGACGGATGGACGGATGGACGGACGGACGGACAGACGGACGGACATGGCTAGATCGACATTAAATTTCACGACGATCAAGAATATATATACTTTATGGGGTCTCAGGCGAATATTTCGAGTAGTTACAATCAGAATGACGAAATTAGTATACCCCCCATCTTATGGTGGAGGGTATAAAAAACACAGAAAATTCAGATAACGCATGAAATCCTTATTTAAATCGATAGTACGGTCCATAAAGTTTGAAGATTATTTCATTCAAATGTTGACCATCACTGCGCCTCATTGGTCCATCCGCTTAGTTCAATTGTGACATACTCTTTCCAAAATTTGGGCTGGTATCTCACGAAGAAGTGTTTCAATGTTGTCTTTCAGAGCGTCAATTGAAGCGGGCTTGCCGGTATAGACATGACCTTGAACATTGCACCACAAAAAATAGTCTAAAGACGTTAAATTGCACGATCTAGGCGGCCTATTGACCAGTGCCGAAAATGAAATAAAATTTTCACCGAAATCGCCTCTCAATAAGTCCATTGTTACGCGTGCTGTGTGACATGTGGCACCGTCTTGTTGAAACCACATATCATGCAAGTTAAGCTCTTGCATTTTGGGCAAAACAAACTTCGATATCATCTCACGATAGCGCTCACCTTTCACAGTTACATTACGATACGCATTATCTTTGAAGAAGTACGGTCCAATGACGCCACCAGACCATAAACCGCACCAAATTGTGACTTTCTATGGATGCATTGGTAGCTCTTGCAATGTTTCTAGCTGATCTTCACTGAAAAATCGATAATTCTGCTTTTTTACGTAAACATTGAGCCAAAAATGAGCTTTGAATGGAATGAAATATGAGCGCGATAAACTTTATTAACGGAGCAGGCAATTTGTCATGCAAAATTTCAGCTAAATCGGATAAGAATTGCGCCCCCTAGAGGCTCAAGAAGTCAAGACCCAAGATCGGTTCATATGGCAGCTATATCAGGTTATGGACCGATTTGAACCATACTTAACACAGTTGTTGAAAGTCATAGCGAAATACGTCATGCAAAATTTGGTAGGAAATTTGGGTAGGAATTGCGCCCTCTATAGGCTCAAGAAGTCAAGACCCCAGACCGATTTATATTGACCGATTTGAACCATACTTAGCACAGCTGTTGGGAATCAATCCAAAACACCTCATGCAAAATGGCTAAGAATTGGAATCGGAATAGCAAATCGGATAAGAATTGCGCCCTCCAGAGGCCGACCTACACTAATTAGAAGAATTCGTGCGAAATTTCAAGCGGCTAGCTTTACTCTTTCGAAAGTTAGCGTGCTTTCGACAGACGGACGGACAGACGGACATGGTTAGATAAGGTCTTTGACGAATCTTTCGAAAAGTTACAAACTGAATAACGAAATTAGTTAGTATCAGGCATAATTTCCCAGAGTTTATGCCAAAAGCTTATTTTTCCTTAAGTTTTGTTGAAATCTTTATTAAATATCTGTCTCAACCTCAACTTGCATTGGACAACACATTTTCATGTCAGTCAGTGCCATCCAAGACATTGCTGATTAAACTTTGCAGTGAATCAATTTTTTCCCCTGCTTGGTACTTTTCAAACACAAACACTGAAGTGATTTTAGACTCACTCTCTCAAGGATTTGTTCATCTAAAACTCTCGGTTACTTCCTTCTTCTTGTGCTTGTCCGAGTTTTTTTTATAGACTCCGACAGATAATTGTTTGTTTTTTTATGAGAATTCTTTTAAAATTGAGTTTTCTTAGTGTGCGTTACGAGCATGAATTTTTCATGGGGAAGAAATTTTTAAAATGGATAAGATTGCCATTCGGCCGGCCACTTAGCAGCAATTGGGAAATTAAATAAGGCAGAGTCTTTGCTGTTGTTATTGAGTTTCTATTTTGAGTAGTGGCTAATGGATGACCAGCAAGCCATGGATGCTGACCAAAACCAGCATGGTTTTATATGGCTACCCAGATTTTAGTGGTTGGCTTGGTGGCATGTATATGACCTCGAGTGTTTTTCTTACTCTAATACATCGTTTTTTCCTTTTTTAAGAAAATATGAATTTATGCATGACTGTTTGTTGTTTTTTTTTTTCTTTTATTCCTGGCACACTCCTTGAGGAGTTGACTTTGCATGGTAGATACGTAGATAGCAGGACTTGATTTTGGTTTCATTTTAATATTTATTTACTTTGACTTGAGGCACCTGCCCCCCCAAAGTTTGTTCTAAGCAAAACAAATCTAAAAGGCACACGCAATAACACATATTGCGTTGCCAACCAGAAAGTTCATCTTACCTTGTACCACCATCCCAATGGCCCATCACAACAAAATGTGATGACAGCCAGAACAACATCATCTACAGCAACAGAAACCAATTTGAAACACACCAAAGAGGAGAGGCCAAACGAAATCCCACTGAAAAAAAAAAACCAAACAAACAATCAAATGGAGCAAATATAGGCCTTTAAGCAGAGTTTCCGTGGAGAGTTTATAACAAACTAAATTTATTTTCTTTTTGTGGAAAGTTGAATAAAATGTTGGACCACAAGTTTCTTTGAACATCTTTCATTGAAAATTGTCTGAACATTGTTTTGGATAACAAGTAAAAGCGTGCTAAGTTCAGCCGAATCGAACCTTGGGAACCCACCACCATGGATTGTACCAAAAATGTATGCAAAAATTAAAGCTTCTAAAACACGAACAAGGATGATCGAGAGAACGGTTTGCATGGGACCTATATCAGGTTCCTAACCGATTTGGACCGTACTTAGCACAGTTCTTGGAAGTCATAACACAACACTATATGCAAAATTTCAGCCAAATCGGATAAAAAATTGAGGCTTCCAGGGGCTCAAAAAGTCAAATCGGGAGATCGGTTTATATGACAGCTATAAATCCTGCCACATGCAGCCAAATGTTGAGCACCATTTTGTTTTCCTTGGGTAAGTCTTCAACCTATCTTCTGTAGCCCTCTTGATAGGCTCGTCGCTAATCGTCGATAAAGACATGCCTAGAATCGTCAAACAACAAATTTCTATACAAAATTTTTTGTCCCAAAAATTTCTATAGAAAATTTTTTGTCCTAAAAATTTCTATAGAAAATATTTTGTCCCAAAAATTTCTATAGAAAATATTTTGTCCCAAAAATTTCTATAGAAAATATTTTGTCCCAAAAATTTCTATAGAAAATATTTTGTCCCAAAAATTTCTATAGAAAATTTTTTGTCCCAAAAATTTCTATAGAAAATTTTTTGTCCCAAAAATTTCTATAGAAAATTTTTTGTCCCAAAAATTTCTATAGAAAATTTTTTGTCCCAAAAATTTCTATAGAAAAGAAAATTTTTTGTCCCAAAAATTTCTATAGAAAATTTTTTGTCCCAAAAATTTCCATAGAAATTGTTTGGTCCCAAAAATTTTTATAGAAAATTTTTTGTCCCAAAAATTTGTTAGAAAATTGTTTGTCCCAAAAATTTGTATAGAAAATTTTTTGTCCCAAAAATTTCTATAGAAAATTTTTTGTCCCAAAAATTTCCATAGAAATTGTTTGGTCCCAAAAATTTGTATAGAAAATTTTTTGTTCCAAAAATTTCTATAAAAAATTGTTTTGTCCCAAAAATTTCTATAGAAAATTTTTTGTCCCAAAAATTGCTATAGAAAATTTTTTGTCCCAAAAATTTCTATAGAAAATTTTTTGTCCCAAAAATTTCTATAGAAAATTTTTTGTCCCAAAAATTTCTATAGAAAATTTTTTGTCCCAAAAATTTCTATAGAAAATTTTTTGTCCCAAAAATTTCTATAGAAAATTTTTTGTCCCAAAAATTTCTATAGAAAATTTTTTGTCCCAAAAATTTCTATAGAAAATTTTTTGTCCCAAAAATTTCTATAGAAGATTTTTTGTCCCAAAAATTTCTATAGAAAATTTTTTGTCCCAAAAATTTCTATAGAAAATTTTTTGTCCCAAAAATTTCTATTGAAAATTTTTTGTCCCAAAAATTTCTATAGAAAATTTTTTGTTCCAAAAATTTCCATAGAAATTGTTTGGTCCCAAAAATTTGTATAGAAAATTTTTTGTCCCAAAAATTTGTTAGAAAATTGTTTGTCCTAAAAATTTGTATAGAAAATTTTTTGTCCCAAAAATTTCTATAGAAAATTTTTTGTCCCAAAAATTTCCATAGAAATTGTTTGGTCCCAAAAATTTGTATAGAAAATTTTTTGTTCCAAAAATTTCTATAAAAAATTATTTTGTCCCAAAAATTTCTATAGAAAATTTTTTGTCCCAAACACTTCTATAGAAAATTTTTTGTCCCAAAAATTTTTATAGAAAACGTCTTGTCTAAAAAAAAAAAAAAATTCGGAAAAATTTCATTGAAAATTCTTTTGTCCCAAAAGTTTTTTTTCATAGAAATGTTTGCATACAATCGGACAACCATGAGCGAATTAATTTAGCGCATAACCTTTTTTCCCTAAACTTTTTTCTAGAGTTTTCATAAAAATTTTTCCCGAATTATTTTTATAGAAAAATATTTTTTTGGATTTTTTTTTTGCATTTATTCTAGAGCGGCAACCCTGGTCTTTTAAGTTTCCTTTTGAAATGTCTATGATGATGGTATTGGTGATGGTGTAGATTTTTCCAGGCATTTTTCCACCTTTCCTCGTCTTTTTATGTGGCAATGATTGCGTGTGCAAACCTCGTGAGTGGCTTTCAACTTACCACATATGGTGTGCTATGGCCATGCATGGAGTCTAGTGTTTCCCTCGAATATATGGCATGGATACAGGCTACACAGGGTCATAGATTCCTGCTTTTTAGTAATTGTTGTTGTTTGTATTTCCACAAACACGCACGCACGCACTTGCATACATTCTAGCACACGCACAGTACCCCCCATGATCACCACCACAGACACTCACACACTTCCGAGTATATTCCCAGCAAACCAATCGGAACGAAATCTGTACGAACTTCGGATGCTACATCCGACTACGTTACGAAAGTCATTTGAAGTGGGTGACATGATTTCGAAACGAAAAGTCGAAGTTTTGGAGAGCGGTCGGAACGAATTCGTTCCAATTTCCGAACGAAATCTGAAGAAAAACCTTGGGAAATTCGGAAAGGGAAATTTGTTGTCGAAATTTCGTAAAGAATTCTGAACGATTTCGGAAGTAAATTTCGAGAAGAGAGGTTGAAAAATCAACAATACAAGCAGCAGAGTAACAGGAATAGGCAAACAAAATAAAAATAATTGCAAATTTTGCCCATGAACATTCCACTGAGGAACAGGGGCAAACTTCTCACATATCAATGAGTGCAGTCCGATTCAAGTTTAAGCTCAATGATAAGGGGCATCTTTTTTATTGCCGAGTCCGAACGGCGTGCCGCAGTGCGACACCTCTTTGGAGAGAAGTCCCCTAAGCTTACAAATGTTGCCAGCACAAGTAGGGGAAAACCACCGCTGAAAATTTTTTCTGATGATCTCGGCAGGATTCGAACCCAGTTCAGCGTCATAGGCGGACGCTAAAAATATTCCTTTTAATGTAAAGAATTTGTGAAGAGATCCCTCAGACAAGTCGGACAGAAATCGTAAGGAAATCGCTACGAAGATTGTTCCGAAATTATTCAGACGTGCCGGACATCCCACATTTGGTTTGCTGGGTTATTTGGACGTATCATTGAACACTGAAGCATGTGTGTGAGTGTGTTGTTGGGATCCTAGTTAAGTGAAGTTCAATGTGAGTTGGTTCCTTTGAATGTGCGGGGTAAGTGGTATTTGTGGTCGCTCTACACGTTCATCGAAGTCTACAGCATATGGTGCATAAATTATAGAGCACAGATTATCAACGAGTATAAAGTTCTAAATGGTTCATAGGAAAGGGGTGATATTGTTATGCAGGTTAATTGTTATACTTAAAGGTGTTTGGTAAATGGGAAACGGAAGTTTTTTTGTTTTCAAATAACATATGACATATGCTTAGGTTTACATATTTGGAGACATACAGGGGAACAAGTAAAAGCGTGCAAAGTTCAGCAGGGCCGAATATTGGGTAACCCACCACCATGGATTCTGCTAAAATAAGTGGTATTTGTGGTCGCTCTACACGTTCATCGAAGTCTACAGCATATGGTGCATAAATTATAGAGCACAGATTATCAACGAGTATAAAGTTCTAAATGGTTCATAGGAAAGGGGTGATATTGTTATGCAGGTTAATTGTTATACTTAAAGGTGTTTGGTAAATGGGAAACGGAAGTTTTTTTGTTTTCAAATAACATATGACATATGCTTAGGTTTACATATTTGGAGACATACAGGGGAACAAGTAAAAGCGTGCAAAGTTCAGCAGGGCCGAATATTGGGTAACCCACCACCATGGATTCTGCTAAAATATGGGAGCTATATCTGGTTATAAACCAATTGGGATCGTACTTGGCACAGTTGATGAGAGTCATAACAGAACACTATGAGCAAAATTTCAGCCAAATCGGGCAAAAATTGCGGCTTGTAACGGCTCAAGAAGACAAATCGGGAAATCAGTTGATATGGGAGCTATATCTGGTTACAGACCGATTTAGACCGTACTTGGTACAGTTGTTGGAAGTCACAATAAAAGACTACGTGCAAAATTTCAAAATTGCGGCTTATAGGGGCCCAAGAAGTTGATTCGGCAGATCGGTTTATATGGGAGTTATATCAGGATCTTGACCGATTTGGACTTATGGCTTCCAGGGGCTCAAGAAGCCATATCGGGAGATCGATTTATATGGGATTTATATCAGGTTATAGACCGACTTGGATCGTACTTTTCACAGTTGTTGAAAGTCACTACCGAACACTATGCAAAATTTGAGCCAATTGGACAAAAATTGTGGCTTTCAAGATCCCAAGAAGTCAAATCGGGAGATCGGTTTATATGGGAGCTACATCAGGTTATGAGCAGATTTGGACCGTACTAAATACAGTTATTGAAAGTCGCAACAGAACACCATGTGCAAAATTTCAGTCAAATCAAATGAAAATTGAGGCTTCCAGGGGCTCAAAAAGTCAAATCGGGAGATCGGTTATGTGGGAGTTATATCAGCATCTTGACCGATTTAGACCGTACTTGGTACAGTTGTTAGAAGTCATAATAGAACACTATGTGCAAAATTTCATCCAAATCGGATAAAAAAGCGATAGCAACACACACCAACCACTATGGGACGAGTTTCGTTTTTGGTTAGAAGACATTACAACCATAAGAGGTGTGATGGCTTCAAGGTCCTTTCGTTGTTATATTGTATTTGAATCGTCTGAATTGCGAAAATGCCTCTTTGATACAAGTACCATATTAACCATGCTCGACATCCCTGTCTGTTAGCTGTACTTTTTTCCAATGCATGTGTTTTTGTGTAATGAACAGACTTTTTTCTGTGACAATTATACTACCTTCGTGTTACACATAATCCTGTGCATCTGTTGGAAGATTTATTGATGGCTTCGAACGTCAGGCAACGGCCTTCACTATTGCTCCGTGTGCCGAGGTTCGAATCCTGGTCGGGCTCTGCCGAATCATGATAGTCATGTCATTTTAAGTCGATCCAGCCATGTCCGTCTGTCTGTCGAAAGCCCGATAACTTTCGAAGGAGTAAAGCTAGCCGCTTGAAATTTTGCAGGATTAATTCTTACTAGTGTACATCGGTTGGGATTGTAAGTGGGCCATATCAGTCCATGTTTTGATATAGCTGCCATATAAATCGATCTTAGATTTTGACTTCTTGAGTCACTAGAGGACGCAATTCTTATCCGATTTGGCTGATATTTTGCACGAGGTGTTTTATTATGATTTCCAACAACTATGCAAATTATGGTTGAAATCGGTCCATAACCTCATATAGCTGTCATAGAAACCGATCTTGAGTCTTGACTTCTTAAGCCTCTAGAGGGCGCAATTTTTATTCAATTTGGAAATTTTGCATGAGGTGTTTCGTTATGATTTCCAACAACTAAGCAAAGTATGGTTTAAATCGATCCATAACCTGATACAGCTGCCATATAAACCGATCTGGGATCTTGACTTCTTGAGCCTCTAGACGTGTTTTTTAGTAGAACACGAATCTGAGATATATTTCCAAGGCCAAGTCACTGAGTGGCCGGTCATGTTTGACAATGGGAAAATTTGGGTCTTCAAGACAGTGGAGCTCGATATTGATATTTTTTGGGCCCATACCCCAAACCGGACAAATTTGCTGACTTTAGCGATAAGGGGTTTAAATTGAAGGTATTTGAGATTAGAAACCCATTTTCGAGGCCCATGACTATATGGCGTTTGAATAAATGATATATAAATACATGCGAATAGAGCACAATCGGGCATATCTACCGATCATGCGAATGTGGGGCTCAAATGAAATGAATTGGGGAGTAGAGCCCGAAGTTGATACTCACTAATTTTCTGGGGGTCTACCCCTTTCCCAGAAATACGCCACAAACAACAATTATTTACTGACCATGGCAATATGGGCCTCAAACAAAGGTATTTGGGAGTAGAATACGAATATCGAAAAGTGGGGTTCATGTATTTAGGGCACCGCCCCTTCTCCAAAACACCAACCAAAGGGTAACAAGTAAAAAGGCATTAAGTTCGGCCGGGCCGAACTTTGGATACCCACCACCTCGGGTATATATGTAAACCACCTATCATCAAAATTCGGTGAAAATTCCATACCTTATACTCATATACCTCATACCGATCTGAACTATATACGACACGGATGTCGAAAAGCCGAACATAAGTCACTGTGTCAAATTTCAGTGAAATCGGATTATAAATGCGCCTTTTATGGGACCAAGACTTTAAATCGAGATATCGGTCTACATGGCAGCTATATCCAAATCTGGACCGATTTGGGCCGAGTTGCATAAACATGTCGAAGAGCCTAACACTAAGCACTGTCCCAAATTTCGGCGAAATCGGACAATAAATGCCTCTTTTATTGGCCCTAAACCTTAAATACAGAGATCGGTCTATATGGCAGCTATATTCAAATCTGGACCGATCTGGGCAAAATTGAAGAAGGACGTCGAAGAGCCTAACCAAACTCACTGTCTCAAATTTCAGCGACATCGGACAATAAATGCGTCTTTTATGGCCCCAAAACCTAAAACCTATATATCGGTCTATATGGCAGCTATATCCAAATCTGGACCGATCTGTGCGATATTGCAGAAGTATATCAAGGGGCTTAACTTAACTCACTGTTCCAAATTTCGGGGACATCGGGCAATAAATGAGTATTTTATGGGCCCAAAACCATAAATCAAGAAATCGGTCTATATGGCAGCTATATCCAAATTTGAACCGATCTGGACCAAATTGAAAAAATATATCAAAGGGCCTAACACAACTCACTGTGTCAAATTTCATCCAAATCGGATATAAAATGTGGCTTTTATGGGCCTAAGACTATAAATCGGAGGATCGGTCTATATGGCAGCTATATCCAAATTTGGACTGATCTGAGCCAAATTGACGAAGGATGTCGAAGGGCCCAACGCAACTCACTGTCCCGAATTTCAGCAAAATCGGATAATAAATGTGGCTTTTATGGGCCTAAGACCCAAAATCGGCGGATCGGTCTATATGTCAGCTATATCCAAATCTGGTCCGATCTGAGCTAAATTGACGAGGAATGTTGAAGGGCCTAACACAACTCACTGTGCCAAATTTCATCCAAATCGGATATAAAATTTGGCTTTTATGGGCCTAAGACCCTAAATCTGAGGATCGGTCTATATGGCAGCTATATCCAAATTTGGACCGATCTGAGCCAAATTGACGAAGTATGTCGAAGGGTCCAACGCAACTCACTGTCCCAAATTTCAGCAAAATCGGATAATAAATGTGGCTTTTATGGGCCTAAGACCCTAAATCGGAGGATCGGTCTATATGGGGGCTATATCAAGATATAGTCCGATATAGCTCATCTTCAAACTTAACCTGCTTATGGACAAAAAAAGAATCTGTGCAAAATTTCAGCTCAATATCTCTATTTTTAAAGACTGTAGCGTGATTTCAACAGACAGACGGACAGACGGACGGACATGGCTAGATCGTCTTAGATTTTTACGCTGATCAAGAATATATATACTTTATAGGGTCGGAAATGGATATTTCGATGTGTTGCAAACGGAATGACAAAATAAATATACCTCCCTCCTTCGGTGGTGGGTATAAAAATGTACCGACCATGCCAATATGTGGATCAAATGAAAGGTATTTGAGATTAGAAAACTAATTTGATAACCAATTTTGGGGCCAAGTGTTTGGGGGACGCCTCATCTTATAAACTCTCCTTAAACCAATGGCAATATGGGTTTTAAATAAATGGTGTTCGAGATAAAGCGCGATGCTGTGGCCAAGTGTTTGGGGGACCACTTTACCCCTGAAAACACCTTCTAAATCGGGCATCATGGGAATATCGAGCTCAGACAAAGTCGTTTAGGAATGGAGTTCATCTAGTATCCAAACTCAAATGGCATTAAACCCTCCAAGCAAATTCGTAGTCCAATAAGCATCATATGGGATTTCATGGCATGTTTTTTCACTATCGAAAGTCTCACTGTCTTTGATTGTCGAAAATAAATATTCAAGGAACAAATTTGTTCCATATAAAGTAAAAGAGCGGAGTGGAGCGGGCCCGATTCAGCTAGTAAGGATATAAATATCGCCTTTGACTTAACTCAATGTAAACCCTTTAAATTTTATAGCTGTAATCCCTTTAAGCTTCAAATTAATACCAAATAGTATTTAGCTTTCAAACATCATTTCGTTCAAATAAATAACAACCTTTTACTGTTATTACAACTTCATTTATAAGCCTATGTTAGATTTTACAAAAAAAAAAAATAAAAAAAAAAATAAAAAAAAAATACCATGACATTATCCTAACTCTATAAATGCAGAAATATGCAATGCTATACTTCCTAAACATTTACCTCCAACCCATTGGCAAAGGTCTTACATGGGGGCCATGCAAATTGAATTTCCTTTGAAGAAAAAACAATTAAAAGCTCAGCTGCATATCTTCAAAATGCATTTCCGCAGAGCAGTGGCATTAGCCAATATTTCATGAACTGCATATTTCATTGAGAGTAGTGAGACGTGACTTGCAAAGTCAATGGAAGATGTTTTGCAAGGCACCTTACCCCAAGTACGGCATACTGCGAAAATTCTGGCCAACGGGGCCAGTGGCTAAATTAGCATGGTAGGCTGGTATGCTGGTAGGCCTTTACATTATGGCACTTCCTCCATAAGCTTTATGGTTAAGAACACGCATTCATATGGAAATTTATGAGAGCCTTTATTATTTCTTTCATTTATTAATTTTTCGCAATTTATGTACATACTCGTACATATAATGGCCATGCAAATGCTGGCATTAAAATTTGTTTTTATTTATGATTTATATGGAGCGTATTAACAAAGGGGAAAATAAATTTAAGCAAAAACATGCACTGCACATTTTTACTAATTAAAGTTGTATATCAATTTTGAGCATTTTTAAGCATTCATAAAATGCAGGTGTAGTTTCTTTTTTTGAAAGTAGAAGATTCTTTGCTGCTACCTGCAATCTAAGGGGAATTGAGATCAATACAAAGTAGCTGATTGGGTTCGAAGGTAGGAAAATAGCGTTGCTAATTCCTACGAAAGGTGAGCTCAAACACAATTGGCCCTCATTTTATGGGATTAGATTGGAGAACATGCGGCTAGAAATCTCGAATGCTATCGGCTTCAGTTGTGTTTGCCCTAGAAGAGGTAGAAAAAAAAAACAAACAGGTAAAAGTGTGCTAAGTTCAGCCGGGCCGATCTTATATACCCTCCACCATGGATTGCATTTTTAGAGTCCTTTGCGCAGTATCTCCTTTTAGGCAAACAAGGAATAATTAATAAGGACTGTTAACAGTCCGATTAGGAAAATAATTATATGGCAGCTATATCAGGTTATGTACCGATTTGCGCCATTTGCATCAACACAGATTTTGGAAGTCATATCAAAACACCTCATGCAAAATTTTAGCCAAATCGGATGAGAATTGCGCCCTCTAGAGGCTCAAGAAGTCTAATCGGGAAATCGGTTTACATGGTAGCTATATCAGGATATGGACTGATTTAGACCATACTTGACACAGTTATTGGGAGTCATAACAAAACACTTCATGCAAAATTTCAGCCAAATCGGATAAGAATTGCGCCCTCTAGAGGCTCAGGAAGAGTAATCGGGAGATCGGTTTTATGGCGGCTATATCAGGTTATAGACAGATTTGGACCATACTTAGCAAAGTTGTTGGAAGTGATACCAAAACGACACATGAAAAATTTCAACCAAATTGGATAACAATTGCGCCCTCTAGAGGCTCAAAAAGTATAATCGGGAGACCTGTTTATATGGAAGCTATATCAGGATACGAACTGATTTGGACCATACTCGACATGGTGGTGGAAAGTTATAACAAAACTCTTCATGCAAAATTTCAGCCAATTCGTATAAGAATTGCGCCCATTGGGGGCTCAAGAAGTAAAATAGAGAGAACGATTTATATGGGAGCTGTATCGGGCAATAGACCGATTCAGACCATAATAAACACGTTTGTTGATGGTCATGAGAGGATCCGTCGTACGAAATTTCATTCCAATCGTTATTTGACACAGTTGTTGAAAGTAAGAATAATATACGTCATGCTAAAATTCATTAAAATCGGATAAGAATTGTGCCCTCTAGAAGCTCAAGAAGTCAAGACCTAAGATCGGTTTATATGGCAGCTATATTAGGTTATGAACCGATTTGAATCATACTTGGCGCAGTTGCTGAATATCATAACAAAACACTTCATGCGAAATTTCAGTCAAATTGGATAAGAATTGCGCCCTCTAGAGGCTCAAGAAGTCAAGACCTATGATCGGTTTATATGGCAGCTGTATCAGGTTGTAGACTGCTTTATACCATACTAATCACAGTTGTTGGAAGTCATATCAAAACACCTCATGCAAAATTTCAGCCAAATCGGACAAAAATTGCGCCCCCAGATGCTTAAGAAGTCAAGACCCAAGATGGCCCATTCACAAACCTAACCGACCTACCCTAATAAGAAGTATTTGTGCAAAATTACAAGCCCCAGCTGTACTCCTTCGAGAGTCAGCGTGCTTTCGAATGACAGACGGACAGACTGGTGGGCAGACGCACGGATGGGCAGACGAACGGATGGACATACTGGCGGACATGGCCAGAACGACTTAAAATATCATGACGGTAAAGAATATATGTACTTTATGGGGTCTTAGACGAATAGTTAGAAACGGAATGACGAAATTAGTATACACCCATCCTATGGTGGAGGGTATAAAAAAAGGAACCTCGAAAAAGAAAATCCAAGTTTGGATTTTCGTGCTATTGAGTTGCCCAAAAAGTAAATGCGGATTTTTTTAAAGAAAGTAAATGCATTTTTAATAAAACTTAGAATAAACTATAATCAAATATACTCTTTTTACAATTTTTTTCTAAAGTAAGCTAAAAGTAACAGCTGATAACTGAAAGAAGAAAGAATGCAATTACTTTTTGGGCAACCCAATACTTACAAAATCCTTAAATGTTTTCCATGGCACTCCCCTAAGTTGGTTCATGTTTGGTATTGTGTCCCCACCTAAGTGCCAGTAACGGTTAAACGCGAAAGCCGGACAATGATATGGTAAATGCTTCAACGTCTCATCATCTTCCCCATATGCCTCACACAAACCGCACCTTTTTTGCATAAGTGAGCTGATAGTCCTATGAATCCCGTTATGATAGCGAAAGCTATACAGACCTCCTTCTTACTTGTTTTCAGTAATAGCCTTGTCTTCTCGAGACCCTGATCTTCCTATAGGATTCTCGTCGTCTAACCGACCGTTTGCTGCTTCACAGTGTTCGTAGCCCACGCCCTAAACTCGGACTGTGTCGACCCGAAAAGATTCGGGTTAACCAAGATTATTGACGGCAGTCCTCTGGCCTTCACTGCCAAATCGTCTGCTTTTCCATTCCCCCTAACTCGGCTATGGCGCGGTATCCAAACAATGCGGATCCAACCATCCCTAGAGAAGGCGCAAATAACCTTCTTACACTAAAAGACTGTTCGTGACCTCACCGTCCTGCTTGTTTTTTCCCTGATGGCCAGTTTATTGTCCATAAAGTTATTCATACTCGACGTCCTCGCGTTAACACCACACCATCTCATGCCTTCCATGATCGCCCGGATTATTGGCGGCAGTCCTCTGACCTTCACTGCCAAATCGTCTGCTTTCTCACTCCCCCTTTACTCCGCTATGGCGCCGCATCCAAACAATGGGGATCCAGCCATTCTCAGAGAAGGCGTTATTCTCCTTCTTACACTACAAAACTGTTCGTGAGCTCACCGTCCTGGTTGTTATTGCCCTGATGGCCAGTTTATTGTCCGTAAAGATATTCATACTCGACGTCCTCGCGTTAATACCACACCATCATGCGTTCCATGATCGCCCGGATTGTTGACGGCAGTCCTCTGGCCTTCACTGCCAAATCCTCTGCTTTTTCATTCTCCCTAACTCCGCTATGGCGCCGCATTATTGCCCTTATGGCAATTTTACTGTCGGTTAAGTTGTTTATACGCGACGTCCTTGCGTTAGCACCAAACCACCTTACGCCTTCCATGATCGCCCGCATCTCCGCCTGCAGGACTGTATTATGGTCAGGTAGCCAAAAACAGATCTTAGTCCCTGCATTCTCAAGGTAGACCCCCAAGCCCACTCTATACTCTAGCTTTGATCCATTTGTGTAGCATGTATTTCCAGATGACAATTCTAAAGTTCCGTTAATCCGCAAATATCAATTCAGGTAACCGATCGTAAACCTCTTCCATTTCTTCCATGCTTCCTATCATCGCCTCTATGGTGTGACCTGCTCCTTCCCTCTAACCATTCTTCTATGGCCTTAAGCTTCGTAGCTGCAGTGCCTGCCTCACACTTAATCTGTATGTCCATGGGTCGTTTATCTTGTTTTGCTTGTCGGCCCCTATATTACCAGCTATCCCTTGATGGTCGGGGACCCAGCAGATCCTGACATCCTTTCCCATTAGGCTTGATCACTTTTTCGTTATGATTGGAAAACTAATAGGTCTCAACGAGAAGAAAACTCAGATTGAGGGACATTTCCCAGAATCCTTGAGTCGTTTCGTTTGGACTACTGTTTGCTCAACCATGTGCAACACCCCATCATCCGCACTGACCCCTCAGAAATTCTCATCTCCCCGAGTCGATCGCCCTGTAAGCGACCTGACATTGCAATGCCCGACCAGGACTCGCAACAACAATCCAAGGTCAAGTTTCACCAGCTCTCAAACAATCGACGTTCTCGCTCCGGAGAACCTTGGCCACAGGGTCTTGGCAACCCTTCAGCCTACAACGCCAACCCACGCCGAGTCAGCACATTCGTCATAGCAATAATCCCCCATCCCAAATAGCCTACACAAAGGAGAGTTCACCAACGACATCGCACACCCAGAGTCCAACCGCAACCCAAACTTGGCCAGCTCGTCAACCAACAACAAAACCTCCCGCTCCTATGCCCTCATCCAGTTTCAACGCATCTGTGTATTCAGAGGGACCCAAGAATGGCGGGACGCCCCCAGACCAAAGCCCTCTTCCCGGGAAGACAACCTCCAGATCGCCATCGAAGAAAGTTCCGTCCTGCACATAGTCCATCGTGCCGTCAATGTCATGTAGTTGCACCACGCCAGCGGCCTTCCGGAGAACAAGTGGAATTACCTAAATCCAAAGAGCGCCATGCTCCTGACTCTCTCCAGGATTGATGATTTTCTCCCAATACCCTATACCTTTCCAGAGTATAGCGAAAACAATCCTTCTCGAGAGCCCATTGCCACATGAGGACCCATAGGTGAGGATGGTCTGAACCATAGCAATGTAAATCCAGTGTACCTCGGCCTAAGTTCCCAACTCCAAGTCACCGAGTTGCGACATTAGTAGAGTATTCAGTAGACCCTGGAAATTTTCCTGAGAGATAATGGAGCTTGAATGGAGTCTAGTTCCGACGCTCTCGAACTTTTGGTCGTAACAAACTTTTCGAGGTGCTCGGAGTACTCCATTCCATTAACATCCTCCCCCCTATAAAAAAGCCATCCGTATCCGAGGCACATCCGTAACTTTGGAAGTCACCGGTACGCTGGCCACATCCGAGCACCCCGAAAAGTATGTTATGGCCAGAGGTTCGAGAGTTGTGGAACTAGAATCCGTTCAAGCTCCATCATCTCTCAGGATACTCTCGAGGGTCTTCAGGTCTATTACCACTCTCAGATGCATTGTTGCTCGTAATAATCACTTTATGACTATCATTGAGATGTCTACATCTAGTGGGGTACCCTGCAGCACACTCTTTCTTCGCCCTGTGCTTTGAGAATGCTGAACGCTTGTCTAGCTGGAGTGAATAGACAAACCTTTTTAGGCTCCAGCTAAACTGGCAACCCATCGGTTCCTGATGCTAGGTAGTATTTACTTGATATCTGTGCTTTGAGAATGCTAAACGCTTGTCTAGCCGAAGAGAACAGACAAACCTTTTAAGGCTCCGGCTTTAAATTGCTAAACTGGCAACCCATCGGTTCCTGATGCTAGGTAGTGTTAACTTGATATCTGTGCTTTGAGAATACTGAACGCTTGTCTAGCCGAAGAGAACAGACAAACCATTTAAGGTTCCTGCTTTAAATTGCTAAACTGGCAACCCATCGGTTCCTGATGCTAGGTAGTGTTAACTTGATATCTGTGCTTTGAGAATGCTGAACGCTTGTCTAGCCGAAGAGAACAGACAAACCATTTAAGGCTCCTGCTTTAAATTGCTAAAATGGCAATCCATCGGTTCCTGATGCTAGATAGTATTTACTTGATATCTGTGCTTTGAGAATGCTAAACGCTTGTCTAGCCGAAGAGAACAAACAAACCTTTTAAGGCTCCGGCTTTAAATAGCTAAATTGGCAACCCATCGGTTCCTGATGCTAGGTAGTATATACTTGATATCTGTGCTTTGAGAATGCTAAACACTTGTCTAGCCGAAGAGAACAGACAAACCTTTTAAGGCTCCAGCTTTTAATTGCTAAACTGGCAACCCATCGGTTCCTGATGCTAGGTAGTATTTACTTGATATCTGTGCTTTGAGAATGCTGAACGCTTGTCTATCCAGAGTGAACAGACAAACCTTTTAAGGCTCCGACTTTAAATTGCTAAACTGGAACCCATCGGTTCCTGATGCTAGGTAGTATTTACTTGATATTTTTGTTTGGGATTGATTCTGGAGCACATGCTACAAAGTTTAGCAATATTCGGAAAATCTATCTTTCCATATCTCTTTGTACTGTCACAAAGTAAACTGAATCTTCGTCAGTAGAGGATATACCTATAGTAAGCATTGATTTATATTACGTCAGTTTTAAAATAAGTGGCTGGCTAAGAAATCATTCAATATTTATGGAAAATTAGAGAAGTAAATGATTAGTATTAACTTTTTTGGGTAAAATTTTCATTAAAAATTCCACGAGCTTTATTGTATGCCATAGAATGGATACTATCTGGGTGATTTTCACTTTTAGGCACACTTGCAGACAAATTCAAACATCTATTTGATTGCTATGGGGTTTATTAAATCATTTATCAGAAATGTTTTCCTGCTTTATTATCCATACTTTACAAAGTAATCCATTAATACGATACCAAAAGGCAAGGAAGAAATTCACCCAAAACTTGTAATAAAATATTTACGCTTTTATTACATGTTATTTATTGATGACCGACCATGTGTGCATGGTTCATGTTTAGTTTTTTCATGGGCCTAGAACATCTTCATTCTGTTCGCACTTCAATGCAATTACGAATGTTGCGAGCGGGAAAATGTACTCTGCATTGTTTGATGTGTAAACAAAATTGATTTTCACGTTGAGAACTTTACCAGACAATGAATGAACACTCACAACTGGAAAACAAGAAAAAATAACAAACAAAATTTTGGAAAAACAGAATATGGAAAAAAAACGCTTCATAGGTTTCCTATGCTTTTGAAAATGTAATTGAAATTTTTGCACATCATTATAAAATAAACACTTCATACTCTGCACAATGATTGCGAAGTATTCCTAAGTGAATAATGATCACGACATGAATCTTGCAAATATTGCTATATACGGATAATTGTGATGGCGATTCATTGGAATAGGAAGTGCGTAATTATGTTCTACTTTATGTGGCGCTTGAACCGAACAAGTGTTCAGGTTCGTAGGGAAAACAAATAAGTTCGGCAGGCTTAAATCTCGGGAACCTACCAGCATGGATTTTGCTAAAAATGCACAAAAATGAAGGTAGGTAAAGGACCCCATACCCTACACCACTACTGTGGTACAGGGTATTATAACATGGTGCCTGTGTTTGTAACACCCAAAAGGAAGAGAGATAGACCCATTGATAAGTATACCGATCGACTCAGAATCACTTTCTGGATTCGAATTGGGTTTTCCTCCGTCTGTCTGTCCGTCTATCTGTCTGTCCGTCTGTCCATGTTAATTTGTGTACAAACTACAGGTCGCAATTTATATCCCATCGTCTTTAAATTTGCTTTTCGACCAAGAGACAAAGTCTATTGAAATTGGAAAAAATCGGTTCAGATTTGGATATAGCTCCCATATATATGTTCGTCCGATTTGCAGTAATACTGCAATAAAATGGTCACTTGTTAACCGATTTTCTTGAAATTTGGCATGAATGATTTTCTTATGACTCCCAATATTAGAGGTGAATTTCATAGAAATCGGTTCAGATCTGGATATAGCTCTCATATATATGTTCGTCCGATTTGGTGTAATAATGCAATAAAATGGGCATTTGTTAACCGATTTTCTCAAAATGTGGCAGGAAGGATTTTCTTATAACTCTCGACGTTACAAACAAATTTCATTAAAATCGGTTCAGATTTGGATATAGCTCCCATATATACGTTTGTCCGATTTGCAGTAATACTGCAATAAAATGGTCATTTGTTAACCGATTCTCTTGAAATTTGGCAGGAAGGATTTTATTATGACTCTCGACATTAGTGGTGATTTTCATTAAAAACGGTTCAGATTTGGATATAGCTCCCATATATACGTTCGTCCGATTTGGTGTAATAATGCAATAAAATGTTCATTTGTTAACCGATTTTCTTGAAATTTGGCAGTAGAGATTTTCTTATAACTCCCGACATTAGAGATGAGTTTCATTAAAATCGGTTTAGATTTGGATATAGCTCCCATATATATGTTCGTAGGATTTGCAGTAATAATGCATTAAAATGGTCATTTGTTAACCGATTTTCTTGAAATTTGCCAGGAGGGATTTTCTTATAACTCTCGTCGTAACAGATAAATTTCATTAAAATCGGTTCAGTTTTGGATATAGCTCCCATATATATGTTTGTTCGATTTGCAGTAATACTGCAATAAAATGGTCATTTGAAAACCGATTCTCTTGAAATTTGGCGGGAAGGATTTTCTTATAACTCCCAATATTACAGATAAATTTCATTAAAATCGGTTCAGATTTGGATATAGCTCTCATATATATGTTCGTCCGATTTGCAGTAATAATGCAATAAAATGGTCATTTGAAAACCGATTCTCTTAAAATTTGGCAGGAAGGATTTTCTTATAACTCCTGAGATTACATATGAATTTCATTAAAATCGGTTCAGATCTGGATATAACTCCCATAGATTTGCCGATTTGCAGTAATACTGCAATAAAATGGTCATTTGTTAACCAATTTTCTTCAAAACTTGGCAGGAAGGATTTTCTTATAACTCCCGAGATTACAGAGGAATTTCATTAAAATCGGTTCAGATTTGGTAGCTATATCGAAAAATAAACCGATTTGAACCATATACGCCACGGATGTCGAAGAGCCTAACATAGGTCACTGTTTGAAGTTTCAGCGAAATCGGACTATCAATGTGCCTTTTATGGGGCCAAGACTTTAAATCAAGAGATCGGTCTATATGGCAGCTATATCCAAATCTGGACCGATCTGGGCCAAATTGACGAAGAACGTCGAAGGGCCCAACACAACTCACTGTCCCAAATTTCGACAACATCGGACAATAAATGCGCCTTTTATGGGGCCAAGACTTTAAATCAAGAGATCGGTCTATATGGCAGCTATATCCAAATCTGGACTGATCGGAGCCAAATTGAAGTGGGATGTCAACTGGCTTAACACAACTCACCTTCCCGAATTTCAGCAAAATCGGATAATAAATGTGGCTTTTATGGGCCTAAGACCCTAAATCGGAGGATCGGTCTATATAGCAGCTATATCCAAATCTATACCGATCTGGGCCGAATCGACTAAGGATGTGGAAGGACCTATCACAACTCACTGTCCCAAATTTTAGCAAAGTCGGAAAATAACTGTGGCTTCTATGGGCCTAAAACCTTAAATCGGCAGATCAGTCTATATGGCAGCTATATCCAAATCTTGACCGATCTAGGCCAAATTGAAGTGAGATGTCAACTGGCCTAACATAACTCACTTTCCCGAATTTCAGCAACATCGGCCTTTTATGGCCCCAAAACCTTAAATCGAGATATCGGTCTATTTGGCAGCTATATCCAAATCTGGACTGATCTGTTTCATATTGCAGAAGTATGTTGAGGGGCTTAATATAACTCATTCTCCAAAATTTCGACGACATCGGACAATAAATGCGTATTTTATGAGCCCAAAGCCTTAAATCGAGAGATCGGTCTATATAGCAGCAATATCCAAATCTGGGCCGGTCTGGGCCGAATTGATCAAGGATCTGGGAGGGCCTATCACAACTCACTTTCCCGAATTTCAGCAACATCGGATAATAAATGTGGCTTTTATTGGCCTAAGACCCTAAATCGGAGGATTGGTCTATATGGCAGCTATATCCATATCTGGACCGATCTGGGGCAAATTGAAGAATGATGTCGGAGGGCCTATTACAACTTACTGTCCCAAATTTCGACGACATCGGACAATCAATGCGCCTTTTATGGGCCCAAAGCCTTAAATCGCGAGATCGGTCTATATGGCAGCTATATCCAAATCTGGACCCATTTGGGTCAAATTGAAGAAGAATGTCGAAGGGCCCTACACAACTCACTTTCCCAAATGTCAGCAAGATCGGATAATAAATCCGCCTTTTATGGGCCTAAGACCCTAAATCGGCGAATCAGTCTAATGGCAGCTATATCCAAATCTGAACCGATCTGGGCTAAATTAAAGTAGGATCTTGAAGGTTCTAACGCAGCTCACTGTCCCAAATTACAGCAAAATCGGATAATAAATGTGGCTTTTATGAGCCTAAGACCCTAAATCGGCGGATCGGTCTATATGGGGGCTATATGAAGATATAGTCCGATATAGACCATAGCTTGCCATAGCCATTAACCAAACTGAACTCCTTATATGAAAAAAGTCTTTCAATTTATGATCAAATGCAATGGTGAAGGGTGCATAAAATTCGTCCCTGACCAACTTTGCATTCTTTTACTGGTTATGCCATGGAAATGGTAAATGACATTGGTCATAAATCCCCTTCCTATGGTGTTCATATAAAATGTATAAGCGCTTTATGAATGATGGAAAAATGAACCAAAACAGATTAGAGGGTATCATCGACAAACAGTTAAATCAGCTGTCACCTGCTATAAAATATTCTGCACTAACCTTTAAATTCTCAATACTGCATTGCATGAATTGGAGCCTTGTGCCCACAGTTTAAACCCCTAATAGTTTGAACAAACCTCTAAAATAATCTCCTAAAACAAACTATGAAAAATTCTATCTCACAAACATGTCCATGGATATGGAAACTCATAAAGCATTATAAAGTCTCTATTTGGCAACGGATTAGGATTTGCTGAAAAGCCGGAAGTTATGCAATGGACAGGTAGGAATAAAAGTTTCACGTTTTGTTCTATGACCACTCATGTATGTTCAGTGCATGAACATTGTTCACATTGCACTACTCTAGCACTTTGGCTGTATTTGAAATGCAAGGCTTTCTGTGCAACCATACATATGGCTGAGCCTTTCATGTTGTGATGGCGGACTCTCTAGTTCTCATTGTTTATAAAAATTGCTTTTCCAAATAGCTAGCCCCAACTAGCCTAGGAAAATAAATTACACTCCATATAGTTTTTCGTAAACTACTAAAAGTTGAGGGTAAAATTGCTTCCATTTTTCTATGGCTGTATGAAATGAGAATTCTGAAGTGTTTATTCCAACAATGGTGGTTTTCTATGTGGCTACCATGAAGTTGGAGGAAACACACAAGAATCACTTAAAATAGTTTAACGAATGGATTATGGATTTGTTTGAAATATCATTATAAGTAATGGCTTGTAAAACAAGTTCATCATGGTAACACGGTATGGGTGGGTAATGAGAAAATTAGAAAAAAAAAACAAGTAAAAGCGTGCAAAGTTCGGCCGGGCTGAATCCTATATACCCTCCACCATGGAACGCATTTGTCGAGTTCTTTTCCCGAGATCTCTTCTCAGGCAAAACAAGAAGTAAAATAGAGAGATCGATTTATATGGGAGCTGTATCAGGCTATAGACCGATTCAGACCATAATAAACACATATGTTGATGGCAAATCGGATAACAATTGCGCCCTCTAGAGGCTCAAGAAGTCAAGACCCAAGATCGGTTTATATGGCAGCTATATCAGGTTATGAATCGATTTGAACCATACTTGGCACAGTTGTTGGATATCATAACAAAATATGTCGTGCAAAATTTCATTCCAATTGGATATGAATTGTGCCCTCTAGAGGCTCAAGAAGTCAAGAAGTCAAGACCCAAGATCGGTTTATATGGCAGCTATATCAGGTTATGGAGCGATTTGAACCATACTTTGCACAGTTGTTGGATATCATAACAAGACACGTCATGCAAAAATTTCATTCTAATCGGATGAGAATTGCGCCCTCTAGAGGCTCAAGAAGTCAAGACCCAAGATCGGTTTATATGGCTGCTATATCAGGTTATGGATCGATTTGAACCATACTTGGCGCAGTTATTGAATATCATAACAAAACACGTCGTGCAAAATTTCATTCCAATGGGCTAAGAATTGCGCCCTCTAGAGGCTCAAGAAATCAAGACCCCAGATCGGTTTATATGGCAGCTATGTCAAAACATGGACCGATATAGCCCATTTACAATCCCAACCGACCTACGCTAATAAGAAGTATTTGTGCAAATTTTCAAGCGGCTAGCTTTACTCCTTCCGAAGAGAGAAAGCAACAGTAAATGGAGATGGTAAACAGAAGGGCTGAGAGAAGTAGCTTAGGTTAGGTTAGGTTTAAGTGACAGGCTGCCATCAGCCTTACTTAGACGTTTTCGTCCATTGTGATACCACAGGAACAGAAGAAGGAAGATGCCTTCTAGTTCCTGTTCCTGTCCATGCTTTGCATTCGGTTAAGTATTGAGCAGGTGGTGGACTTTTGAAGCGCCGTCCACCAGACCACAACACCATATAGCATTATAGGTCTGCAAACCCCCAAATTTTTCCAATGGCCCTCTTGCAGATGTATAGGGCAAGAGTGGCCTTTCTTGCTCTTTCCAAAATGTTAGATTTGAAGTTCAATTTTCTTTCCAGCAAAACACCCAGGTATTTTGCGCTTTCTGTAAAGGGAAATTTCTCCCCTCCCAAGGAGACAGGTGCTACTATAGGCAACTTGTATCTCCTGCTGAAAGAACATCTGTCTTGCACGGATTTATACCCAGACCACTTTCGGTAGCCCACACTATTGCACGTAGAGCTTCCTGAAGTATATCTCTTAAAGTCCTGGGAAACTTCCCCTAACCGCAATTACCACACCATCAGCATACGAAACCACTTTTACGCCTTTTTCTTCCAGAGACAATAATATATTATCTAATGGCTATATTCCAAAGTAGAGGAGATAGTACAGGGTGGCTGATGAATATTGCTACAATGATGAATATTGCTACATTTTTTTTTCGGTGTATGGAATACATTTTTCTTTTATTCATGTTAAATTAAATTATTAAATTAATTATTAAATTATTATTAATTAAATTAATTAATTAATTAATTAAATTAATTATTAAATTATTATTATTAAATAGAAAAAAAGTTATTACATTTTTTTTTGGTAGCGGCTTTCATCAGCCACCCTGTACAACTCCATGAGGTGTTCCTCTGTTAACCCATCTTTATGAGATCCACAGATCCTATGCCTGCCGTAACGCATTTTTATACCCACCACCGAAGGATGGGGGTATATTCATTTTGTCATTCCGTTTGCAACACATCGAAATATCCATTTTCGACCGTATAAAGTATATCTATTCTTGATCAGGGTAAAATCTAAGACGATCTTAACATGTCCGCCCGTCTGTCTGTTGAAATCACGCTACAGTCTTTAAAAAATAGAGATATTGAGCTGAAATTTTTTTTAGATTCTTCCTGTGTTGTCCTAGGCCCTCCGACTTCTTCCGTCAATTTGGCTCAGATCGGTCCACATTTGGATATAGCTGCCATATAGACCGATCCTCCGATTTAGGGTCTTAGGCCCATAAAGGCCCCATTTATTATCCGATTTTGCTTCAATTTGGGGCAGTGTGTTGTGTTAGGCCCTTCAACATCATTCGTCAATTTGGCCCTGATCGGTCCAGATTTCGATATAGCTGCCATATGGACCGATCCTCCGATATAGGATCATAGGCCCGTAAAAGCCACATTTATCATCCGATTTGGCTAAAATTTGGGACAGTGAGTTGTCTTAGTTCTGTCGACATTTTTCCTTAAATTGGCTCTGATCGAATCTGATTTGGATGTGGCTGCCATATAGACCGATCCCTCGATTTATGGTTTTGGGCCCATGAAAGGCGCATTTATTGTCCGGTGTCGCCAAAATTAGGGACAGTGTGTTATGTTAAGCCCCTTGACATACTTCTGAAATTTGGCACAGATCGGTCCAAATTTGGATATAGCTGTCATATAGACCGATCCGCCGATTTAGGGTCCTAGACCCATAAATGCCACATTTATAATCCGATTTTGCTGAAATTTATGACAGTGAGTTGTGTTTAGCCCTTCGACATATTTTCTCAATTTGGTTTGGATCGAACCAGATTTAGATATAGCTGCCTTATAGACCGATCTTCCGATTTAGGGTCTACGGCCCATAAAAGCCACAATTATTATCCGATTTTGCTGAAATTTTGGACAGTGAGTTGTGTTTAGCCCTTCGACATGCTTCGTTAATTTAGCCTAGATAGGTCCAGATTTGGATATAGCTGCCATATAGACCGATCCTCCGATTTAGGGTCTTCGGCCCATAAAAGCCACATTTATTATCCGATTTAGCTAAAATTTGGGACAGTGAGTTGTGTTAGGCCCTTCGACATCCTTCGTCAATTTGGACCTGATCAATCCAGATTTGGATATAGCTGCCATATGGACCGATCCTCCCATATAGGGTCTGAGGCCCATAAAAGCCACATTTATCATCCGATTTAGCTAAAATTTGGGACAGTGAGTTATGTTAGACCCTTCGACATTCTCCGCCAATTTAGCTTAGATCGGTCCAGATTTGGATATAGCTGCCTTATAGACCGATCTTCCGATTTAGGGTCTACGGCCCATAAAAGCCACATTTATTATCCGATTTTGCTGAAATTTGGGACAGTGAGTTGTGTCTAGCCCTTCGACATGCTTCGTTAATTTAGCCTAGATAGGTCCAGATTTGGATATAGCTGCCATATAGACCGATCCTCCGATTTAGGGTCTTCGGCCCATAAAAGCCACATTTATTATCCGATTTTGCTGAAATTTGGGACAGTGAGTTGTGTTAGGCCCTTCGACATCCTTCGTCAATTTGGACCTGATCAATCCAGATTTGGATATAGCTGCCATATGGACCGATCCTCCGATATCGGGTCTTAGGGCCATAAAAGCCACATTTATTATCCGATTTTGCTGAAATTTGGGATAGTGAGTTCTTTTAGACTCTTGGATATAGCTGCCATATAGACCGTTCTCTCGATTTAATATTTTGGAACCATTAAAGGCGCATTTATTGTCCGATGTCGCCGCAATTTGGGACAAAGAGTTAAGTAAAGCCCCTCCACATATATCTGCAATTTGGTCTAGGTCGATCAAGATTTGCATATAGCTGCCATATAGACTAATATCTCGATTTAAAGTCTTGGCTCCGAAAAATAGGACGAAAATCGTTCGCCTTTTTGTGGTAGAGTTTTTCTGCTTTCGAAATGAAAATGACCTTTGTGTCCCTCCATGCCACAGGTTTAAAGGATATGCTGATTCATGCAGAGTATATCTCCCTAAGCCAGGGAATCAGTCTATCAGACACAGCTTCAGCTTGTAATTCCACCGTTGATACATCATCAGGGCCTGTAGACTTAAAGGATTCGAAATTTCTTATTGCCCAAAGGATTTTCGGCTCAGACACAATTTCCCCCATTACCTCCATCAAATGACAATCTCTTCAATACCAGTGATAACCTTTTCTGCCACTGCTTTGTCCGTTGGAGATTTTCCCGGGAAATATGTATCAACGAGTAGTTCTAGTGTTTCCTCACTAGACATTGTCCATACATTCTCTGACTTCTAAATATACCTCAACCTCTCGAGGACAGAATCTTCATTAGCCCAGAGACTTCGGATGTATACTCCACGGAGCTACAGAATTCTACCTGAGAGATGTTAAACTAACCATGATCTTGAATGAATCTTTGCTGGTTATCTTTTCCTTCGTTTCAAATGTTAAGTGTGACGTTTTTTGCTTCCCAAACCCTTCCTCTACATTCCTGAATCATTTCGCAACCTGATTTTTTTTCATAAGTGCAAAATAAATATTTGGTACAGAGCTGACCCCATTTCCCCCACTCCCCCCCACCCACCAACCACAATGTATGCTAAAAGATACAAATTTATGCATGCATGCCATATAGCTTTGGGCTTGTCAATTATTTATCTCGTAGAATGTTAATGAAGTGCTCTTAAAAGTTTTAATATCAACTTACGTTCACTTTAGCTTGTCGCGAGTAAGCATGTGTCTAGATGTGTGTGTGTGTGTATGCACGCCCGCCCGTATGTGTGTTTTTCATAAAGCCTTTTAAATAATGACAGATTTATCCACCTCACCGCTCACCGCCCAGGTGCTGCCATTTTGTCTTTGGTTTGCTTCCCTTGTTTAGTGAAAATTGCAAAAAGAATTTGGAAAAATGTATGTCGACCCAACCAACCCACCACTGCCATATGGGGAGGAGGCATATATTGTTGGATTTTAGTGTACCACTGTTGCTGGCCGTTGCCTGAAATGTTGCGTCCTTGTTTAAGATGCCAAATGTCGAAAGAGATATTCATTTGGTTGTGTTTATTGCTGTTTGGCCATTTTTGTGCCGCACTCGAGGCGATTTAGTCAAAAGGCGAATAATGAATATTCAATTTGCTCCGTAGTCATTATTTTGTACACATTGACATGGCGTTGAGAGCTAAAGTGACCTAATTAAGGGAGAGAGAAAACTTTAAGAAAAAAAGTTGTTGTTAAGGATGGTCCTTCTGCGACCATCGCTGTATCAGGTTTAGAAAGAACCAATGAGAGAAAATTCGAAAGACTAATCAGAAGAAGACTTGGGCAAGATAATTTGGATTGTCCAAGGATAGAAGACATTGACCTTGACATTGATCCTGGAAGCTTTTATGCGAACAACTTGATAGCGATAATAACACCGCCAAGAAGAAACCAGTAAGCAAGGGCAAAAGTCGGGCGGTGCCGACTGTATAATATCCTACACATACGCTATAAGTACAATGTGAGAGCTATATCCAATTTTGAATCAATTTTTATTAGACCTTGGCGGATGTTTTTATATGGGTTATTAAACAATCCGTAACAAATTTCGAGCAAATATGTGCAAACTGCTACAACTACTGTTGACAAATGACAACATTAATGCAAACAAGTAAAATCGTGCTAAGTTCGGCCGGGCCGAATTTTATATACCCTCCACCATGGATCGCATTTGTCGAGTTTTTTTCCGGCATCTCTTCTTAGGCAAAAAAAAGGATAAAAGAAAAGATTTGCCCTGCTATTAGAGCGATATCAAGATATGGTCCGGTTTGGACCACAATTAAATTATATGTTGGAGACCTGTGTAAAATTTCAGCCAATTCGTATAAGAATTGCGCCCTTTGGGGGCTCAAGAAGTAAAATACAGAGATCGATTCATATGGGTGCTGTATCGGGCTATAGACCGATTCAGACCATAAGAAACACGTATGTTGATGGTCATGAGAGAATCCGTCGTACAAAATTTCAGGCAAATCGGATAATAATTGCGACCTCTAAAGGCTCAAGAAGTCAAAATCCCAGATCGGTTTATATGACAGCTATATCAGGTTATGAACCGATTTGAACCATACTTAACACAGTTATTGGATATCATGGCAAAACACATGGTGCCAAAATTCATTCAAATCGGATAACAATTGCGCCCTCTAGAGGCTCAAGAATTCAAGACCCAAACGGTTTATATGGCAGCTATATCAGGTTATGGACCGATTTGAACCACACTTGGCACAATCATAACAAAACACGTCGTGCAAAAATTCATTCAAATCGTATAAGAAATGCGCCCTCTAGAGGCTCAAGAAGTCAAGACCCAACATCCGTTTATATGGCAGCTATATCAGGTTATGGACCGATTTGATCCATACTTGGCACAGTTGTTGGATATTATAACAAAACACGTCGTGCAAAATTTCATTCCAATCGGATAAGAATTGCGCCCTATAGAGGCTCAAGAAGTCAAGACCCCAGATCGGTTTATATGGCAGCAATATCAGGTTATGGACCGATATGGCCCATTTACAATACCAACCGACCTACACTAATAAAAAGTATTTGTGCAAAATTTCAAGCGGCTAGCTTTACTCCTTCGGAAGTTAGCGTGCTTTAGACAAACAGACTGGCGGAGGGACGGGCGAACGGATGGACAGACTGACGGACATACGGAGGGACATGTCTAGATCGACATAAAATATCACGCCGATCAAGAATATATATACTTTATGGGGTCTCAGATGAATATTTCGAGTAGTTACAGACAGAATAACGAAATTAGTATACCCCCCATCCTATGGTTGAGGGTATAAAATGAAAATTGTAAGTTAGGAATACCGTGCTACTTGCAAAATCCTTAATTGTTTTCAATACCACTCCCCAAATTTGGTTCATGTCTGGTATTGTGTCTCTACCTAAGTGCCGGTATCTGTTAGACGCGAAAGCCTGGCAATGACAACGGAAATGCTCCAACGTCTCATCATTTTCCCTGCATGCCCCACACATGCTATCACTTGCCGCACCGATTGTACATAAGTGAGCTCGTAGTCCTATGTGTCCCGTCATGATACCGAGAGCTATATTGACATCCTTCTTGCTACCTTTCAGTAATAGCCTCGTCTTCTCACGATCTGGATGCCCCCATAGGATTTTCGCCATCCTACCGTCCGTTTCGCTGTTCCACAATGTTGCATGCGCATTCGTCGCCCACTTCCTTAACTCGGACTGCGTCGACCCGAAAGGCTTCGGGTTAACCAAGTTTATTGACGGCAGTCCTCCGGCCTTCACCTTCAAATCGTTTGCCTTTTCATTTCCCCTTACTCTGTTATGGCCTGGCACCGGGATTTTACCATATTCAGAGAAGGCGTTAATCTCCTTCTTCTGATGCGGATTTCCCCATACTCAGAGAAAGCGTTAATCTCCTTTTTTGGATTTTAGGTATCCTGAGGATATTTTGATGAGCTTAAAATTTCAGCTTTTTGTCATAATTTGGGTCAATGGTATCTAAATTTAAACATAACTGCCTGCTATTTTGTTTTTTTATTTAAAAATTTCAAAAAATCCCCTATTATCCTAATCCTGACAATTGTAAACAAGGATTTACCATTCATGTATTCAGCCCACACATACACATGCCCTGTTGTTCCATATTCATATGCACACACTTGTATATGCATGTATGTGTTAGTGAATATGGAATGATTTGCACAGGCGAGAATAAATATTTCAAAATGACAACTAAAAAATTCTCATTTCTCTGCGTTTCAGCAAAACAATACGAAAAGAAGAACAATAAACAGAAAATTAGCCCCCTGTTTGCCCATATTTTTCACTGTCGTCATTCGGGGACCTGTCAATCGCCCTAATACAGCTGAATGGCTAAATTTTGTGTGTTGAATATTTTAAAATGCTGCCACTCGCCACTTTTTTTCTTTTGTCCTTCATGTTAAGACTCATGTGCCAATTCTTAAACACCCAACAAATTAAAAAAAAGGCCTTCAATGCGCTGAGGGAAATTTAAGGAAATTTCTAGCTTTCAAAACCAGAAATCTGTCTTTTAGGTGACATTTCGTGATGGCAAAATTTGATGTATGCGCTCTCTTTTATGTGCAGCAAAAGGTGTCAAAGAATTGGCGGCGAAATTGATTTGACAACATTTCCTTAAGACGTTAAAAGAGATTTTTTGGGGAAAGGAAAACGCAATGAGAATGGCGGCTCCAAAAAGATTTTGAATCGCTAATGTTGTGAGACAAACGGAAGTCTAAATAGGAAACGGAAAACCGTTAAATTAGGTTTAATTTCTTCTTCAAACACTATGGGACGCGTTTCGTCTTTGGTTAGAAGATTTTTCAAGGGCCCTACGTTGGTATATTGTGTTGAATCGTATTAATAGCTAAAACGCCTCTATGATACAACTACCACATTAACCACGCTCGACAACACTGTCTATTAGCTGTACTTTTCCCAATGCATGTATTTTTGTATAATGACAGACTTTTTTTCTGTGCCAATTACCCTTCTTCCGTAGCACACATGATTTTGTGCATCTGTTGGAAGTTGTATTAATGGCTGCGAACGCTAGATAACAGCAACGGCTCTCGCTGTTGCTCCGTGTGCCCAGGTTCGAATCCCTGCCGGGCTCTGCCGAGTTTTTTAATTTTTCAAGTTTTTTGCCTGTTAGGGCGAATATCATTAAATTTCACAATTTTTGTATGTTCTCCTTCGAGACGAGCTCAATGATCGGAGATTTCAAACGGAAAATAAAAGCCAAAGGTAGCAACACACACCAACCACTATAGGACGCGTTTCGTCTTCGGTTAGAAGATTTTTCAAGGTCCGCACGTTGGTATGTTGTATTTGAATGGTACTGATAGCGAAAACGCCTCTATGATACAATTAACACAATAACCACGCTCGACAACACTGTCTATTAGCTGTACTTTTCCCGATGCATGTATTTTTGTCCAATAATAGACTTTTTACACTTCTTCCGTAGAACACAAGATTTTGTGCATCTGTTGGAAGTTGTATTGATGGCTTCGAACGCTAGACAACGGCAACGGCTCTCGCTGTTGCTCCGTGTGTCCAGGTTCGAATCCCTGCCGGGCTCTGCCGAATTTTTTAAATTTTAAAGTTTTTTGCCTTCGATGCCAGAACGTGCACACTGGCGGTATGCATTGACATCGAGGGGGCTTTTAGCAATGTGCGGACCGACTCATAGATCCAATCCTTAGACCAGTCCCGGTTAGACACGGTCCTTAGAGACCGGATAAACCATATGCTAAGGAACAGGGGGATAAATTGTGTGTCCCATGGTATAAATACAAGGGAGAAAGTAGCACAGGGCACGCCAGGGGGGGGGGGCATTTTATCGCTACTCCTATGTGTGACCACCATAAATGACCTATTACGGATGCTGACTGAGGGGGGATTTGAACCCGTCTGCTACGCAAACGATGTTATAATACTTCTAAGGGGTAAGAATCCGAACCAGCTATGCAGAAGCGCTGAAAGGGTCTTGCGTATGGCATAAGACTGGGCTAGACTCAGAGGTCTTAATGTGAACCCAGAGAAGACTAAAATATGCCTGTTCACGAGGAAGACGAAGGTGGGCCCATTTAATGCACCACGTTTCCTCAATAAGACGATTTCGATATCTGACAAGGTCAAATACTAAGGTGTGATCTTAGATAGGACACTGAATTGGAAGTGTCACATTCAGCAGCGTACTGAGAAGGCTCTCAGATGTTGGGCACTATGTAGACGGGCCGTAGGCTCGAAATGGGGCCTAAATCCTAGGATAGTCCACTGGCTCTACAGGAGCGTGATTAGACAAATACTGACTTACATTTCAGTAGTTTGGTGGACTGCTATGGAGAAAAAGTGCAACATAAGGACCATACAACAGATTCAGAGAACATGTTGTCTTGGCATAGGGGGAGCGATGAGGACCATGACCATCCTATGGGTGACCACCATAAATGACCTATTACGGATACTGCTAAGGGGTAAGAATCCGAAACAGCTATGCAGAAGGGCCGAAAGGGTCTTACATATGACATATGACTGGGCCAGACCCAGAGGTCTCAATGTTAATCCAGAGAAGACTGAAGTATGCCTGTTCACGAGGAAGACGGAGGTGGTCCAATTTAATGCACCACGTTTCCTCAATAAGACGATTTAGATATCTGACAAAGTCAAATACTTCGGTATGGTCTTGTCGTAACGGACATCCCTTTCTATTTTGGTGGACTGCTATGGAGAAAAAGTGCAGCATAAGGACCATACAACAGGTTCAGAGAACATGTTGTCTTGCCATAGGCGGAGCGATGAGGACCACCCCCCCAGGGCACTGGAGACTATTCTAGATATCCGACTCATTGACATAGAGATTAGGTGTGAGGCAGCCACAGCAGCTATGAGACTTAAGGCGATGGGAGAATGGATTGAGGATGGGAGCAGCTCATTCCATCGCGAGATGAACCTTCAAGTCGGGTGTGAGGCACTGCTGCCATCGGCACAGTCTTGGATTGCCGGAACCCTTGTATTGCCATCTGGAAGACCATGTTACACGGATGGAACAAAGCTAGAGGACAGAGTGGGCCTGGGGGTTTACATTGAGAACCCAGGGACTGAGATCTGTTTGAGACTGTCTGACCATAATACCGTCCTGTAGGCGGAGATCCGAGCGATTACGGAATGCATGAAGTGGTTTGGTGCTAACGCGAGGACGTCGCGTATAAACAACTTAACCGACAGTAAAATTGCCATAAGGGCAATAACAACCAGGACGATAAGGTTACGAACAGTCTTGCAGTGTAAGAGGGAGATTAACGCCTTCTCTGAGGATGGCAAAATCCGCATCATTTAGGTGTCGGGCCATAATGGAGTGAGGGAAAATGAAAGGACAGGCGATTTTGCGTTGAAGGGCAGAGGACTGCCGTCTATAAATTTGGTTAACAAGAAGTCTTTCGGGTCGACGCAGTCCGAGTTAAGGAAGTGGGCAACGAATGCGCATGCAACATTGTGGAATAGCGAAACGGTCGGTAGGACGGCGAAAATCCTATGGGGGGATCCAGATCGTGAGAAGACGAAGATATTACGGAAAGGAAGCGAGGAGGAGGTCAGTATAGCTATTGGTATCATGACAAGAATCATAGGACCACGAGCTCGTTTGAGACCCCATAAAGTAAATATATTCTTGATCGTCGTGATATTTTATATCAATCTATCCATGTCCGTCCGTCTGTCGAAAGCACGCAAACTTTCGACGGAGTAAAGCTAGCTGCTTGGAATTTTGCACAAATACCTTTTAGTAGTGTAGGTCGGTTGGGATTGTAAATGGGCTGTATCGGTTCATGTTTTGACATAGCTGCCATATAAACCGATCGTGGGTCTTGACTTCTTGAGGCTCTAGAGGGCGCAATTCTTATCCGATTGGAATGAAATTTTGCACGACGTGTTTCGTATTGATATCCAACAATTGTGCCAAGTGTGGTTCGAATCGGTTCATAACCAGATATAGCTGCCATATAAACCGATCTTGGGTCTTGACTTCTTGAGCCTCTAGAGGGCGCAATTCATATCCGATTGAAATGAAATTTTGCGCGACGTGTTATGTTACGATATTCAACAACTGTGGCAGGTATGGTTCAAATCGATTCATAACCTGATATAGCTGCCATATAAACCGATCTTGGGTCTTGACTTCTTGAGCCTCTAGAGGGCGCACTTCTTATCCGATTGGAATGCGATTTTGCACGACGTGTTTTGTTACGATATTCAATAACTGTGCCAAGTATGGTTCAAATCGGTTCATAACATGATATAGCTGCCATATCAACCGATCTTGGGTCTTGACAACTTGAGCCTCTAGAGGGCGCAATTCTTATCCGATTAGAATGAAATTTTTGCACGACGTGTTTTGTTATGATATCCAACAACTATGCCAAGTATGGTTCAAATCGGTTCATAATCTGATATAGCTGCCATATAAACCGATCTTGAGTCTTGACTTCTTGAGCCTCTAGAGGGCGCAATTGTTATTCGATTTGCCTGAAATTTTGTACGACGGATCCTCTCATGACCATCAACATATGTGTTTATTATGGTTTGAATCGGTCTATTGCCTAATACAGCTCCCATTTAAATCGATATCTCTATTTTAAATCTTGTTTTGCCTAAGAAGAGATGCTGGGAAAAGAACTCGACAAATGCGATCCATGGTGGAGGGTATATAAGATTCGGCCCGGCGAACTTTGCACGCTTTTACTTGTTAGAGGTTACTTTATAGTTTTTAGAGAGCTTAACAAGCCGATTACTGGCATAGGTGTATGTCCTTAGTGGCACTGGGCGGATTAATATCTGCATCCTCTTTTCAACCTAACCTAACCTGGGGCGAAGATCATTAAATTTTACAATTTTTGTTTGTTTCTCCTTAGAGACGAGCTCATTGATCGGAGATCGCTTCACACACAAACCACTATAGGACTTGTTTCCTTATTTGGCTACAATTACTTATCAGCCATATTAGGTGTGACGAATTCAAGGGCCATTCTTTGGTATGTTTTACATGTATCGAATTTATTGCGAAAACGCCTCTATGATACAAGTACCACATTAACCACACTTCCACTTCCACTTCCAAACTTCTCAATTGCTGAAAATCATCTGGCAAAAATAACATTCACACATAATGAAGGATTTGTCATAATCGCCCCATTTCTGTTTGTGATCTTAAATATCTCTCTCTCTCTCTCTCTCTCTTGTTGTCAACCATGTCTATTTCGACATTACCAAAAATCACAGATTCCAATAGGCATTTTTTAATATCCTCCCTCCATAAAATTCACAATAATCCAAGTACAGCCACATCTTTTAGTATCCTTCTTTTTGGACCAACTCAGCCTTTATTATTCTGTACAAAAAAATGTTCATTTTTTATGTGCTTTGCTGCTTCAACTCAAGAGAAACTCAACAACAACATCAACTCCCAGTTGTCGTATAAATACGCGATTACAATAAAATGTTATGACATCTACGACAGTTCTTGTGAGGTGAAGTGAAGCGCATCCAAGTGGAATAAATAAATCTGACAGATAGCAATGAAATCGCCATCACTCCGATGGTCTAAAGAGTGACACTCGATTGAAAGTGACATTTTTTTTTGTTCTATAGTTTATTACTCAAACAATTCGCCTGTATATTTAATTACACGATTCATGATTTCCATGAACTTCTATTGCATTGGCTCTGAATGTTTGTGTTTTGTTGAATGATTTAGCATCAATTAAAAGAATCACTGGTTTGTTTGCAGTTTAATTCGTTGAATGCAAATCGAACACGAAATGTAATTCATCGAACAAAAGACATGATACCAAAGTGTACAATGGAGTGGAGTGAAAAATTTTGAGTAAAATAATCTCCAAAGACAAGACTTACATGAAAGAGCTTCTTAGAAGAAGTTTTAATTGTTTAATTTTCATAATCCTCTTTATTCGGTTTAATAACGCAAAAGATATGGCATCAAATTAAAAATGTACTAAAAATAAATATTTTACAGCATTTTTTTAAGGAGAAAGATTTTCGTCCTATTATTCTATAATCCTTTACACTGAAAACTCTAGAGAGGTTTATAGGAACAATACTTAGTGCAAAAATCCTTGGACAATTCAACTGAAACAGCCCTTCACGACTTAGTCGGCTACATCGAAGGCTCTCTTGCTGTCAAGGAATACACAATGGTAGCATTTCAGTAATAGCCTCATCTTCTCTAGACCTGGATCCCCCATAGCATTTGCGCCGTCCTACCGACCGTTTCGCTGTTCCACAATGTTGTAGCGCATTCGTCGCCCATTCGCTTAACTCGGACTGTGTCGACCCGTAAGACTTCGGGTTAACCAAGTTCATTGACGGCAGTCCTCTGCCCTTCAACGCCAAATCGTCTGCTTTTTCATTTCCCCTTACTCCGTTATGGCCCGGCACCGAAACGATGCGGATTTTACCATCCTCAGAGAAGGCGCTAATCTCCTTCTTACACTGCAAGACTGTTCGTGACCTTACCATCCTGGTTGTTATTGCCCTTATGGCAATTTTACTGTCCATAAAGATGTTCACACTCGACGTCCTCGCGATAGCACCACACCACGTCACGAATCCCGTTATCGCCCGGATCTCCGCCAGCAGGACCGTATTTTGGTCAGGCAGTCTAAAACAGATCTCAGTCTCTGGGTTCTCAATGAAAATCCCCTAGGCCCACTCTGTCCTCTGGCTTTGTTCCATCCGTGTAACATGATCTTCCAGATGCCTCGCATTCGACTTCATGGTTCATCTCAAGTATCCGATCGGAAACCTCTTCCCTTCCTTCCAGGTTTCCTATCGTCATCTCGATTGTACCGCGATGGTATGAGCTGCTCCCGAGACGGTCAAGAATATATACATTTTAAGGGGTCTTAGTCGGAATGACTAGATTAACATTTCCCCTTCCTATGGTGGTGGGTATAAAATTCAATTTGTGTTTGTCGGTTTGTTTGTTCCTTATTGACTCAAAAACGTCTGAACCGATTTTCTTAAAATTTTCACAGATGGTGCATAATGATCCCATGGTGAAAATGGGGTACTACATTTTTTGATATCTGAAGGGGGGCGTCCCCTCCATCTTATGCCAATCTACACAAACGCCATATATCGGAGATGGGTGGTGCGATTTAAGCGAAGTTTTTGTGTGCTCTTTGTTAGTAACCTAACACCAAAAATTTGGTATCCTAATATCGGATGGGGTACCTTGGGAGGCCGCCCCACCCCAAAACCCACAAAATATATTTATAGACCAATTACGACAATATGGGACTCAAATGAAAGGTGCTTGCGAGTAAAATACGAATCTGATATCCGAATGTGGGACTAAGGGTTTGGGGGACCACCCTAACCCCCAAAACACTCCTAAATCGGACATACTGATCGACCATAGCAATATGGGACTCAAATGAAATGTATTTGCGAGTAGAATACGAATCCGATATCGAAATGTGGGACCAAGTTTAGGGGGGTTCACCACTTCCCCAAACACCGTAGGTACGAAAGCAATACCGGATGGCCTGGGTGAAACATAAAATGATTAGTACCGTTTGGTACTAGCCTTATTACCGAACTGGTATTGGTTTTAATACCAATCTGTTATTGCTTTCAACACCAGACCGTTATTGGTTTCAACACCAGACTGTAATTGGTTTTAGTACCAAATCGTTATTGTTTTAAGTACCAAATCGTTATTGGTTTTAGTACCAAACCCCTAATGAACCAAACGAGAAGTGGTTTTCATATGTGTAGACCAACACAGCATTGTTTTCCACAAAAGAGACTATCATGTTTTTGTTTGGTATTAAATTGATACCAAATGGTATTAAACATCTTTGTCATTGACGTGAACAAAATATAATTTGTAGTAATCCCATTTTCACCGCTTTTGAGTATTTCAGCAGGTTTCTTCGCACTCAAATTGTATTGAAACATTTTGTTTATTTGTTTAACAAATATTTTATAATGGCGTGAATATTTTAGGTACAAAGCTCAACAACACTTCTGGCACGATGACAAGAATACACATGTGGCGCCGTCAATTCTTAATCGCCTTCTTTGTCTGGCATTGAATTGATACCAAATGGTATTAAAAATTTTTGCCAATGACGGGAACAAAATAATACCGTGCGGTATTGGAAAAGTACCGTCATTTTTCTGTCAGTGTATTAATTTATACACCGATTCGGATCATACTTCGCACTAATATTGAAAGTGAGAACTGAAGTCTTTCTGCACATTTCAGCGAAATCGAATGAAAATTGAGGTATCTAGGGTCTCAAGAAGTAAGTTTAAGATGTGTGCCAGAGCTAAATCAGAGATCTAAGAGGGAGGTACGGCACCAGCAAGACAAGGATCGGAACAAAATAAAGCCTCATAGCGATGTTAGAATAATATATGGCTATTCCCCCTAAACAACGGCCATATAGGTAAGGAAACTCATTGTAGCTACATTTAAAGAATTTTGGGGAGACGAGGAGGTAAACTTCAGTTAGGTACTAGCCATGGGGCTTATGTGACAATTTTAGAAAATCGGAACACTGACAATGATCCGGTTCATGCTGATAAATCCCCACCATTGTAAAGCTTCTTCGGCATATTTAAAGGTAATTTTGAGGGCTGGATGATTTGATGTTGTTTTTATCCAGACATTGTTTGTGCCATTGTGGGTTCCACCAACGTCATTTGTGAGTAAACTTTAGGCATCATCCTTAACAACATTCCCTGTCGTCTTAACCCACTTTGGCCATAATCATCCAGAAGATTCTGCCATTTGCCTTTAACCTTTCCAAATGTATTTGTTCCATTCCATAGTTATACTCTCCAATCTTCCATCTCCACCATGATACATTGAGATTTTCTATATGCCCAGCGTGTATCTTGTGTTGTCATTATAAAACAATTCAGTTGTTTAATTTGAAATATTCGATTAAAATGTGCACTTGTTCAGCTCAGCTCAACTCGAGCACATCGCAACAAAACACAACAACTCAATGACCATTTGCCAATTAAGTGGATGCTGATGAATGTTGGCATGGAAGAGAAAAATCTCATTATTGCCATATGGCCGATTTTTTTTTTGTGCGAAACTGCGCTGTGTAATAATCGTGAAAATAAAACATCCGGAAAAACTTCCGACAAGCATTTGTAATCTCATTATAGTCCGTTGGCCTGAATGGGTATTTGCTTTCTCAGTTATGCAAAAAGATGTTATTGCTCGGCGCTTGGGTGCCATAAAACAATCAAAAGGTGCTTTAATTTTGTCTCAGACATCATTCAAAGATGGGCGCCATTGAAATGTGATGCCATAAAGAGATTAAAAGTAATGGAAATTTTTTTCCACGAACAAAAAAAAAAAAAGGATTCTAAAGGATGGTTGATGAGACATTGTCTAAATTTTTGTGAAATACTTTTAACCTTTTTAAGCTTTTATTGAGGTTAGTAAAGGTTATGAGACTCGGGAGCTTTGAAAAGGGTAAATAGGTAACAAGTAAAAGCGTGCTAAGTTCGGCCGGGCCGAATCTTATATACCCTTCACCATGGATCGCATTTGTCGAGTTGTTTTCCCGGCATCTGTTCTTAGGCTAAAAAGGATATAAGAAAAGAGTTGCTCTGCTATTAAAACGATATCAAGATATGGTCTGGTTTGGACCACAATTAAATTATATGTTGGAGGCCTGTGTAAAATGTCTGCCAATTCGAATAAGAATGGCGCGCTTTGTGGGCTCAAGAAGTAAAATAGAGAGATCGATTTATATGGGAGCTGTATCGGGCTATATACCGATTCAGAACATAATAAACACGTTTGTTGATGGTCATGAGAGGATCCGTCGTACAAAATTTCAGGCATATCGGATAATAATTGCGACCTCTAGGGGTCAAGAAGTCAAGATCCCAGATCGGTTTATATGGCAGCTATATCAGGTTATGAACCGATTTGAACCTTATTTGACACAGTTGTTAAAAGTAAAAATAAAATACGTCATGCAAAATTTCAGCCAAATCGGATAGGAATTGCGGCCTCTAGAAGCTCAAGAAGTGAAATCCCCAGATCTGTTTATATGACAGCTATATCAGGTTATGGACCGATTTCAACCATACTTGGCACAGTTGTTGGGTATCATAACAGAACACGTCGTGCGAAATTCCATTCCAATCGGATAAGAATTGCACACTCTAGAGGCTCAAGAAATCAAGACCCATGATCGGTTTATATGGCAGCTATATCAGGTTATGGACCGATTTGAACCATACTTGGCACAGTTGTTGGATATCATAACAAAATACGTCGTGCAAAATTTCATTCTGATCGGATAAGAATTGCGCACGCTAGAGGCTCAAGAAGTCAAGACCCAAGATCGGTTTATATGGCAGCTATATCAGGTTATGAACTGATTTAAACCATACTTGGCACAGTTGTTGGATATCATAAGAAAACACGTCGTGTGAAATTTCATTCCAATCGGATAAGAATTGCGCACTCTAGAGGCTCAAGAAGTCAAGACCCAAGATCGGTTTATATGGCAGCTATATCAGGTTATGGACCGATTTGAACCATACTTGGCACAGTTGTTGGATATCATAAAAAAACACGTCGTGCAAAATTTCATTTCAATCGGATAAGAATTGCGCCCTCTAGAGGCTCAAGAAGTCAAGACCCAAGATCGGTTTATATGACAGCTATATCAGGTTATGGACCGATTTAAACCATTCTTAGCACAGTTGTTGGATATTATAAGAAACACGTCGTGCAAAACTTCATTCCAATCGGATAAGAATTGCGCACTCTAGAGGCTTAAGAAGTCAAGACCCTAGATCGGTTTATATGGCAGCTATATCAAAACATGGACCGATATGGCCCATTTACAATACCAACCGACCTACACTAATAAGAAGTATTTGTTCAAAATTTCAAGCGGCTAGCTTTACTCTTTCGGAAGTTAGCGTGCTTTCGACAGACTGACGGACGGACGGACGGGCGGACAGACGGACGGACATGGCTAGATCGACATAAAATGTCGCGACGATCAAGAATATATATACTTTATGGCGTCTCAGACGAATATTTCGAGTAGTTACAAACAGAATGACGAAATTAGTATACCCCCCATCTTATGGTGGAGGGTATAACAAGTAAAAACGAGCTATGCTCGGCCGAGGCGAATCATGGGTACCCACCACCATGGATTCTGCTAAAATTTACCCTAATCATACTGAAATCTATGGGTATGCCTCTAGCGACATGTAAGCTAAGTTTTCAGGACCAGGCCCGAAGGTCAACGAATGATAGATGGTCACAAAGAGGGGGCTGAAAGCATTCCCAAAACTATGTGGCCTAATCTTAGGAGCATATAACCAAATTTCAGCCAACTCAGAAGATAATGGAAGTTTTTGGTGGATCAAGAAGTCAAATCCGAGGATCGGCTTATATGGGGGCCATATCAGTTAATAGACAGATTTTTATCACACTCAGAACGGAAGTTGAAAGTCTTAATTCAAGACTTTCTTCCAAATTTCAGCCAAATCGGATGGAAATTGAGGCTTCTAGTGGCTCAAGAAGTCAAATCCGGGGATCGGTTTATAAGGGGGTCATATTCAATTCTGAACGGTACGGCCTAATAGCATTCCCCAAAGACCTTAATTGATAAGAAATATCGGTGGAAACTTTTCAGCGGATAACTTCATTCGCTTAAACACTGTCGTGATTTCGGTAGAGGGACGGACGAACGGACATGGCCAGATCGACTCAGAATGTCAAGTGGATCAAGAGTATTCTCAATAGGGTCTCAGATCAATATTTTGAGGAGTTAGAAGCGGAATGACTTAGATTAGTTTATTCCCCATTATCTACCGAGTTAACAATATTGTCGTGATTTAGGGGCTTAAGCCCTGTTCTTGTCGATTGGAACTCTGACGGTGGGCGTGTGCCTCTGCTTTTTGTGTGGCCTGCCATCCATCGGTACGACCTACAACGGCTAAAGGTTACCTTCTTGCATTGATAAAAGGTTACCTTCTCGCGTCGAGGAAAAGGAGGCTCTGGATAATGGATCATTGCCGAGCCCTCTTGCTTGAAAAACAGGGTGACAATACGTCACCCTCGAGCTGAAGGGATTTAAATGGAATCTTCCTCACTTTTGGAATCTTACCCGCTCCCTCCTGCTACAGATAGTAGCTATACTCAACTGTAAATGTGTCCCTTCATCGCACAGTGGGAGAAAATCTTAAAAAAACTAGCAAAAATATGGCGATTGGGAATGGGTAAAGATATCTCTTTGCATGGGTTAGAGCTGAGATGTTAGCGGGATCGTGTGCAAATCTTAAATTTCAAGGCCCTAGGGGCCCGGACAAGCCTTTTGGCAGGTCACCTCGGTATTTGGAAAATTTGTTGGGGCTGCCAAATCTTCGTTTGTGGTCACGAGAGGAAGCATCGAAGCGTTGAAAAGAAGTTGAGCTTGCTGGAACCACTCCCTCTCTGTGGACGATCGGGGGTGGCTGTCCGTGTCCTGACCGTGACGCTGTCGGAGAGCGCTGGCAAGAAGGCTACAACTCTGCCATCGTTGGTAGGATCGAAGAAAGCAGATTGCACTGGCTCGTCTGACAAAGAGCCCACCGTCCACTTAGATAGGACAATTGAGCTGAACCAGTTGTAGCAACACCATTAGAGGCTGGGTTAATTGAGGGGGAGTCTGGCGCTGAATGCGATACTTGATCTGAGACCTGCACACATGTATGTGGAGAGCGATGTGGCCTAATCTAGACTTGAAGAGGTCTGGCGCTTTGCTGTCAATGGCTAGAACAGACACCTCAGCCATTGTGTCCGTCATGACAGGTCACTCGGTCTAATCGGAAAACCTGCTGACACACTGAAGGTTGCCAGTAACGACTTTTGCAGAAGCTGTGAGGATATCGAAGAGGAAGAGACTATAGAACACTTTTTGTGTGTGTGTGTGTCCCTTACTGGAAGTCAGAAGGAGTTCGACTTTAGGTTCTTTCTTTCTTTTAGAACCTGTCTGATTAAGCGGAAGTGAACATTCGCAAGTTTTTGGGCTTTTTAAAGCGATCTGGATGGTTCAACGGTAGGAACTAGAAGGCATCTTCCTTCTTTTGTTCCTGTGGTATCACAATGGCAGACTGTCACTCAAACCTAACCTAACCTCTGTGAAGTGCGCGGCGTTGAAGCCTGCCCTCAGACTGAGGGAGTCAGGCATATGGCGCTCTTTGGATTTCGGGCATTCGTTTGTCCTGGGATAGGCTGCTGGCGGGGTATGACTGCGTGACATTGACGGCGCAATGAACTATGAATTGGACGGATCTTTCTTCAACGGCGACGCGGAGGTCTTCTTACCGAGAAGGGAGCTTTGGTCTGAGGGTGTCACGCCATTCTTGAGTCCCGCGGGCATTCGTTTGTTCTGCGAAGGCTGCTGGCCTTCCGGGCGGATCTTTCTGCGATGGCGACGTGGAGGTTGTCTTTTCGGGGAGGAAGCTTTTGTCTGGGGTGTCCCGCCATTCTTGGGTCCCTCGGGCATTCGTTTGTTCTGCAGAAGGCTGCTGGCTTGGGACGACTACGTGACAATGGTGGCGCGATGGACTATGAGCCGGGCAGATCTTGTTTTGATGGCGACGTGGAGGTTGTCTTTTCGGGGAGGAAGCTTTTGTCTGGGGTGTCCCGCCATTCTTGGGTCCCTCGGGCATTCGTTTATTCTGCGAAAGGCTGCTGGCTTGGGATGACTACGTGCCATTTACGGTTCGATGGACTATGAGCCGGGCAGATCTTGCTTTGATGGCGACGTGGAGGTTGTCTTTTCGGGGAGGAAGCTTTTGTCTGGGGTGTCCCGCCATTCTTGGGTCTCTCGGGCATTCGTTTATTCTGCGGAAGGCTACTAGAGTTGGACGACTACGTGACAATTGCGACGCAATGGACTATGAGCCGGGAAGATCTTGCTTTGAGGGCGACATGGAGGTTTTTGGGAAGGAACTATGGTCTCGGGGCTTCCAGCCATTCAAGGTTTCCTCTGTCTACACGGATGGCTCCAAGCTGACTGGGGGCACCGCGGCTGGGGTATTTGTTGAATTCCTAGGTATTAGGGAGTCAAATAGACTTCTAAATGGGTGCAGTGTCTTTCAGGGAGATTTTTTCACGATCCTCAGAGCCTGATGTTCTCGCCACGATTTGAACCCAGATGTTCAGCGTAATATATAGACATGCTTACCTCTGTTCTACGGTGGCCTCCGGCGGTCCTATCAGACCATCCTGATGTATGTGGGTATTCGGGCGGCGCTGAAGGCCCTGGATGCAGGCGGCTTAACGTCGAGGCTTGTGGGGAGTAACGATTCGGATGTCTGGGGGCTGGGGTCAGATTATGCTGGGTCTTGTGGTCAAGGTTCTCCGAAATGAGGACGTCCATTGTTCTTGATCTGGTAAAACGTAACCTTGGATTGTTGGTGGGAGTCCCGACCGACCACTGCAATGTCGGGTCACTAAAATGGCAATGGCTACGGGATGAAAATATCTGCTAGGTCTGTGGCCATAAAGAGGCGTTGGAGACGGTTAAGCATCTGTGGGGCACTGGCACAGCATATCCCAGCTTTTGTCACTGCAATGACAAGTCGCTGAAATGGCGATGGCCGCTGTAAGTGGACGATTTTCTGCAAGGTCTGTGGGCATGAGAAGGCGTTGGAGACGGTTGAGCATCTGCTGTGCCATTATCCCGCGATGACGTTGCGAAATCGTAGGATTATGGGTGAACACTTCTTCTCTTCACTCAGCTCTCTGCAGTCTCTCGAGCCCGAGTCATTTGAAATTTTTGTATGGGTCGGGGATGGCTGACAGGGTTGCCCTCTAGTCGATTAGACTTCTCCGGTCGCTATGCCGGCTTTTTTTGTGACTATTCATATTTTTCTAATGGCTTTCGTTTTTCGGTGTCTTTCAGGCCAAGGTTTTCGCTATCATTGGGGGCTGCTGTCAGATTGTGATGGGTTCCGGGTTGCGGGTAACGATGCGGCTGATGGGCTTTGAGAGAGCGACACCAATGGTGAATTCTCTTTTAGGTTGATTGTTTGGTGATGGTGGATTTCTATTATGAAGATGAGGGATTCCACGCTGACTCGCCATGGGCTGGCGTTGTAGGCTGCAGGGTTGCCAAGGCCTTGCAGCCGGGGTTCTCCAAAGCGAGGATGTCGATAGTTCTCGTGTTGGGATAGCGTGACCTTGGATTGTTGGTTAGAGTCCTGACCGGCCACTGCAATGTTTGGTCCCTGAAGTGGCAATGGCCACGGGATGAAAATATCTGCTAGGTCTGTGGGCATAAAGAGGCGTTGGAGGCTGTGCCATTGCCCCGAGATGATGTTTTGAAATCGTAGGATTATGGGTGAACACCTCTTCTGTACTGAGCTCCCTACAGTCTCTCGAGTCCGAGTCATTCGAAATTTGTGTATGGGTCTGGGATGGCTGACAGGGCTGCCCTCTAGTCGATTAGACTTCTCCGGTCGCTATGCCGGTTTTTTAGTTTCTATTCATATTTTTCTAGTGGCTTTCGTTTCCCAGTGTCTTTTAAGCAAAGGTTTTCTGCAAATCTTGGGAGCTGCTGTCAGATTGTGATGGGTTCCGGGTGGCGGGTAACGATGCGGCTGATGGGCGCTGGGAGAGCGAAACCGATCGTGTTTCCTCTTTTAGGTTGGCTATTTGGGGATGGTGGATTCCTACTATGACGATGATGGATTCCACGCTGACTCAGCGTGGGCTGACGTTGAAGGCTGCAGGGTTGCCAAGGCCCTGTGGCACGTGTTCTCCAGAACGATGATGTCGATTGTTCTCGAAATGGCGTAGCGTGACCTTGGATTGTTGGTTAGAGTCCTGACCGGCCACTGCAATGTTTGGTCGCTGAAGTGGCAATAGCCACGGGTTGAAAATATCTGCTAGGTCTGTGGGCATAAAGAGGCGCCGGAGGCGATTGAGCATCTGCTGTGCCATTGCCCCGCGATGACGTTGCGAAATCGAAGGATTATGGGTGAACACTCGAGCCTGAGTCATTCGAAATTTTTGTATGGGTCTAGCTGGCCTCTAGTCGGTGAGACTTCTCCGGTCGCTATGCCGGCTTTTTTGTGTCTATTCATATTTTTCTAGTGGCTTTCGTTTCTCAGTGTCCTTCAGGCAAAGGTTTTCGCGATCCTTGGGAGTTGCTGTTCAGATTGGTGGGATGGGTTCCGGGTGGCTGGTTACGATGCGGCTGATGGGCTCTGGGAGAGCGCCACCGATCGTATATCCTCTTTTAGAATGGCTGGTTGGGGATGGTGGATTCCTACTATGACGATGGTGGATTCCATGCTGACTCAGCGTGGGCTGGCGTTGTAGGCTGCAGGGTTGCCAAGGCCCTGTGGCAGGTGTTCTCCAGAACGAGGATGCCAATTGTTCTCGAAAGAGAAGTTGTACGAATATGGTTGAACACATTTGCTCTTCTGCTCTTTACACCCTGTCGGCTCCCGAGTAATTCTGGAATTCTTCAAGGGATTGGGATGGCTGACAGGGCGGCCCTCTAGTATTGTGAGACTTCTGCGGTTTTTTAGTTTCTATTCATATTTTTTTAATGGCTTTCGTTTCTCTCTTCCAGTTTTTCGGCCATATGCATTACATTATCTCTAATTTTCAAATGCCTTAAGGCAGCACACATGTTCTTAACCCAGGCGTTCAGCGCCTTAAGCGCACTTGGAAACCTTATGGAAACTTTATGGGCCTACGAAAATTTCATTATTGGTTAATTGAAGAAATACAATAAACTAAACATTGCCTAATCCCTTAACAATTTCGTTGTCTTCTTTTCAATTAGAGCTAATAACAAAACGATTGGTTGAAATGTAATTAAGAGAAACAAATGTTGCCCCCTTCCTTCCGGGGGAGGATTCTAAAACAAATTGAACCATTCAAATACAATGGCAGTGTGACATTGCCCCTTTATGGTCAAGCTAAATATTGGATAATTGCCAAAATGTGTTTTTTGGCAATTGGAATCTATTCAATAATCGGCTATAAATTTTGAACACCCATGCCATACAGCATGAGCTACATGGCTGAGACATGCAATGACTTACCCCAACACACAACCAATATAAAATACTTAACCACCCATTGAAACGCCCAGCCACGTTTCATTGGTTTTTGTGTTTTAGCAGTGAAAAGTTGTAACGGTAAAATTCAAATGACAACAGCAAACGTTTACGTTGATACACGAAACGTTGTTAATTTTGCAAATGACGTTGAAATATTATTCTAATTGGCAGAGGGTCCTCTCTTGCTGTGGCTGATACAGCCACACACACACACACACGAGTTCTCACCTCACTCACAAATGCCCCGACGTTATCAAACCAAATGTGATAGCCATACACCCACCGAACCCAACCTTCCAAAGGTTAGGCTTGAATGCGAAAAAGGTCATGTTAAGGCAAAAACCCATGCATAATAGCCGCACACAAACTTTAATGACTCTATGCCTATAGGTGTAGAAAACACCCATACTTACACATGTAATCGTGCAAACATGTACACATCATTGCCATCATCATAATCGTCATCGTTGGAGGCATCGGCGTCGGCGTCGGCATCGCCATCATTGTTGTCGCATTCGTGTTTGTTTGCTTATCATGGTGGTATCTATGACACACTCACACATAATAAATTCTCATCAACTCTTTTTCTCCTTTTCGGTGATGTGTAACATATGCCTGGTTGCCGCAGTCAACTGGATGCGTGAGTGAGATCCCAACTTATAGCCCCCCTACCCCCTAGCCCCTTACATGGCATACTTGGGGGTCTGGCAGCATTGCCGAAATTCAATGTTAGTTGTTGTTTTTCCTCATGGCATGTAAAAATGTATGACAAATTTGCGGCCATCTAAACCATAAGCATTTTGGGGGAGCTCAAAACCTTCTCCCTCCATCCATCCATCTGCTACTCACGAACGAACGAACGCATGGAGAGACCCTTCGAAACGCACATTTATGAATGTGAGGTGCGAGAATATTTTAATGAACTTTTTTTTTTTTGTTCTCACTTGTAATGACAAGGCATGTGTGTACGTGTGTTAATGCGTTAGTACGAGGGCTTTATTAAGACACTGCAAATAACTTATTTTTTGTTTTGATAAACATACGGTACTAAATTTAACAACATGATGGTATATTTAGTACCACGTGACTTGTATTAAACTACAAAGTAAGTAGGCGAAAGACAGACGAATCAGGTTAGAGGGATGCTTGGATGGGTCTCTATTGAGATTTGTGACATTGGCTTAAAGGCTTAATTCGGCGACGTGAGGAGATGAAGAATGACAAGATTTGTGCAATTAAAGAGATTTGAATAATGGATTTAAATTCGATTAAAATTGAATTTAATGAAATTAAAGGAAATGTAACGACTTGTAGAAGCTGTGAGGCCGTCGAGGAAGAAGATACCATAGAAAATCTGCTGTGTGTGTGTCCCGCACTGGCAGTAGGAAGGAGTTAAACTTTAGGTTATCTTTCTTTGACAATTTGTCTGATTTAGGGGATGTGAACCTTCCTAAGTTGTTTGGCTTTTCAAAGCGATCTGGATGGCGGACTGGCACTAAAACTTAACCTAACCTAAATCAGAGATTAGCACTGCCACGGTACCCTGTACCTTCTCGATAATACTGCGAAGGACACACTTGTCCAGAGCTTTGTGAGAATTAGCTGAATCAACGTCAAACCACTGTGAGCCTCCTCGCTCAAACCTATTTTTGACCTCAGAAATCAGACGTGGCAAAACTGAAATTCAAACCTAAGCCTGCCCTCTGTATCCATGGGAGAGAGCGTTCCGAGTCGTTGTCGATCAAAGCCTTCAGAATTATGCCGCCGTTTTCAGTACAGGGCTTTGTGGAAAGAACTTTCCACCTTTCTGTACATAGCCCAACGTTCACCATCTTTAACCAATTGAGGTTTGAAGTTCTATCATGCCTCAGGCATGGTTATCCCTCCTAATGCTGGCTATCCCTCCTAATGCTGGCGACATTTGTGAGGTACTATGCCATGTAAAAACTTCTCCTCAAAAGAGGTTTCGCACTGCGGCTAGCCGTTCGGACTCGGGTATAAAAAGGAGGCTCCCTACCATTGAGTTTAAACTTGAATCGGACTGTACTCATTGATGTGTAAAAAGTTTGCCCCTGTTCCTTAATGGAATGTTCATGGGCAAATTTGCATTTGCAAATGACAAAATGGACAGACCGTGGGAACTGCACTACTGCACATTATTGTGAACGTGTCCAGGGAAATAATGTGCAAATGTGTTAGTGTGCCCCCCAATGCAAATCTGCTCCGCTGAGCCTTCTTTTACTTTATATGAAACAAAATTATCCTTTGAATATTAATTTTCGGCAATTAAAGAGCTTTTAGTGAATTGCCATGCTACGAAAATGGTATATCGCTTGACTAACAGTACAACAATATAACTGCCTTTATCTGAATCCATATAATCTTCATTGGTCTATGAATTCGCTCGGAGGGTTTAGGGCCATTCTTAAAAGACTTCATTTGAGCCCGATATTCTCATGGGGATTTTGGTGGGAAGTGGGAAGGAACCCAGGGTTGTGGTTGGTGGGTTAAGGGTGTAGTGTGAAACCCAAAAACGTGGTTCCGAAAGTGAGTATCAATTTCGTGCTCTACTCCCAAATACCATTTATTTAAGCCCAATATTGCCATGGTCAGTAAATAAGTCCTGTTTGGGGGGTGTTTTGGGGAAGGGGTGGACCCCCAGAAACTTGGTCCCACATTTGGATATCAGATTCGTATTCTACTCGCAAATACCTTTCATTTGAGTCCCATATTGCCATGGTCGGTAAATTTGTCCGATTTAGGGGTGTTTTAGGGGTTGGGGTGGTCCCCCAAACACTTGGTCCAACAATTGGATATCAGATACGTTTTCTAATCTTAAATACCTTTCATTTGAGTCCCATATAGTCGCTATTGGTCTATATATAAATTTGGTAGGTTATAGGGGTGCGGCGGCCCCCCAGGTACCCCATCCAAAATTTGGATACCAAATTTTTGTTTACAGGTTACTGTAAGAGAGCACACAAAATTTCGCTTAAATCGCACCACCCATTTCCGAGATCTGGCGTTTATGAAAATTAGGGTAAGGGGGAGGGTCCGCTTCCCCTTCAGATATCAAAAAATGTAGTACCCTATTTTCACCACGGGTGAAAAATTTCAAAAAAATCGGTTCAGCCGCTTTTGAGTCTATAAGGGACACACAAACGAACAAACAAGCAAACTGACAAACAAACACAAATTGATTTTTATATCCTCCACCATAGGATGGGGGTATAATAATTTCGTCATTCTGTTTGTAACACCTCGAAATATGCGTCTAAGACCCCATAGAGAATATATACCGTGACATTTTAAGTCCAACTAGCCATGGCCGTCCGTCTGTGCGTCCGTCCGTCCGTCTGTCTGTAGAAAGCACGCTAACCTTTAAAGGAGTAGAGCTAGCGGCTTGAAATATTTCACTAATACTTCTTATTAGTGAAAGTCAGTTGGGATTGTAAATGGGCCATTTCGTTCCACGTTTTGATAAAGCTGTCATATAAACCAATCTTGGGTCTTGATTTCTTGAGCCTGTAGAGGGCGCAATTCATATCCAATTGGAATGAAATTTAGCACATAGTGTTTTTTTTATGATATCTAACAACTGCGTGAAGTATGGTTCAAATCGGTTCATAACCTGATATAGCTGCTATATAAACCGATATTGGATCTTGACTTCTTGAGCCTGTAGAGGGCGCAATTCTTATCCGATTGGAATGAAATTTTGCACGACGTGTTTTGTTATGATTTTCAACAACTGTGCCGAGTATGGTTCAAATCGGTTCATAACCTGATATAGCTGCTATATAAACCGATCTTGGATCTTGACTTCTTGAGCCTGTGGAGGGCGCAATTCTAATCCGATTTGAATGAAATTTTGCACGACGTGTTTTGTTATGATTTTCAATAACTGTGCCGAGTATGGTTGAAATCGGTCCATAACCTGATATACCTGCTATATAAACCGATTTTGGGTCTTGACTTCTTGAACCTCTGGACGGCGCAATTCCTATCCGATTTTAATGAAATTTTGCTCATTGTTGATATCACTTCCAAGAACCGTGCGAAGTATGGTTCAAATCGGTCCATAATCTGATATAGCTGCCATATAAACCGATCTTGGGTTTTGATTTCTTGAGCTTTTAGAAGGCGCAATTCCTATCCGATTTGGCTGTAATTTTGCACATGGTATTTTGGTATCACTTCCAACATTTATGGGAAGTATGGTCCAAATCGATCCATACCCTGATATAGCTGCCATATAAACCGATCTGGGATCTTGAGTTCTTGAGCTTCTAGAGAGCGCAATTCTCATGCGACTTTGTACAACGGCTTCTACCATGGCCTTCAACATACGTGTGCAATATGGTCTGAATCGATCTATAGCTTGACACAGCTCCCATATAAACCGATCTCCCGATTTGGCTTCTTGAGCCCCGAATCGGACCATAACTTGATATAGCTCCTCCTCCTCAGTCCATATTCATTATTCTTTGTTGGCTTGAATAGAGATACTGCGCAAGGAACTCGACAGATGCGATCCATGGTGTAGGGTATATAAGATTCGGCCTGGCCGAACTTAGCACGCTCTTACTTGTTATATATAATGGGGATGGAGAAAAGTCGACGATAGCTTTCTATTTAACTAATTTGTAAACAACATTTTCAGCAATACTCATTTTTTATTTTTTTTTCTTTTCTTGCAGGTAAGCCAATCATCGTTATTGACTTTAACGTGAGTAGTTTTCATAGCATATTTTAATTATATTTGTACTGTAACATGTGTACTCTGAGTACAGGAAGTGCTTAACAAATTATAATACCGACTTTAAAATTATCATTGAAATATGGGAACAAATACGTGTCTCACATGATCTCTTAACTGTCGGCAGAAATAGAAACGGATGATTATTAGAAGGGGGTTCATGTAACAAAAACAATCACCAGCCATCCTTATCTGCGCCACCTCTTAGTTGCCCCCATTACAAGGTTGCAAATGTTCATGTTTAAAAATTATAAGTTAGGGATTTAATTTAGGCCTATTCCCCAAATCCACCAAATCCACCATTTTTGCATTATTTCCACCTTTTCTGCATTAACGCACACCTTTACATATACATATGTGCCCAAAAAACCATATGCCCTTTACACTCAACGTATGTTAATGACGAAAAAAACACTAAAATAAAAAGATATTCTCAAAAAAATCGCACACACATACATACCAAATTAAATGTGTTTTTTATGCATTTGGTTTTGGCGTTCTACGTTCCGCGCTCTGCGGGACAGCCAAAGCTAGACTAATGAATGTTAAAAATGGGAGCGAAATTTGCTTGACATATTTGATTTAAACAAAAAAATCATATTGGGAAAACCAAAATGAAGTAAAGTTTGAACGAAAACTGTTTGCCAAAAAAATTTACTACACATTTAAAGCTCAAAGCTACAATTATTCAACATTTTATTTTATTTTTTACCCACCATCATAGAAGGGGGGTATACTAATCTAGCATGTCCGCCTATGACGCTGAACGCCTGGGTTCGAATCCTGGCGAGACCATTAGCAAAAATTTTCAGCGGTGGTTTTCCCCTCCTAATGCTGGCAACATTTGTGAGGTACTATGAATGCCATATAAAAATTCTCTCCAAAGAGGTGTTGCCATGCGGCACGCCGTTCGGACTCGGCTATAAAAAGGAGGCCCCTTATCATTGAGCTAAAAAAACTTAAATCGGACTGCACTCATTGATATGTGAGAAGTTTGCCCTTGTTCCTCAAGGGAATGTTCATGGGCAAAATTTGCAATTATTGATCGTCATGACATCGATCTAGCCATGTCCGTCCGTCCGTTTGTAAAAGGAAAGAGTAAAGCTAGCCGCTTGAAATTTTGCACAAATACTTCTTATTAGTGTAGGTCGGTTGGGATTGTAAATGGGCCATATTGGTCCATGTTTTGATATAGCTGCCATATACACCGATCTTGGGTCTTGACTTCTTGAGCCACTAGAGGGCGCAATTCTTATCCGATTGGAATGAAATTTTGCTCGACGTGTTTTGTTATGATACCCAACAATTGTGCCACATGTGGTACAAATAGGTTCATAACCTGATATAGCTGCCATATAAACCGATCTTTGGTCTTGACTTCTTGAGCCTCTAGAGGGCGCAACTATTATCCGATTTGCCTAAATTTTGTACGACGTGTTTTGCTATGACTTCCAACAACTGTGCTAAATTAGGTTCAAATTGGTCAATAACCTGATATAGCTCCCATATAAACCTATCGAGGGGTCTTGATTTCTTGATCCCCTAGAGGGCGCAATTCTTATCCGATTGGAATGAAATTTTGCACGACGTGTTTTGCTATGACTTCCAACAACTGTGCTGAATTAGGTTCAAATTGGTCGACAACCTGATATAGCTGCCATATAAACCGATCTTGGGTCTTGACTTCTTGACCCATTAGAGGTCGCAATTCTTATCCGATTTGAATGAAATTTTGAATGAACTGTTTTGTTATGATATCCAATAACTGTGCTCAATTAGGTTCAAATTGGTCAATAACCTAATATAGCTCCCATATAAACCTATCTCCCGTTTTTCTACCCACCACCGAAGGATGGGGGTATATTAATTTTGTCATTTCGTTTGCAACACATCGAAATATCCATTTCCAACCCTATAAAGTATATATATTCCTGAGCAGCTATAGCCCCCATATAGACCGATCCGTAGATTTAGGGTCTTAGGTCAATAAAAGCCACATTTATTATGCAATTTTGCTGAAATTTGGGACAGTGAGTTGTCTTAGGCTCTTCGACATCCTTCGTCAATTTGGTTCAGATCGGTCCAGATTTGGATATAGCTGCAATATAGACCGATCCTCCGATTTATGATCTTAGGTCCATACAAGGCGCATTTACCGTCGGATTTTGTCAAAATTTGGGACAGAGAGTTGCGCTAGGCTCCTTGAAATTTGAGACGGTGAGTTGTGTTAGGCCCTTCGACATCCTTCGTCAATTTGGCTCTGATTGGTCCAGATTTGGATATAGCTGCCATATAGACCGATCCTCCGATTTAGGGTCTTAGGCTCATAAAACGCCACATTTATTATCCGATTTGGGTGAAGTTTGGGAGAGTGAGTTGTCTTAGGCTTTTCGACATCCTTCGTCAATTTGGCTCAGATCGGTCCAGATTTAGATATAGCTGCCATATAGACCGATCCTCCGATTTAGGGTCTTAGGCCCGTAAAAGCCACATTTTTTATCCGATTTTGCTTAAATTTGGGACAGTGAGTTGTCTTAAGCCCTTCGACTTTCTTCTGTAATTTGGTCCAGATCGGTCCAGATTTGGATATAGCTGCCATATAGACCGATCCTCCGATTTAGGGTCTTAGGCCCGTAAAAGCCACATTTTTTATCCGATTTTGCCGAAATTTGGGACAGTGAGTTGTCTTAAGCCCTTCGACATCCTTCTGTAATTTGTTCCAGATCAGTCCAGATTTAGATATAGCTGCCATATAGACCGATCCCTCGATTAAAGGTTTTGGACCCATAAAAGGTGCATTTATTGCCCGATTCCGCCGAAATTTGGGACGGTGAGTTGTGCTACTCCCTTCGCCATTCTTCTTCAATTTGGCTTAGATTGGTCCAGATTTGGATATAGCTACCATATAGACCGATCTCTCGATTTAAGGTTCAGGGGCCATAAAAGGCGCATGTATTGTCCGATATGGTTCACATCGGTTTATTTTCAGATATAGATATATATAAAAAAAACAATATTTTGTTATACACAATTGAACAATGACTTGTACTTATTAGTATTTGGTCCAAATCGGAACATATTTCGATATAACTGCTATGGGGCATTAGGTATGCATTTTTCACCGGATTTTGACGAAAGGTGGTTTACATATACACCCGAGGTGGTGGGTATCCAAAGTTCGGCCCCGTCGAACTATATGCCTTTTTACTTGTTTTATTTAATTACACCAATGACCATTCGAGTATATGTCCCTCCTCTTTGGTAACTCCTTTTTTATACAGAAAGTGCCTCCAAGTTCATTAATTCTCAAAACTTTAGGTGATATCACTGCTCTGCTGAACTTACCCTCCTTCTTCTCAAGTACTCCTGAGGACACATAGTTATGATGGCCTAATGGTTTATTGATGTTAGCTATGGCCCTTTGGTATGTGGTACGTGTATGAATAAATTAAATATTTATAATCCATTTATTCTAATTGTATGTGGATTAATATTTTATCGTCAAATATGACATTGTAAATGTGACCGACAATAATAAATAATGGTGATCCTTATGAACATCCGCAACATGAGTCTCTCCCTCCCAATGATTGACAGGTATTTTGCTGTTTTACATACTATTGCCGTGTAGTTAGCTTTGGATAAATAGAAATAATAAAAATCACAAGTTGTGACACTAGTAATGTAAAAACAAATATGAACAAATTACTAGAGCCACTTTCCTTTCATAAGCGTTTTCAATTATTGTACTTGTATTATAAATAGAACACATACTTCTATATAACTTTAATAAGGGGGCTTTAAGTAAGGACCTCCCATAATATTTTAATAATTTTTTGTAGTGAAGTTTGTGCCTTTAATGGTTGTATTGTATTCAAGTTTTAGGCTCAATGACAATGGACTCCTTGTACATTGCCACGTACTCAATATTATTGTTTGGTGGTATAACGGAAGATCTGAACCCCGGCAGTGTGTCGGTATCAGTCTGCAACATATTGCTGCTTGTCACTGAAACTTCCATTGGTAAAGCTAGGCTTCACTGGCGGCTGGGTTGCGAATGTTTCCGACAGAGGCCCTTGATTCGGGGCTTGATGACAAGACCGATATCATCTCATCTTCATAAGATTCTCCTCGACAATCTAACACGCTCCTTCGAAAAATTTTTTAAGCTTGTAGCGGGTACGGCTCGTAAGACCAAACAATCTTGGTGGACAGCAGGAGGCTTTTAACAAGGATCATTCGAAGAGAATACGACTGAGGTCTGTTGCAAACATCGTAGAACCCTGGTCAGGTTCAAGAAGGAAACGTAGGAGAACGAAGAATAGTTCATAAAGGAAATTCTGCGCAGAACCGGTAGGCACTAATGATATGTCAACGTTGCCTAAAGTGTTTGCTATGAATTCCAGCATGCCAAGCTCTCTGAATGGGATGGAACTACTGTAGCTGATGTATTTCCCAGTTACCAATTCTTAGAATTGGTAACAATTCCCGGAACCAGTAGCGATTCGCAGAATCGGTTACCATTCCCAAAATCTGTAACGAGACTCAGCATCAGCAAAGATTCCCATAATCGATAAGGATTTCAAGAATCGATAACGATAATCATATAGGTAGCGTTCCAAAAAGTTAACAATATTCAAAATAGACTACGATTACAATTCCGAGATTCGGGAACAATTTTAAAAATCGACTACGTTTCCCAGATTTGGGAACGACTTCCCCAATCGCAAACGAGTTCCAGAATCCGTAAAGATTCCCTGAATCAGAAAGGACTCCTGAATCGGTAATGATACCAGAATCGATAACGATTCCAGAACAAATAATGAGATTCCAGAATCGATAGAGAAAATAGAATCGATAACAATTCCAGAATCGCAAACGATTCCAACAATCGGTTACGTTTCCCATTTTCGATAATGATTGCCATAGTCGTAGCGACAGAAAGTGATTTTAAGAATCGGTAGCGATTCCAAGAGACTATAACGAGTCCAAGAACCTATACTGATTCCCAGAATACATAACGATTCCAAGAAGCTATAGCGACTCGCAGAATCCATAACGATTCCAAGAATCGATAACGATTCAATGAATTGATAACGATTCAATGAATTGATAACGATTCCATGAATCGATAGCGATTCAATGAATCGATAACGATTCAATGAATCGAAAACGATTCAATGAATCGAAAACGATTCAATGAATCGATAACGATTCAATAAATCGATAACGATTATAATAATCGGTAATTATTCCAATAATCGATAACGATTCAATGAATCCATAACGATTATAAGAATCGATAACTACTCCAATAATCGAAAACGATTCCAAGAGACTATAACGAGTCCAAGAACCTATACCGAATTCCAGAATCCATAACGATTCCAAGAAGCTATAGCGACTCGCAGAATCCATAACGATTCCAAGAATCGATAACGATTCAATGAATTGATAACGATTCAATGAATTGATAACGATTCCATGAATCGATAACGATTCAATGAATCGAAAACGATTCAATGAATCGATAACGATTCAATGAATCGATAACGATTCTTGGAATCGATAACGATTCAATGAATCGATAACGATTCAATGAATCGATAACGATTCAATAAATCGATAACTACTCCAATAATCGAAAACGATTCCAAAATTGCATGCGAATCCCACAATCCGAAGCGAATCACTGTATTGGTAACGACTTCAGAATCGCTATGGATTCTAGATTATAAAAAACGATTCCAAGAATCGATAACGATTCCAACAGTCGGTAACGAACTCCCATAATCGTTGCGATTCGATGAATCGAAAACTGCTCCATAAATAGAAAGTAATTCCACGAATCGGTAGTGATTCCCATATTCGATAACGATTACAATAATCAATATTGACCCCAAGTGTTGATAATGATTCAATGAATCGATAATGATTCCAAGAATAGATAACGATTCCAAGAATAGATAACGATTCCAAGAATAGATAACGATTCCCGTCGTCGATAACTATTGAAAGAATTGTATCGATTCCAAGAAGCGGTAGCGATTTCACGTCCATAACAATTTTAAGAATCGGTAATGATTCAAAGAATCGATAATGATTCAAAGAATCGATAATCATTCAAAGAATCGATAATGATTCAAGGAATTGATAATCATTTAAACAATCGATAATGATTCAAAGAATAGATAACGATGCAAAGAATCGAAAATGATTTATAAAATTGATAATGATTTAAAGAATCGATAATGATACAAAGAGTCGACAATGATTCGAAAAATCGATAATGATTAAAAGAGTCGATCATGATTCAAACAATCGATAATGATTCAAACAATCGATGTTGTTATACCCACCACCGAAGGATGGGGGTATATTCATTTTGTCATTCCGTTTGCAACACATCGAAATATCCATTTCCGACCCTATAAAGTATATATATTCTTGATCAGCGTGAAAATCTAAGACGATCTAGACATGTCCGTCCGTCTGTCCGTCTGTCTGTTGAAATCACGCTACAGTCTTCAAAAATAGAGATATTGAGCTGAAACTTTGCACAGATTATTTTTTTGTCCATAAGCAGGTTAAGTTCGAAGATGGGCTATATCGGACTATATCTTGATATAGCCCCCATATAGACCGATCCGCCGATTTAGGGTCTTAGGCCCATAAAAGCCACATTTATTATCCGATTTTGCTGAAATTTGGGACAGTGAGTTACGTTAGGCCCCTCGACATCCTTCGTCAATTTGGCCCAGATCGGTCCAGATTTGGATATAGCTGCCATATAGACCGATCATGCGATTTAGGGTCTTAGGCCCATAAAAGCCACATTTATTATGCGATTTTGCTGAAATTTGGGACAGTGAGTTATGTTAGGCCCCTCGACATCCCTCGTCAATTTGACCCAGATCGGTTCAGATTTGGATATAGCTGCCATATAGACCGATCCTCTGATTTAGGGTCTCAGGCCCAAAAAAGCCACATTAAGTATCCGATTTTGATGAAATTTGTGACAGGGAGTTGTGTTAGGCTCTTCGACATCCTTCGTCAATTTGGCCCAGATCGGTCCAGATTTGGATATAGCTGCCATATAGACCGATCCTCCGATTTAGGGTCTTAGGCCCATAGAAGCCACATTTATTATCCGATTTTACTGAAATTTGAGACAGTGAGTTGTCTTAGGCCCTTCTACATCCTTCGTCAATTTGGCTCAGATCGGTTCAGATTTGGATATAGCTGCCATATAGACCGATCCTCCGATTTAGGGTCTTAGGCCCATAGAAGCCACATTTATTATCCGATTTTACTGAAATTTGAGACAGTGAGTTGTCTTAGGCCCTTCTACATCCTTCGTCAATTTGGCCCAGATCGGTTCAGATTTGGATATAGCTGCCATATAGACCGATCCTCCTATTTAGGGTCTTAGGCCCATAAAAGCCACATTAATGATGCGATTTAACTGAAATTTGGGACAGTGAGTTGCGAAAAGCCCTTCGACATCCTTCGTCAATTTGGTCCAGATCGGTCCAGATTCGGTATGAAAGGTGGTTTACATATATACCCGAGGTGGTGGGTATACAAAGTTCGGCCCGGCCGAACTTAACGCCTTTTTACTTGTTTAATGAATAGGAATGGATTCCAAGAAACGATATCGTTTCTAAGAATCGACAACGATTGCAAGCATCGATAACGATTTCGGGAAACGATGACGATTAAAAGAATCGATAACGTTTCCGAGACTCTGTATGATTCAAAGAATCATATCGATTCCAAGAATTTGTAACGATTCTAGAAATCCATGAGAATTAAAAGAATCGATGATGCTTTCAAGATTCAGTTACTATTCCAAGAATCGGTGACGATTCCATTCATCGATGACGACTACAGTACTCGATAATCGGAAACGATTTTTAAAATCGGTCGCAATTCCTATTGTAAGTTATGCGACTATCACCATGGGTTACGAGAGATGGGTTAAGGGCTAACCAAAGGAAGACGGGGCTGGTGCTCTTTACGGGATTTTAGACTCCTGTTCTTCGACGGTCAGAACAGGAAAAAGCAGTGTGGAGGCTAGAAGCTGACAGGCACTGTGGACTTTTTGCTCCTACGTATAGGTTAGGTTAGGTTGAAAGCAGGGGTTGGATATTAATCCGCCCCATGCCACTATGGGCATACACCTAAGCCATTAATCAGCTTGTTGGGCGCTCTAAAAAATAAAATTAAAGGAAATCTAAGTTACGAATTCCTTGCTATTTACAAAATCCCTAATTGCTTTCCGAACCACGCCTCTAAGTTGATTTATCTGGTATTGTGTCCCCACTAAAGTGGCGGTGTCTTGTAGCCTTGAAAGCCGGATAATGACATAGGAAATGATCCAACGTCATCATCCTCCCCACATGCCCTACACATGCCCTACACATGCTATCACTTGTCGCACAGATTTTACATTAGTGAGCTGGTAGTCCTATGTGTCCGTTTATGATACCGAGGTCTGTACTGACCTCCTTCTTATTTCCTTTCAGTTATGGCCTTGTCTTCACATGATACGGATCCCATCATAGGTTTTTCGCCATCCTACCCACCATTTCGCTGTTCCACAGAGTTGCATGCGCGTTCGTTGCCCACGCCCTAAACTTGGACTGCGTTGACCCGAAAGGCTTCGGGCTAACCAAGTTTATTGACGGCAGTCCTCTGGCCTTTACTGCCAAATCGTCTGCTCCTGCGGAGTATGCACGGTAGGAAGTGGAGACCATTGCAAGACCAGTGCTGGATTGTGTGGCACTGTTACAGTGGAAGGTTGTGAAAAGGAGAACTGAAGTCAGCGAGTAGCGGCAAATTTTTAGAGACTGCAAAATTTGCCCATGAACATTCCGTTAAGGAACAGTGGTAAACTTCTTACATATCAATGACTGCTGCCTGATGAAAGTTTTTAAACTCAATGATAAGCAATCTCCATTTTATAACTGAGGCCGAAAGTCGTGCCACCGTAAGGCATTTCTTTGAGAAAAGTTTTTATAAAGGGTGATTTTTTTGAGGTTAGGATTTTCATGCATTAGTATTTGACAGATCACGTGGGATTTCAGACATGGTGTCAAAGAGAAAGATGCTCAGTATGCTTTGACATTTCATCATGAATAGACTTACTAACGAGCAACGCTTGCAAATCATTGCATTTTATTACCAAAATCAGTGTTCGGTTCGAAATGTGTTCATTCACCGTAACGTTGCGTCCAACAGCATCTTTGAAAAAATACGGTCCAATGATTCCACCAGCGTACAAACCACACCAAACAGTGCATTTTTCGGGATGCATGGGCAGTTCTTGAACGGCTTCTGGTTGCTCTTCACTCCAAATGCGGCAATTTTGCTTATTTACGTAGCCATTCAACCAGAAATGAGCCTCATCGCTGAACGGTGAATGAACACATTTCGAACCGAACACTGATTTTGGTAATAAAATTCAATGATTTGCAAGCGTTGCTCGTTAGTAAGTCTATTCATGATGAAATGTCAAAGAATACTGAGCATCTTTCTCTTTGACACCATGTCTGAAATCCCACGTGATCTGTCAAATACTAATGCATGAAAATCCTAACCTCAAAAAAATCACCCTTTATATCTCACAAATGTCGCCAGCATTAGGAGGGGATAACTAAGGTTGAAATTTTTTGTGTGATGTTCTTGCCAGGATTTGAAACCAGGCATTCATCGTCCCAAGCGGACGTAGCGCAGAGTTTAGCAACCTTTGCGCTATGGTGGCCTCCAGACTGTAGTGCGGTAATAATCCAGAGAGAGACATACAGACAAATATTCCCCTTTCTAGCATTTCTTTCAATTTCGGTTAAATTCCTTTCAATCATTTCAACACCTTACCTTTGTGTCATTTTTACTAATGTCCCAGAAAAAAGTCTTGACCAAGAGACATGCTAGCAGAAGTGAAAACAATTTCGAGTTGTACTAAATCAACTGTCTGGGGACAAGCAACGAAAATAGCCACACATACATGCCAACCAAATTATCGTGTTAACCAGTCAGCTGGGCAAGAGACGCCATGAGCTTCTCAAATTCACACATAATCAAACATCTGTGTATGAATACAGGGCAGTATCTAAAAATACATCAGCGGGGGGTGCAATAACCCCCTACCCATTTGCTGACTATTTCGACATCGCGTGACATGCCAGAGACACAGTTTAAAGTTATGACGACTGGGTATGTTATCGTGCCGCCAGCTATCCACCTGAAGTTAATGGCCACGCAATGGACGTTTTATTTTTTATTTTAGTTTCTTTTTTTTTTCCTAATAAAGACAGCCACTACAACTTAATTTTATTGCCCTTCTCTAATGGGGTGGTGGATAGGGGCATAGTAAAACATAAAGGGTTATCTAGAAAAGCCATCCAAAAATGTGGGTTATGTGGCAAATAAGCAAAAACGCCTTTAGTTGAGCTAAACCCAAATCCTTATGGATTGCATTTTTTTTTTGACTATATAATTTTTTGATATCGGGAGGGGGGGCGGACTCTCCCCCTTACCCAAAAAATACTACCCAAAAATAAAAGTGGACCGATCGGGACAATATGGGATTCAAATGAAAGGTATTCAAGAGTAGAGTACGTATTTCATAATAAAAGTAGGGTCCCAGGACTTGGGGGGCCGCCCCAGTCCCAAAACCCCTTAAAATAGGTTTATTTGAAGATCATGATAATATGGGAACCAAATGAAAGGTAATCGAGAGTAGATTACGAATATGGTCAGGAAGTAGGATTAGGCTTTATAATTTGTTGGTATCGGAAGGGGGCGGACCCTCCACCGTTACCCTAAAAACACCACCCAAGATCAAAAGTGCACCGATAAGAACAATATGGTCAATCAAATGAAAAGTATGCGGGAGTAGATAACGAATCTGGCATACAAATTCATGTCGAAGTATAGGGGGTCACCCCAACCCGGCAGAACCAATTTTCTCGAAATTTTTGCATATTGTGTAGGTTGGTCTGGAAGGAAACATAGGCTATATATATTTTCGGAATCGGAAGGGGGACGCACCCTCCCCCTTATGCCAACAACACAACCCAAAATCTAAAGTGGACCCTGTCGGTCAGATTTTCTCGAAATTTTCGTATATTGTGTAGGTTGGTCTGGAGGGAAACAAAGGCCATATAATTTTTCGGTATCGGAAGGGGGACGGACCCTCCCCCTCACACAACCCAAAATCAAAAGTGCACCGATCGGGACAATATAGGTATCAAATGAAAGGTATTGGAGAATAGAATACAAATATGGTATTAAAATTTGAGGTTAAGTACCCATTGGGCCTGTCTAACCCCAAAACTACCCCAAACCAACATATTGGAGGTTAATTTCAATGTGGGGCTCAAATGAAAGGTATTCGGGAATAGATTTCGAATTTGGCATACAAAATCAGATCGAAGTATAAGGGGTCACGTCTGAAAGGAAACATAGGCTATATAATTTTGCGAAATCGGAAGGGGGACGCACCCTCCCCCTTATGCCAACAACACAACCCAACATCTAAAGTGGACCCTGTCGGTCAGATTTTCTCGAAATTTTCGTATATTGTGTAGGTTTGTCTGGAGGGAAACAAAGGCCATATAATTTTTCGGTATCGGAAGGGGGACGGACCCTCCCCCTCACACAACCCAAAATCAAAAGTGGACCCTGTCGGTCCCATTTTCTCGAAATTTTCATATATTGTATAGGTTGGTCTGGAAGGAAACAATGGCCATATAATTTTTCGGTATCAGGAGGGGGACGGACCCTCCCCCTTACACAACCCAAAATCAAAAGTGCACCGATCGGGACAATATAGGTATCAAATGAAAGGTATTGGAGAATGAAATACAAATATGGTATTAAAATTTGAGTCTAAGTACCCATCGGGCCGTCCCGACCCCAAAACTCCCCCAAACCAACATATTAGAGGTTCATTTTAATATGGGGCACAAATGAAAGGTATTCGGGAGTAGATTTCGAATCTGGCATACAAAATCAGATCGAAGTATAAGGGGTCACGTCTGAAAGGAAACATAGGCTATATAATTTTGCGGAATCGGAAGGGGGACGGACCATTCCCCTTATGCCAAAAACACAACCCAAAATCTAAAGTGGACCCCGTCGGTCCGATTTTCTCGAAATTTTCGAATATTGTGTAAGTTGGTCTGGTAGGAAACAAAGGCCATATAATTTTTCGGTATCGGGGGAGGGACGGACCCTCCCCCTCACACAACCCAAAATCAAAAGTGCAGCGATGCGGAACAATATAGGTATCAAATGAAAGGTATTGGAGAATAGAATACAAATATGGTATTAAAATTTGAGTCTAAGTATCCATCGGGCCGTCCCGACCCCAAAACTCCCCCAAACCAACATATTAGAGGTTCATTTTAATATGGGGCACAAATGAAAGGTATTCAGGAGTAGATTTAGAATCTGGCATACAAAATCAGATCGAAGTATAAGGGGTCACGTCTGAAAGGAAACATAGGCTATATAATTTTGCGGAATCGGAAGGGGGACGGACCCTCCCCCTTATGCCAAAAACACAACCCAAAATCTAAAGTGGACCCTGTCGGTCCCATTTTCTCGAAATTTTCATATATTGTATAGGTTGGTCTGGAAGGAAACAATGGCCATATAATTTTTTGGTATCGGAAGGGGGACGGACCCTCCCCCTCACACAACCCAAAATCAAAAGTGCAGCGATGCGGAACAATATAGGTATCAAATGAAAGGTATTGGAGAGTGGAATACGAATGTGGTATTGAAATTTGAGTCTAAGCACCCATCGGGCCGTCCCGACCCCAAAACGACATATTGGAAGTTCATTTCAATATGGGGCTCAAATGAAAGGTATTCGGGAGTAAATTTCGAATCTGCCATACAAAATCAGATCAAAGTATAGGGGGTCACGTCACCTTTCAAAAATGCCATTAGACCCATTATGACTATATGATACTTGGCTGAGCAGATTTTCTTAAAATTTTCATAGATTGTGTACGTTTGTCTGGACGGAAACATAGGCTATATAATTTTTGGATATCGGGTGGAGGCAGACCCTCCCCTTACCCCAAAAACGCCATCCACATGCGAAAGTGGTCCGATGGGCACAATAAGGGTATCCAACGAAAGTTGTTTGAAGACCTGAAAACGAATATGGTATTAAAATTGGGATATAAGTACCCAGCAGTCCCCTCTCCCCAACCCCAAAACCTCTCTAAACACATATATTCGAATTCATGTCAATATGGGACTCAAATGAAAAGTATTAGGCAGTATATTACAAATATGGCATAAAACACTGGGTCCAAGTAAAGGTAGGTCGCCCACCCCCAAATACCCCCAAATGGGCATATTAGCCGTCCATGGCTATATGTGACTCAAATGAAAGGTATTAGGGAGTAGATTACGAATACGACATTAAAATTTGCTTTCAAGTCTAGGTGTCGCTTTTCCTCCTGAAGATACGTCAAATCGGTTATTCGACCCATTATGACAATATAAGACTCAAATAAAAGTTATTTGAGAGTAGAAAGCGAATTTGATATCCAATTTTGGAGCCAAGTGTTTGGGGGTACGCTCTAAAGCACCCCCTAAACTGAACTTAATTTCTGCTGGGAATAATGAACGACTTTGATATCTATTTTCAATGCAAAGTGCCGGTGGCCGCCCCAGCCCCAAAGCACCCTCCAAACTGTTCATATTTACCGGCCATGGCAATATGGGACTCAAATTAAAGGGATTTGGAAGTGCATCACGAATTTGGTATCCATATTTGAGTCGAAATGTCAGAGGTGTCAGCCCTCGCCTAATGAGATAATTACCCTAGGAAGAACATTACCATCAGGAACCGAGAATGAGTTGCTTTTCGATTCAAGTTTAAACTCAATGATAAGGGACTTCCTTTTAATAGCCGAGTCCGAAGGGCGTCCCACAGTGCAACACTTCTTTGGGGAAAAATTTTTAAATGACCATGCATGGCTTTGTACCTCGCAAATGTGGCCAACATTAAGAGGTGATAAACACCGCTTTGTCCGATGTTTTCACCAGGATTCGAACACGTTCAGCTTCATAGGCTACAATGGCACGAATTCGATATCCGCATTCAGGGCGAAGTGTACTCACCCTAAAATGATATTAGAGAGTTGAAGAAGGAGCAGCAGAGCGGGCCCGGTTCGGCTAGTAGATTATAAGAAAGGTCTGAAAGATCTGAGGGTATCGACCGATTCAGATCACACTAAATATAGGTATAGCTAAGAACTGCGCATTCCAGGAGGTTTGTGACTTGGAGACAGTGTTTCGAAGTAGGAATTTTTTCAACATTCCCATCACTTGTTATGCCTGATAACCACCCTATGAGATTAACTTTTTCCAAGCAATGCCTTGTTAGTCATAGCACCCCAATTCCATATTCTTATCTGCAACACATTGAAAAGATACCCTGCTACCTTGAAACCCAATACTATAATTGGTATTATCGTTCATGCCCTCTCCAATATCCTGCTTATCAATGGACACCCATCCTACTGTTCATTTAGTATTTCAAGGCAAAAGTTTATCATATCAAATTTATGCAATATTTTCGATATGGTTTTGACTGTCATTGACAATCAAATTTGTCTGGATTAGATTAGTGAGGAGCATTCATTGTTCGTTCGTTTATGGCAACGACCAAACACTGATGTCATTTGGAACAAATCATTGTGTGGTGTCACTTCACAACATTGGACAGCAAATACTCTTTGCATTTGCATTTAAACCATTTGCTTTGTAATAAGCCCGCAAACAAATCACATTTGCATCATCAAATCATTCTTCATTTTGGACGAAAAATTGTATACTCAGCTATTCCATTGTTATCGGTCTCTGTCTCTGGTTGTGGGTACTGCATTTTAAGTTGTAGATGATGGGGTAGCCAAAAATGTGGTATTGATGACATTGGTCATAAGCGTTAATGCAAATCAAACTGATTTGGGTGCTACCAAATACAAGAGGAAAATTTCAAATTAAAAATTGATACTAATTGAAGTGGTATCCTCACTCATAATAAGTTAGACATTTAGGTTCATTGCGATGCTAGGATATAGCTTTTGGAGTAGACTGGGACTTCGTTTAGGTTAGATTAGGTCAGGTAGAAAAGAGGGTGCGGATATTAGTCCTCCCCATGCCACATTACACAAACACCTAAGCCAGTAATGGGCTTGTTGTGCGCTCTTAATACTAGCAAGTAAAAGAGTGTTAAGTGAGACCAGGACGAATTTTATATACCATTCACCATGGATCGCATTTGTCGAGTTCTTTTCCCGGTGACTCTTTTTAGACCAACAAAGGATAAAATAAAAGAATTGTTATGCTATTGGAGTTTTATCAACTTATGGTCCGATTCGGAGCATAATTGAATTGAATGTTGGAGACCATAGACGAAGTCATTGCGTAAAATTTCAGCCAAATCGCAAAAAAGTGCGCCCTTTAGGGTCTCAAGAAGTAAAATAGGGAGATCGGTTTATAGGAGATCGGTTCATATCAGGCTATAGATCGATTCAGGCCATATTTGACAATTGTGTTGAAAATCATGAGAGAAGCCATTGCACGAAATTTTTGCCAATCCCGATAATAATTGCGCCCTCTAGAGGCTCAAAAAGTCAAGATCTCAGGTAGGGATATCAACCGATTTGAACCATATTTGGCACAGCAGTTGGACGTCATAATGAAACACGTCATGCACAATTTCAGTCAAATCGGTTTTGAATTGCGCCCTCTAGTGGCGCAAAGAAAATATTTTTCAAGATAATAATTGCGCCCTCTAGAGGCTCAAGATGTCAACATCCCCGATAGGTTTATATGGCAGCTATATTAGGATATAGACCGATTTGAACCATATTTGGCTCAGTAGTTGCAAGTCATAACGAAAAAAATTTCAGCCAAGTCGTTTTTTGAATTTCGCCCTCAAGATTCAAGATAATAATTGCGCCCTCTAGAGGTTTTGAATTGCGCCCTCAAGTGGCTCCAGAGTCAAGATTCAAGATCGGTTTATATGTCAGCTATATCAGGTAATGAACCGATTCAAACCATACTTAGCATAGTTGTTGGAAGTCATAGCAACACACAAGTTGCAAATTTTGACCATGAACATTACACTAAGGAACAGAAGCAAACTTCTCACATATCAATGAGCGCAGTCCGATTCAAATTTAAGCTCAATGATAAGGGGCCTCCTTTTGATAGCCGAGTCCGAACGACGTGCCGCAGTGCGATACCTCTTTGAAGAGAAATTTTATATGGCATAGTACCTCACATATGTTGCCAGCATTATGAGGGGAAAACCACCGCTGAAAAATTTTTTCTGATGGTCTCGCCAGCATTCGAACCCAGACGTTCAGCGTCATAGGTGAACATGCTAACCACTGCGCAACGGTGGCCTCGAAAAAGAAAAGAACCTAACATAGCTCCCCTATAAACCCCCCATATAAACCGGAAGCCGCAATTTTAAAATGAAAGAATGCCCCAATTGGTGGGCAATTGACTTGTGTCCGGTAAATCTTAACTGTAAATGTTTGTAAAACGAAATAAAGCCCCACAATTTAAGTTGGGGCTTTGTTTCATTTCCAAATATTGGGTCTTTTTTCAAATGAAATTAAGCCCAAATTCTTAGAAATGGTATAAAGCCCCAAAAAACAAAATAAGTCCCCAATTATCGTTGTTTTTGTTTCATGTATAATAGTTTGGGACCTTATTTCATTTTCTGGTTGGGGCTTTTCTGCATTGGGACCTTATTTCATACTCCCTATTGGTTCAGATTTGGATATAGCTCCCATATAAACCAATCTTCATATTTGACTTCTGGAGCCCCTGGAAGGCGCAATTTTAAAATGAAAGAATGACCCAATTGGTGGGCGATTGACTTTTGTCCGGTAAAACTTTAAATGTTTGTAAAACGAAATAAAGCCCCAAAAAAAAAGTTGGTGCTTTGTTTCATTTCCAAATTTTGGGTCTAATTTCATATAAAATTAAGTCCAAATTTTTTAAAAATGGTATAAAGCCCAAAAAAAAAAAAAAACGAAATAAAGCCCCAATTATGGTTGATTTTGTTTCGTGTATAAAAGTTCATATGAAATTAAGCCCAAATTTTTAAAAATGGTATTAAGCCCCAAAAAACGAATAAGGCCCAAATTATCGTTGGTTTTGTTTCGTGTATAAAAGTTTGGGCCTTATTTAATTTTCTGGTTGGGACTTTTCTACATTGGGGCCTTATTTCATACCGCCTATTGGTTCAGGCTATAGCTCCCATATAAACCGAACTCCCGATTTGACTTCTTGAGCCCCTTGAAGCCTCAATTTACATCCTATTTGGCTGAAATTTCGCACATAATACTGTACACCCTTTGGGACTTCCAGTAGAATTTCTTTGGATTCCTGCCAATGAGCAAAGTTGGCATCGTCTCCGTAGCAGACAACTTCAAAAACCCTCTCCAGTTTGAATAATAGCCTACAAATATTCTTTTACCGATTTTTCTTTTTAACTGCAAATCTTTCCTTTAACAGATGTCCTTTTGCGAGTGTATTTCATAGCCTTTATGAAAATGGTGTGCCGGCCTCAGCACATGAGGCATTCCCATTCTCGCCAAATTGCATGTAATTTAGCTATACCAATAAAAAAAAACGTGAAAACAAATTGTAACCAAATATTAAAAATATATATCATAATAACACATGTAAATGAGCGTGTGTGTGTGTGTGTGTGTGAATATGAGTCCTTGCATGGCCATAATGTCCATTAAACATTAGGTTGACACTCATAGGCAGAACTGCAAGTCATTGGAGATATGGCTAAAACTCAAGAGTCCATTAAGGCAAACTGAAACAATAAACCATCCACCCTAATCCTCACATACACACACACACACACACACTCACACACACATACACATTTAAATTACTCTTACGAAATCTGTAAGCAAAGGCATGTGTTTTGTGGCATGTTAATTGTAATTGTCACATTCACGTAGCAAGGACGACTGTGACGACGACCGTCATTGTGCTTGCAACAACATTTTTGTTTGAACGTTGAAAGGTTATTGCCACATACCACATTGGTTGACTGTTTCCTAATTTTATTTCCGTTTTACTTGAATTCATTTCAATTGCTGTTGGTATAATTTTTCCATAACAATAGCAGCAATGGCACTATTCTTGTGGGTTAAGGGTCTCAACTATGACGTGATGTCTTGAGAACACATGTTGGTTGCCGGCGGCGATATATTCAGACGATACCACATTCTGAGGAAACTATAAAAACCACACAACTAAATACCAGGGAAAATCTCTCCCTCTCTCTCTCTCTCTCTCTCTCTCTCTCTGGCGGCAGCCATTAAATCCAATATCAATCGTGAAATAGCCATCACCACCATCATCATCATCATCATGGTGGCTGCAATGTTGTGGCACATAAAATTCCATATCGCTTTTCTGGAGTTCAATGTTTGCCATCACGAAAACCTTTTGCCTTACAGGCGGCCAATGTGAATCGCAAATCTGAGTAGGAGTTTACGCTTTAATTGAAACGTTTTGCTTTAATAAAAATACTAAAATACTGCTTTGTCGATTATATGAGCTGTTTCAGGTACTTTGGGGGCTAATAAAAGAATATTCTTTGGCAACGAGAACGATAGTAGATGGGGGGCAATTATTAAGGCCATCAACAACTTTTTGGGTAGACTTGAGGTACCAACATCAATAACAAATTCATAGAGGTTGTAGAATATAGCAGGTAGGCCATTTGTGGCAACTCCTCCGACTCTTCCTCCTTAATGAGGGAGATAAAAGCCATATTTGACAGTTTTGTTAGATGTGTGTGTGTGTGTAGTTTCTTAGCTTTTGGCAATGTTTAAAGAAAAAGTCATGACAATTCTGTGGTTTTTCTTCAGAAGTTTTAAGCAACTGTATCAACTTTTGACCCACTAAAGGGCCACATAATGCAATCGAAAAGAGATTGGGAAGAAACATACCAAATTTCATGTGGTGGCCACGAAAAGTGTGTGGTCCTCCAGGCCCTTAGCCCTGCAATAGTATCAGCATCATGTTTTTTGCTCTCAAATACCATTCCTTTAAACCCCATATTGCCACTACTTTAAGGGGAGTTTGTAGGATCAGGGAGTCCCCTTAATACTTGGACCCAAACTTGGTTATCAAAATCGTTTTCTGTTCACAAATACCTTTTGATTTGAGCACCCTATTGCAATAGTCAGCAAATATGTGCGGCTTTTTGGGGTGGAGCCCACACACTATCCATATCATGCTCCACTCTCTTTGAGCCCCAAATTAGGGTTGCCCAAAAAGTAATTGCGGATTTTTCATATAGTCGGCGTTGACAAATTTTTTTCACAGCTTGTGACTCTGTAATTGCATTCTTTCTTCTGTCAGTTATCAGCTGTTACTTTTAGCTTGCTTTAGAAAAAAGTGTAAAAAAAGTATATTTGATTAAAGTTCATTCTAAATTTTATTAAAAAATGCATTTACTTTCTTTTAAAAAATCCGCAATTACTTTTTGGGCAACCCAATATAATGGTGAGCAAATACGTCCTATTTGGGGGGTTGTTTTGGGCTTGGGACTTCCCCTTGACAGTTGTTCCTGATTGTTGATATCAGATTTGTGCTTCACTCTCAAATATCTATCGTTTGAACCCTGCGTTTCCATAGTAGTCAAACATGTTCAGTTTTGTGGGGGAGGGGCCACTGAGGGACCTGGGCCTGAAAATATACATCACAGCCGTGTTCTACTCTAAAATACCCCCAATTATGGGTTGTTTTGGGGGATGGGGTGGCCACAGAGTGAATTGGCCCTGAAAGTATACATCACAGTCGTGTTCTACTCAAAAATACCATCCCATTTTGGGGTGTATGGGCGTGGGGAGGTCCCAAAGACACTTTTTCCCTAATGTTGATACTAGATTCGTGCTCTACTCCCACATGGTCGGTAAATTTGTCCTCTTTGGGTGCGATTCGTATTCTTCTTTTAATCCAGCTCCAAATTGTCATGTTCGATATATATGTCCGATTTGGAAGGGGGGGGGGGGGGGGTGTTTTGGGGCATAGAGTGGTTCCCTAGGTTAGGTTAGGTTTAAAAGAGGGTGCAGATATTAATACGCCCCATGCCCCATGGGCATACACCTAAGCCAGTAATCCGCTTGTTTTGCGTTCTATTAACTAGGGTTGCCCAAAAAGTTATTGCGGATTTTTCATATAGTCGGTGTTGATAAATTTTTTTTCACAGCTTGTGACTCTGTAATTGCATTCTTTCTTCTGTCATTTATCAGCTGTTACTTTTAGCTTGCTTTAGAAAAAAAGTGTAAAAAAAGTATATTTGATTAAAGTTCATTCTAAGTTTTATTAAAAATGCATTTACTTTCTTTTAAAAAATCCGCAATTACTTTTTGGGCAATCCAATATAAAGATACCTCTATAAAGAATATTTTAAGTAACGAATTCCCTGCTACTTTCAAAATCCTTAAATGTTTTCAACACCACTCTCCTAAGTTGCTTTAAGTCTGATTTTATGTCTCCACCTAAGTGCAGGTATCTGTTAGACGCGAAAGCCGGGCAACGACAAAGGGAATGCTCCCACGTCTCATCTTCTTCCCTGCATGCCCTACACATGCTATCGCTTGCCGCACCGATAGTCCTATGGGTCCCTTTATGATAACAATAGCTTCCTACTTCCTTCCAGTAATAGCCTCGTCTTCTTACGATCTGTATACCCCCATAGGATTTTCGCTGTCCTACCGACCGTTTCGCTCTTCCACAATATTGCATGCGCATTCGTTGCCCACTCCTTTAACTCGGACTTCGTCGACCTGAAAGGCTTCGGTTTAACCAAGTTTAATGACGATAGTAATCTGGCCTTCACCGCCAAATCGCCTGCCCCTTCATACTCACTTACTCCGTTATGGCCCGGCGCCCAAACGATGCGGATTTTGCCATCCTCAGAGAAGGCGTTAATCTCCTTCTTCCACTGCAAGATTGTTCGTGACCTTACCGTCCTGGTTGTTATTGCCCTTATGGCAATTTTACTGCCGGTAAATATGTTCACACTCGACGCCCGCGCGTTAGTACCACACCACTTCAAGATCTCAATATCTGGGTTATCAATGTAGAACCCCAAGCCCACTCTGTCCCGGATCTCCTCCTGCCTGCAGGACTGTATTATGGTCAGGCAGTCTAAAACAGATCTCAGTCTCTGGGTTCTCAATGTTGAACTCCAGGCCCACTCTATCCCGGATCTCCTCCTGTGGGACTGTATTATGGTCAGGCAGTCTAAAACAGATCTCTGTCTCTGGGTTCTCAATATAGAGCCCCAGGCCCACTCTGTCCTCTACCCTGGATCCATACCCGTATTATTTGTAAAGACTCAAGAAGTTAAATCGGGAGATTGTTTTATATGGGAGCTATGTCAGGTTATAGATCGATTCGGACCATACTTGGCGCAGTTGTTGGAAGTCTAACAGAACACCAAATTTCAGCTAAATCGGACGATCATTGTTGTTTCCAGGTGCTCGAGAAGTCAAATCGGGAGATCAGTTCATATGGGAGTTATATCTGGTTGCAATTGCGGTTAGGGGAAAGTTTCCCAGCACTCCAAGGAGATATACTTCAGGAAGATCTACGTGCTACAGCGCAGTGGGCTACCAAAAGTGGTCTAGGTATAAATCCGTGCAAGACAGAAGTATTTCTTTTCAGCAGTAGATATAAGTTGTTTACAGTGGAACCTGTCTTCTTGAGAGGAGAGAACATTCCATTTACAGAAAAAGCAAAATATCGGGGTGTTTTGCTGGACAGGAAAGGGCAGGGTGGAAAGGGCAAGAAAGGCAACTCTTGCCCCATACACCTGCAAGAGGGCCATTGGGAAAAGTTGGGGGTTTAGACCGCGTATCATGCATTGGGTATATACTGCAGTTGACAGACCTATAATGCTATATGGTGTTGTGGTCTGGTGGACGGCACTTCAAAAGTCAACCTACTGCTTTATACTTCACCGGATCCAAAGGATGACTTATTTGGGCATCACAGCCGCACTGAGGATGACACCATCTGATGAACTGAATTTAATGCTACATCTTATGCCTCTGGACATTGTGGCTAGACAAATTGCTGCGACCACTGTCGTGAGGTTAAGGGAGCTTTCTCATTGGGCATGTGGCGGCTACGAACACTGTGTTATCCTTGATACAATATTCGGTGTGTCAGGCAGTATGGATTACACCCTACCTGAGCCGGTTTTTGATAGAAAGTACTGTAGCACTATTCCTGATAAAACCGATTGGAACTGCGATATCCTTGGTTACAGAAGTTACATAGACTTCTATACGATTGGTTGTAAACTAAACGACCAGGTGGGCTTTGGGTGTTCTCTAAAGATATAGAACTGGTCATAACTAACAGGTTATAAGACCACTGCAGTGTGTATCAAGCGGAGATCCTTGCAATTAAGGAAGTCATGAAATGGCTAAGATATAACATCATTACGACGTTTGGCATTAATATCTTCTCAGACAGCCAGGCAGCCATTAAATCCCCGGAGAACGTATTTCTGAACACAAAAACCTCCCTCGACTGTCGCAGATCTCTCAACGATATGGCCGAACAGTTAAAAATTCACCTGTTCTGGGTGCCGGGCCACAGAGATATTCCAAGGAATTGTAAAGCGGACGAGCTTGCACTGGGAACCACCCTACACATTCCAGGGTTACTGGAATCTGTGGATATGCCTCTAGCGACATGAAAGCTAAGTTTTCAGGACCAGGACCGAAGGACAACGATTGATAGATGGTCACAAAGAGGGGGGGCTGTGAGCATTCCAGAACTATGTGGCCTAATCTAGACTCGAAAAGGTTGTTGTTGTTGATGTAGCAGTGTTATACACTGAGGCGGCTGCCCTTGCCGATGAGGTACTCCATCGGGTCAATCCGGTACCTACAACCGGTTGCCATAGAATTGACTCGAAGAGGTCTACCCCTTTGCTGTCACGGGTTAGAACAGTCGTCTCAGTCATTATGTCCGTCATGACAGGTCACTGTCTTATCGGAAAACATGCCGACAGACTGAAGGTTGCCATCAACGAGTTTTGCAGAAGCTTTAGGGACATCGAGGAAGAAGAGACTATAGAACACCTTGTGTGTGCGTGTCGCGCACTAGCAGTCAGAAGGAGTGCCGCTTTAGGTTCTCATTTCTTTGAGAACCTGCCACATAGCGGATATGAACACTCGCAAGTTATTGGGCTTTTAAAGGCGATATGGATGGTTCAACGGTAGGAACTAGAAGGCATCTTCCTTCATCTGTTCCTGTGGTATCACAATGGACGAAAACGTCTAAGTGAGTCTGATGACAGACTGCGACTTAAACCTACTCTAACCTCACCTATATCAGGCTGTTTACCGATTAAGTCCGTACTTGGCACCGATATTAGAAATCATAACAGCACATCTTATGCAAATTTACAGCCAAATAGGTTAAAAATTTTGGCTTCCAGGAGCTCAAGAAGTCAAATCGGGAGATCGGTTTCTATGGGAGCTATATCAGGTTATAAACCGATTCGGACCGTACTAAGTACATTTATTGAAAGTCATAACAGAACACCACATGCAAAATTTCAGCTAAATCTGATAAACATTATGGCTTCCAGGGGCTTAAGAAGACAAATTGGGAGATCTGTTTTTAAGGGAGCTATATTTAAATCTGAACCGATATGACCCTTTTGAAATCCCCAAAGGCCAACATCAATTATAAGTATCTGTGCAAAATTTTAAGCTGCTATCTTTACTCGTTCGATCGCTATCGTGATTTTGACCGACGGACGGGCGGACGGACGGACGTGCGATCGGACGGTTATGGCTGGATCGACTCATAACGTCGAAAGGATCAAGAATATGTGTTGTTTATGGGGTCGTAGACTAATATTTCAAAGTGTTACAAACGGAATGACTAGATTGGTATACTCCCATCCTATGGTGGTGGGTATAACAATTGGGAGTTGATATGGTTCAATCTCGGAACTTTGCCGCGGGTGGTCTTGAATTAAGGCATGGTTCTTGAATTAAGGCAAAATGAATCTTGCCATTGTAAATTTTTTGCACAATCAATTTGTGTTAGTTTGTATGTTCCTTATAGACTCAGAAACGGCTGAACCGATTTGCTTGAAATTTTCACAGATGGTGTATAACAATCCCTTGGTGAAAATAGGGTACCATATTTTTTAATATCTGTAGGGGGGCGGACCCTCCCCCTTACCCTAAATTTCCGAAACGCCAGATTTCGGAGATGGGTGGTATGATTTAAGCAAAATTTTGTGTGCTCTCTTATAGTAACCTTCAAACTAAAATTCAATGTCCAAATTTCGGATGGGGTACATAGGGGGGCGCCCCACCCCTTAAACCTATCACATATGTATATATACACCAATCATGACAATATGGGACTCAAATGAGAGGTATTTGCGAGAAAAATACAAATCTGATATCCAAATGTGGGACCATGTTTCTGGGGGTCCACTCCAACCCCAAAACACCCCTAAAACAGGACTTATTTACTGACCACCGCAATATGGGGCTTAAATAAAAGGTATTTGAGTGTAGAACACGAATCTAATATTAAAATGTGGGACCAAGTGTTTCGGGGGCCGTTTCTCCTCAAAAACATGCCCCAAAGAGGACAAATTTACGACCAAAGCAATATGGCGCTCAAATGAAAGGTCTTTGGAGGTAAAGCAAGCAAGAATCTGATATAAATTTTCGGGAAAAGTGTCTATGGGGCCACTCCATCCCACAACACCACCCAAATAGGGAGTATTTGCTGACCATTGCAAATTGAGGCGCAAATAAGAGGTTTTTTAGAACACGAATCTGATGTATATTTTCAAAGCCAAGTAACTAAGTGGACGCCCCATCCCCCAAACCACCCCCCAAACCATCCCCCAAACCACCCCCCAAACTCAACATGTTTGGCGACTATGGAAAAATGGAGCTCAAATGAGAGGTATTTGGGAGTAAACTATGAATCTGATATCAACATTCGGGACCAACAGTCTGGGGGACGTCCCACCAACATAACAACCCCCAAATAGGACGTATTTCTCACCATGACAATTTGGGTCTTAAAGAGAGTGGAGCTCGCTATTGATAATTTTTAGGGCCATATCTCTTAAATGAAAGGTATTTGAGATTAGAAAACGAATTTGATATCCAATTTTAAGACAATTGCAATGTAGGCTTCATATAAATGATATTTGAGAGTATTTCACGATGCTGAAATTTTTTAGGGCTGAGAGCTTCTGGATGAAAGGTAAAGGGGAGCAGTGCGCAAAATGTATACCCACTTTCGGGACCAATTTTCTGGACCAATCCCCTTTCTCATATGGGGCTCAAATATAAAAAAGAATTGTGTAAATTTTCAGCTCAATAACTCTTGTTTAAGAAAACTTTAGTTTGATTGGAAGGGACAGATAGATGGTCATGGATGATTGTCTTCGAATTTTACGACGATCAGGGATATATTGGGTTGCCCAAAAAGTAATTGCGGATTTTTCATTTAGTCGGCGTTGACAAATTTTTTCACAGCTTGTGACTCTGTAATTGCATTCTTTCTTCTGTCAGTTATCAGCTGTGACTTTTAGCTTGCTTTAGAAAAAAAGTGTAAAAAAAGTATATTTGATTAAAGTTCATTCAAAGTTTTATTAAAAATGCATTTACTTTCTTTTAAAAAAGCCGCATTTACTTTTTGGGCAACCCAATATATAAATAACTTGTGGGGTCGGAAAAGGTCATATCGATGTGTTGAAAATGGAATGACCTAAAGAATATACCCCCATACTACGGTGGTGGGTATAAAAAGCGGTGCTGAAGGCTCATTAGTCGTTGGTTGGAAGATGCAAAGGACTTTTTGGAAGCATGGCATAGACTATGGGGCTTTCCTGGTTGCCGGACCATCAAGATTTAGCGGATGGCAGATTGTGTTTACCATGCTACATTCATATTTGGATCATCCTCTTTCCGAGGTCCTTGATAAGATATACGCGTTGACCACGCGAAGGGTTTGAGCTGGTGCTGTAGATGTTCAAATAGGAGAATTGAAGTGGCTTTAAAAATAGGGGGAAATGGGATTTTTCTGGGTTTTTGACGATCAGGAAGAGTTGGAGTAGTTGAGCACCTGTTGTGCTATACTGCCCTGCTATAACAGATAGAAGATGATTGGTGGACAATTATTTATCGGGCTGGACTACTTTCAGGCATTAAGTCAGTCATTATCGGCTTTTGTAGAAGCTAGGTGGCTGATTGAAGTCTTCTCCGTCTTTATTTTGGTTGTTGTATCCCTAGATTTACAGCAGTAATCAGTATCCCTTCTCTTTTTGCACTTTGGTAGAGCTCCATTTGTATGCAGTTAAAAGCAGCCCAATACCGCTTAGATATCCCCATTGACTAACCTGCATTAATATAAACCAATTTTTATAAAGTCCATTCATTGCTGGAGGTCCTTGGAAAAATGGCAAATAACTTCAAATTAAAACTTTTTTCAATTGAAAATAAATCACTCTCAAGTAGCCTGAAAGCTAGGGCTGTTTAACTAAGAATGCCATTATTTTATTGTACTTTTCAAACTAAGTCTAGCACTGCCATAGTCAATTCCTAAGAATTCCTCAATGCAAAACTTTTCTTATTCATGCGTTTTGTGAAGACGACAAAAAAAAAAATCCCAAATATTTTGTGACTTTTCATTCGTTTCAATTGAAGTGAATAAATAAAATTGGCTTGTTTTGGCTCCAAGGTTCTTTTTTTTCTAGTAGCATTCTTATCAAACATGCATAACGGTTCAGAGCTTTTTTTTTTGCTTTTGCCTATTCGTTATTTAAGCAAAAATGCTGATTAAATCAAGTTTAAAATCTGCTTATTTAAATTTTATCATAACATAGCGGAAATGACAGAGACTTATGTTGGCAATTGCATAATGATAATGGCGAGGCATTTGAAATTTGGACAGAGGCTGAGTCTTTTTCATTTCCGATTTGTTAGCACGAAATTTAAAATTAATTTCCTATTCCTGTTTCCTTTCAAAATTGGTATAGCCGCTTTAAGAAGAGACTCGGGCAAACGAAAAACTTGAGTTCATCATTAAGGTGTGCTTGTGTTGGAGGTCTAGGCTTAGGGACTCATTAAGTAAAATGGTATATTTTGTTCAACATACTAAACTTCTGTCAAACCAGCAAATGTTTAAGTTTCTAGGAACCGAACAATGATGATCGGGAAACTGGTTAACATGGCAGCTATATCAGGTTACAGACTGAGATGTTGGCCGTACCTGGCACAGTTGTCGAAAGTCATAACGAAACACTACTTGCAAAATTTCAGCCAAATCGGACAAAATTTGAGAGTTGTAAGGGTTCAAGAAGTCAGATCGGGAGATTGACTTATATGGGAACTATACAGGCATGGTCAGGGAATAAGTCCTATTTTTGGGGTGCTGGTATGGTCTTTCAGTTATTTCGCCTCAATGTGGATATCATTTTCGTGCTCTATTCCCAAAGACCTTTCATTTAATCCTTATATTGCTGAGGTCGGTAAATATTGGGTTGCCCGAAAAGTAATTGCGGATTTTTTATATAGTCGGCGTTGACAAATTTTTTCACAGCTTGTGACTCTATAATTGCATTCTTTCTTCTGTCAGTTATCAGCTGTTACTTTTAGCTTGCTTTAGAAAAAAAAGTGTAAAAAAAGTATATTTGATTAAAGTTCATTCTAAGTTTTATTAAAAATGCATTTACTTTCTTTTAAAAAATCCGCAATTACTTTTTGGGCAACCCAATATATCAGGTATGGGAGTATTTTTTGAAGGGTGAGTTAGACGCCCATCTAACAGATTCATGCTCTATTTGTTTTATATTTCCATTTGGCGGGTTTTGGAGAGGGTGCGGCCCCCTGGATATCTACCCTAAATAAGGATACCAAATTTCTGTTTTTGAGTTATTAAAAACCAACTAATTTTCTTTTGAATTGCCCCACCCATCTCCCATACCTGGCTTTTTAGAAGAAAACAAAAATGGTAAGGGAAGGGTCCGCCCATCAAAGTTTGGGTGTTAGATCTACTTCATTCTCTTGATTCTCAGATTCATATCCTTCTCCAAAACACCACATTTGAGCTACATGTTGCTATGTGGCTTAGGGGGAGTTTATGGGGTGAGGCCTCCCTGAAACACTTGGTCATAAAACCAATATATCAGATTTGAGGCCCCTTTTTACCATAATCCAAAAATATGTCCAGTTTGGGGGTATATAGGATGGGGTGGCCACCCACGCACTTAGCTCTGAAAAAAATATCGGAAACGTGCTCTACTCTCAAATTTCTTTTTTTTTTTTGAGTCTAAAAACTATAAATATCGAGCTCCACTCTGTTTGAAACCTAAATTGACATGGCGAGCATATAGGTATTATTTGGGAGTTGTTATGGGGGTGGGACGTCCTCTAGACAGTTAGTCCCGAATGTTGACTTCAGATTCGTGGTCTACTTCTAAATACCTTTCATTTGAGCCCCATATTTGTATAGTCGGCAGACATATTCGGTTTAAGGCTGTTTTGGGGAAAGGGCGATAGCTCAGTGACCTGGCTCTGAAATTTAGCCCCATATTGCAAATGTCAGCAAACATGTCCTATTTAGGTGGTGTTATGGGGGGGATGTCCTCTAGACAGTTGGTCCCGTATGATGACTTCAGATTCGTGGTCTACTTCCAAATACCTTTCATTTGAGCCCCATATTTCTATAGTCGGCCGACATGTTCGGTTTGAGGCTGTTTTGGGGGAAGGGCGGCAACTCAGGGACCTGGATCTGAGATTTAGCCCCATATTACAATTGTCAACAAAGACGTCCTATTTAGGTGGTGTTATGGGGGGGGGGGGGGGCGTTTGTCCTATAGACAGTTGGTCCCAAATGCTGACTTCAGATTCGTGGTCTACTTCCAAATACCTTTCATTTGAGCCCCATATTTCTATAGTCGGCCGACATGTTTGGTTTGAGGCTGTTTTGGGGGATGGGTGGCAACTCAGTGACTTGGCTCTGATTCGTATTCTACTTTAAAATACCTCTTAATTGAGCTCAAAATTGCAATTTTCAGCAAATACGTCCTATTTAGGTGGTGTTATGGGGGTGGGGTGGCCCAATAGAAACTTTTTCCTGAATATTGATATCAGATTCGTACTTTACTCCCAAAGACCTTTCATTTGAGATCCATTTTGCTTGGGTCGTAAATTTTTCCTGACCCATATTGCACTGGTCAGTAAATAAATCCTGTTTGGGGGGTGTTTTGGGGAAAGCGAGGACCCCCAGAAACTTGGTCCCACATTTGGGTATCAGATTCGCATTCTACTCGCAAGTACCTTTCATTTGAGTCCCATATTGCCATGGTCGGCAAACATGTCCGATTCAGGGGTGTTTTGGGGGTTGGGGTGGTCCCCCAAACACTTGGTCCAACAATTGGATATTCAAATCTAGACCGATCTGAGCCAAATTGCAAAAAGATGTCGAAAGGCATTATTCAACTCACTGTCCCAAATTTCGGCTACATCGAACAATAAATGCGCCTTTTATGGGCTCAAGACCTTAAATCGAGAGTTCGGTCTATATGGCAGCTATATCCAAATCAGAACCGATCAGGGCCAAATTGAAGAAAAATGTCGAAGGTCCTAAGACAACTCACTGTCCCAAATTTCAGCAAAATCGGATAATTAGTGTGGCTTTTAAGGGCCTAAGACCCTAAATCGGCGGATCGGTCTATATGGCAGCTATATACAAATCTGGACCGATCTGTGCTATATTGCAGAAGTATATTTAGGGGCTTAAATTAACTCACTGTCCCAAATTTCGGCGACATCGAACAATAAATGCGCCTTTTATGGGCGCAAGACCTTAAATCGAGAGATCGGTCTATATGGCAGCTCTATAGAAATTTGGACCGATCTGGGCCAAATTGCAGAAATATATCCAGGGGCCTAACGCAACTCCCTGTCCCAAATTTCAGCAAAATCGAACAATAAATGCGCCTTTTATAAGCCCAAAATCTTAAATCGAGAGATCGGTCTATATGGCAGCTATATCCAAATCTGAACCGATCTTAGCCAAATTGAAGAGAGATATCAAAGGGCCCAACACAACTCACTGTCTCTAATTTCAGCAAAATCGAACAATAAATGCGCCTTTTATAAGCCCAAAACCTTAAATCAAGAGATCGGTCTATATGGCAGCTATATCCAAATCTAAACCGATCTGAGCCATATTGAAGAAGGATGTCGAAGAGCCTAACACAACTCACTGTCTTAAATTTCTACAAAATCGGATAATAAATGTGGCTGTTATGGGCCTAAGACCCTAAATCTGCGGATCGGCCTATATGGGGGCTATATCAAGATTTAGTCCGATGTAACCCATCTTTGAACTTAACCTGCTTATGAACAAAAAAAGATATCTCTATTTTTAAAGACTGTAGCGTGATTTCAACAAACAGACGGACGGACATGTCTAAATCGTCTTAGATTTTTACGCTGATCAAGAATATATATACTCTATAGGGTCGGAAACGGATATTTCGATGTATTGCAAACGGAATGACAAAATTAATATACCCTCGTCTTTCGGTGGTGGGTATAAAACATATGGTATCCCAAGTGGTAGTTTTGACATATGATTTTGAATGTGGATAACCAATATAATACGGTAACAGTAGCCCTGAATATCTTGATCGCCACTTTCCAAATTTATGACATTATGGGGCTCAAACAAAATCGTTAACCAACGCGATGTTGATATTACTTCAGGGTCCGCTCCTAAACTCCTCCTTTCACACCGGCCATGTGTACCTAGCATGGCACCAAAAGCAAGAGATTGAAGTAGATCTAACATCCAAACTTTAATGGGCGGACCCTCACCTTACCCTCCCTTTACCCTCGCCTTACCCTCGCCTTACCCTCGCCTTACCCTCACCTTACCCTCGCCTTACCCTCGCCTTACCCTCGCCTTACCCTCGCCTTACCCTCGCCTTACCCTCGCCTTACCCTCGCCTTACCCTCGCCTTACCCTCGCCTTACCCTCGCCTTACCCTCGCCTTACCCTCGCCTTACCCTCGCCTTACCCTCGCCTTACCCTCGCCTTACCCTCGCCTTACCCTCGCCTTACCCTCGCCTTACCCTCGCCTTACCCTCGCCTTACCCTCGCCTTACCCTCGCCTTACCCTCGCCTTACCCTCGCCTTACCCTCGCCTTACCCTCGCCTTACCCTCGCCTTACCCTCGCCTTACCCTCGCCTTACCCTCGCCTTACCCTCGCCTTACCCTCGCCTTACCCTCGCCTTACCCTCCCTTTACCATCCCCTTACTCTCCCCTTACTCTCCCCTTATCCTCCCCTTATCCTCCCCTTACCTTCGCCTTACCCTACCTTACCCACCTCTTACCCTATTTTCAAAAACGTCAGATCTCGAAGATGGGTGCTAATAATAACCCAAAAACAGAATTTTGGTATACTTATTTAGGGTGGGATATGGAGGGGGACCGCCCCACCTCAATAGCCAGCCAAATGGAATAAAAACCAATAATGACAATATGGGACTCAAATGTAAGGTATTTGAGACCAGAGCACGAATGTGATATATGGGGAGACGCCTCACCACCAAAAACACCCCCATACCGGATATATATACCGACCATAGCAATTTGTGGCTCAAATGAAAGGTATTTGGAAGTGAAGCACCAATATAATATACACGTTGACACGAAATAACCGTACCTCCATGCAGAACTTATTTCCTGACATGACAGTGTAGGGCTCAGATAAGCTAAGAGAGTGAAAGAAAGTGCAGCGGAGCAGGCCCTGTCCAGCTAGTATCTTCTATACGTAGGGGTTGAGTCACATTCGATCAGATTTTTATACCCACCACCGTAAGATAGGGGGTATATTAATTTTTCTGTTTTGTCATTCCGTTTGCAACACATCGAAATATCAATTTCCGACCCTACAAATTATATATATTTCGGATCGTCGTAAAATTCTAAGACGATTTAACGATGTCCGCGGGTCTGTCCATCTATCCGTCTGCCCGTCCGTCTGATGTAATCACTCTACAGCCTTCAAAAATTCAGATATTGAGTAGATATTTTGCATATATACGTCTTTTTGATTCACGCTGGTCAAGTTCTTGAACGGGCCAAATCGATTTTCCGATAAAGGGTCTAAAGCCCATAAAAGCTTTATTTATTGTCCAATTTCGCTGAAATTTGAAACTGTGATTTATTTTAGGCCTCCCGAAATCTGCCTTAAGTATGGTTTAGATCAGACTACATTTAGATATAGCTGCCATATAGACCGATCTCCCGATAAATGATCTGAAGCCCATAAAAGCTTTATTTATTGCCCAATTTCGCTGAAATTTGAAACAGTGAGTAGTTTTAGGCTTCCTAACGTAGGACCTAAATATGGTTCAGATCAGACTATATTTAGATATAGCTGCCATATAGACCGATCTCCCGATAATGGGTCTGAAGTCCATAAAAGCTTTATTTATTGCCCAATTTCGCTGAAATTTGAAACAGTGAGTAGTTTTAAACCTCCTAACATAGGACCCAAATATGGTTCAGATCGGACTATATTTAGATATAGCTGCCATATAGACCGATCTCCCGATAATGGGTCTGAAGTCCATAAAAGCTTTATTTATTGCCAATTTCGCTGAAATTTGAAATAGAGAGTTATTTTAGTCCTCTCGAAATCTACCCTAAGTATGGTTCAGATCGCACTGTAGTTAGATATAGCTGCCATATAGACCGATCTCCCGATAATGGGTCTGAAGCCCATAAAAGCCCCATTTATAACCCGATTTCGCTGAAATTTGAAACAGTGGGCAAAACAGTGGGCAGTTTAAGGTCTCCCTACATTTTTTCATTCTTATGTCAATAGCTTACATAATCCTTACACACTTTGTCCAATTTTTTGAAATTTTAAATTGTGTTCTGTTCTAAAGGCTCCGACAGGCGACCCAAATTTGATGCATATCCGACCATATTTACATATAGCTGCCATATAGACTGATACGCCGATTAAGCTGGAATTCGGAAGAGTAAGCTTGACAAGGTCCATCGGTATCTGACCCAAATAAGGTATATATCGGATCGACCTGCCTATTTATAGTCCCAGATTAGCATTTCGAGATATTACAAAAGGTTATGACTAGAGCAGTATCCCCCTATCCTATGTTGGAGGTTACAACAATGATGCAGGTGTGGAAAACACTCTGGTATCTCGGGAAGGTTTCATACCCCTCTGCTCTATAAAGCAATATAATAATACAATACTTAATTTTGTTTAATTCAAAAAATAATGTACACACATTACCTATGTTACTCAAGATGGTTCATTTTATCTCCATTTTCCATGGTCTATCAAAATCTCGTTTACTAGCTATAGGTAATTACCACAAATTAGATGTTGGCCAGCAGATACATGGGCTATTTGTTGGAATTATTCTCCTAATGACTTGGAAAAATAACAGAAATTTTCGTATGCTTGTTCACTTAGTGATGTCAACAGCACAGACGAAATGCCACACGCATTGAGAGGTGGGTTTTTTGAGCATGCAGTCAACAGCACCTACAGGAGGCCGACAAACGCACAATGATCCACAGGCGCTGTGTATGCGATGGTATGTCACAAAAAGGCCACAACTGTAATTACATTAATATTTTATCAGCTAATCCTGGAATTAGGTTGCAGTGGGGCAACATGGACCTTGGCATACGCCTATCGGTATGCCACAAAGGCTAAGGCAGTAAGCTAGACCACAATTGTTGGTCATGTGCATGATTCGTAGCAGGTAAACTGACAATGATGTGTAAAACAATTATCATATAGGGGGTATATAATTAAAATGCCATGCCATTTTCCATCGGTATGAAATTCATTTGTTGTCCCTGGCATACGCCTGGCATAGTTCCTAAAAGGGGTTCGAGTGATGGTTTTATTGATTACTCTTTATAAAAAATGCATGTGTTTACTTTGGTTAATTGAGTGGCTTGTGTTTTTTTTTCCAAATAGGCGTTACGTCTTCTTACCATAGATTTCTTTTTTTGCCTTTGTCTATGGCTAATGTCTGTTCATTTGTCATGGGAATGTTGGTCTACTTTATTTTGCAATTCATTGACTTTAAGGGAATGGCCTTGTTCTATTCGAGCCAAGTCTCTGGGCAAGACGTAATTTAATTTACATTTGTCTGGACATACAGGCATTTCTATAATCGTTAGAATGTTATGGAAATGGTTGAGAAAAGACAAAACGAAATTTTAAATCAACAAATCATAACACATTAAATCTGGCTGGATCGAACTTTGTATGAGTACCATGACATATATATTGGGTTGCCTAAAAAGTAATTGCGGATTTTTCATATAGTCGGCGTTGACAAATTTTTTCACAGCTTGTGACTCTGTAATTGCATTCTTTCTTCTGTCAGTTATCAGCTGTTACTTTAAGCTTGCTTTAGAAAAAAAGTGTAAAAAAAGTATATTTGATTAAAGTTCATTCTAAGTTTTATTAAAAATGCATTTACTTTCTTTTAAAAAATCCGCAATTACTTTTTGGGCAACCCAATATTTATATCTTACTAGCTGAACCCGGCCCGCTCCGCTGCGCCCGATAATGCTATGTCGGAAAAGAGTACTCTAAATGTGAAAATTTCTGCCTAATTTCATTTGAAAATGTATTCCAATTTTCCTGTGGATTTTTCTACTCCCAATGTCTCTTATTTAAATCCCACACTGCAATGGTCAGTGAAATTTGGACCCCTAGAGACTTGGTCCCAAAAATGATGAATCTTTCACACAGTACGCTCGAGAGTATCTTGTATGCGATGGGGAGGAGACTTATTCCTATGTAGTTGGCACATTCCGTCTTGTATCCTTTTTTGTGTACGGGACATAGTATCCAGATTGCGCAGACAAGCTGATGCATACGCCTTATCAGCGTGTCGCCTCTGGTCTTAAATAGTTCAGCGGGTAACCCGTCAGCTCCTGCTGCCTTGTTGTTCTTTAGTTGGGTCACTGCTTCTTGGACCTCATTCTGCTTAGGAGGTAAACATTCTATACCATCATCAGGGATTTAGTTCTGCGGTATCCTCTTCGCCGCCAACGTCGGACACTAGCAATTGGGTAAAATGTTCTTGCCATACCCTCACCATGTTATCTGTGTCAGTTACCATATTTCCTTCTTTGTCCCTGCAGGAGGATGTGCCTGCTTCAAAGCCATCGGTTTGATGTTTAATTCTTTGGTAGATTTTCCGGACTTTATTTTGACTCCCGTATATTTCAATTCGCTCACACTCACGTCTTTCCATTTCCTTTTTCATTCTGCGGAATAGACGTTTCTCTTCTCTCCTTTTCTTCCGATACATCTCCTTTATCTGCATGTTATCTGCGTCAGTTGCTAGATTTCCTTCTTTGTCTCTGCAAGAGGATGTGCTTGCACCAAAGCTATCCAAGCCATGATGTTTAACACTTTGATAGATTTTGCGAACTTCATTCTGACTCCTGTACATCTCAATTCGCTCACACTTACGTCTTTCCATTTCCTTTTTCTTTCTGCGGAATAAACGTTTCTCTTCTCTCCTTTTCTCCCGATACCTCTCCTTCATTTGGCGCGTTGCTACTGATTGCAGGGTTGCTTTATATGCCGCATTTTTGACTTCAGTAGTATCTCGACACTCTTGGTCGTACCATGGGCTTTTTGGAGAAGGCTTCCGGTACCCAAGTTTGGATTTCGCGGCATTTTCTATGGAGTGGGCAATAGGTTGCCACTGCGCTATTATATCATCGGAACAAGGTGTGCTTTCATCAAGCAGTTGGGTCAGTCGAGTGGAGGATGCCGCTGCCATTTGTTGTGTTTGCAGCTTTTCAATGTCCAGCTTCTGTGTGTCAGTGTCAGATCGTACTTTCCTCGCCATGTTAAAACGGGAGCGAACCAAATACCTTACCATTAGAGCTACATATTGGCGTGGTCGAAAAATGTTTACCCATTGGGGGGTGTATTTATGGGAAAGGGGTGATGCCTTAAATGCATGGTCCTACATTTGAATATCAAATTCGTATTCTACTCCCACATACTTTTATTTGAGCACCATATTACGATAGTCAGTAAAAAATTGGTGTGGGATATTTTGGGTAAGGGGTAGGACCCCAGTAAATTGGTCCCAAAAGTGGGTAACAATTCTTGCTCTACCCCCCAATTCCTTTCATTTAATCCCCACATTGACATGGTTGGTAAATCTGTCCGATTTAAGGGTGTTTTGGGGAGTGGGGTGGTCCTCCCCATCACTAAGCCCAGAAAATATATCAACAACGAGCTCTAGTCTCATATTGCCATTGGCCTTAAAATTGGATATCAAATTCGGTTTCAAATCTCCATTCACTTAAATCCCTTCTTGAAAAATCCAGCAAATATGTCCCGTTTGGGGTATGGGCCCTAAAAACTATGAATATCGAGCTCCACAGTCTTGAAGACCCAAAGTGTCTTGGTGAGCAAATACGTCCTACATGGGGGTTGTTATGGTGGTGGGACGTCCCCTAGACAGTTGGTCCCGAATGTTGATGTCAGATTCATGGTCTACTCCCAAATACCCTTCATTTGAGGTCCAATTTTCCATAGTCGGCAAACATGTCCGGTTTGGGAAGTGTTTTGGGGGATCTGACGGCCACTCAGTGACTTGACTTTGAAAATATATATCAGATTCGTGTTCTACTCTAAAATACCTTTTATTTGAGCCTCATATTGCAATTGTCTGTAAATATTTCCTATTTGGGTGGTGTTATGAGGGTGGGGTGGCCCCATAGACACTTTTCCCGAACATTGATATCAGATTCGTGCTTTATTTCCAAAGACCTTTTATTTAAGTCCCATATTGGGGTATGTTCTCGGGAGTGAGCGGTCCCCCAAACACTTGGTCCCACATCTGGATATCAGATTCGCGCTCTACACTCAAATACCTTTTATTTAAGCCCCATATTGCCATGGTCAGTAAATAAGTCCTGCCTGGGTGGTGTTTTGAGGAAGGGGAGGATCCCTAGAAACTTTGTCCCAAATTTGAACATCAGATTCGTATTTTACTCTAAAATATCTTTCATTTGAGTCCCATATTTTCATGGTTGGTAAATATGTCCGATTTAGCGGTGTTTTGGAGGTTGGGGTGGTCCCCTAAATACTTGGTCCGACAATTGGATATCAGATACGTTTTCTAATCTTATATACCTTTCATTTGAGTCGCATATTGGCGTGATTGGTGTATACATATATTTGGTGGGTCATCCGCATCTCCCCTTAGGATTTTCGCCGTCCTACCGATCATCTGCTGTTTCACTGTGTTCGTCAACCACGCCCTTATCTCGGACTGCGTCGACCCGAAAGGCTTCGGGTTAAACAAGTTCATTGATGGCAGTACAGCGACCGTTTCGCTGTTTCCCTGCTTTCGTCGACCTCGTCCTTAACTCGGACTGCGTCGACCCGAAAGGCTTTGGGTTAGCCAAGTTTATTGACAGCAGTTCTCTGGCCTTCACTGACAAATTGTCTGCTCTTTCATTCCCCTTAGTTCGCTAAGATCCGCCATCCATACGATGCGCCATCCTCAGAGAATGCGTTAATCTTCTTCTTACACTGCAAGACTGTACCTGACCTTACCGTCCTGGTTTTTTATTGCCCTTATTGCCATTTTGCTGTCCGCTAAGTTGTTTACACTCACGCATTCCGTGATCGCCCTTATATATGGCTGCAGGATCGTATTGTGGTCAGGCATTCGAAAACAGATCTCAGTCCCTAGGTCCTCGATGTGAATGCCCAGGCCCACTCTGTTCTTTAGCTTTGATCTATCTGTAACGCGTGATTTCTCAGATGGCAATACCAGAGTTCCGTCAATCCAAGACTGTGCCGATGACATCAGTGTCTCGCACTCTCACTCTATACTAATCTAGGCATTTCGTTTCTAACACCTCATAATGTAGTTCTGCGAACCCGTCCATCCCTTCATCCGTCTCTGCTTCCATCTCTTCACCCGTCCCTCCGTCCGTCTCTCTGCCCGTCCGTTACGACATTCATTCCTCCCTCCGATCCCCGTCCGGTCCCCGTTCTGCAGCTCCATCCGTCGCACCATCCGTCGCACCATCCGTCGCACCATCCGTCGCACCATCCGTCGCACCATCCGTCCCACCATCCGTCCCTCCATTCGCTCCTTCATCCGGAGAGAAGAACAAAGCAGCCCTTCCCCGTCCGAACCCTCCATCCGTCCCTCCATCCGTCCCTCCATCCGTCCCTCCATCCGTCCCTCCATCCGTCCCTCCATTCGCTCCTTCATCCGGAGAGAAGAACAAAGCAGCCCTTCCCCGTCCGAACCCTTCATCCGTCCCTCCATCCGTCCCTCCATCCGTCCCTCCATCCGTCCCTCCATCCGTCCCTCCATCCGTCCCTCCATCCGTCCCTCCATCCGTCCCTCCATCCGTCCCTCCATCCGTCCCTCCATCCGTCCCTCCATCCGTCCCTCCATCCGTCCCTCCATCCGTCCCTCCATCCGTCCCTCCATCCGTCCCTCCATCCGTCCCTCCATCCGTCCCTCCATCCGTCCCTCCATCCGTCCCTCCATCCGTCCCTCCATCCGTCCCTCCATCCGTCCCTCCATCCGTCCCTCCATCCGTCCCTCCATCCGTCCCTCCATCCGTCCCTCCATCCGTCCCTCCATCCGTTCCTCCATCCGTCCCTCCATCCGTCCTTCCCCCCGAAGATAATTTTAAATGGTATGGAGACATTTATTCCAGTTAAGGCTATAACAGCTAAATCGGACGACAAAAGTTGGTTTAACCAGACAATACTGAAGTGCTGCGCAAGTTGGCAAGATCTTCGTGAGCTTAGGCGCGAAAAATTTCTCCGCCCGACCCTCCGTCCGAACATAATTTTAAATGGAATGAGGACATTTATTCCAGTTAAGACTAAATCAGACGACAAAAGTTGCTTTAACCAGACATACAGAGATGCTATCAGATCGAAAGAGGTGGCATTCAGGTACTGGCCCTTGGATAAAAATGCCAATACTGAACTGCTGCGAAAGTTGGCAAGATCTTCGTGTGCTTAGGCGCGAAAAAATTCTCCGCCAGACCCTCCGTCCGACCATAATTTTAAATGGAATGAGGACATTTATTCCAGTTAAGACTATAACGGCTAAATCAGACGACAAAAGTTGCTTTAACCAGACATACAGAGATGCTATCAGAACGAAAGAGGTGGCATTCAGGTACTGGCCCTTGGATAAAAATGCCAATACTGAACCAGTGCGCAAGCAGGCAAGATTTCCGTGTGCCAATGTGCTTAAGCGCAAAAAATTTCTTTAAGAACAGCGTCTGCGTCTTGCGTCTACACGAGGAAGTAAGAACTTTTGGTCGTTTGCGAAAAGGGTAGTTCTTCATCTATTCTAACTCTTGTTAAGGATGATCAAACGTTCAATGACGCGGTTGATAAGGCTAACCTGTTGGCTAACATATTTGCAGGGAACTCTTCCCTACCGGATAGCAATCAACCACTCCCCTCAATCGAATATGTATCTGGCGTCTTGTCCCAAATATTTTTTCAAACTCATGGAGTTAAAAGGGTTCTTGAGAATCTCGAGGTAAATAAATCCCCGGGCCCGGATGGCTTATCAACACTTGTCTTGCGCAAGTGTTCATTGATGCTCGCTCGTCCATTACGCAACCTTTTAAACCTTGCCTACCGTTCGGGAGTCTTCCCGGCACGTTGGAAAGTTGCGAACGTTCGGCCAATACCCAAGAGGGGTGAGGCAAACAACCCTGCGAATTATCGACCAATTGCGATGTGCTCCGCTCTCTCCAAGGTCATGGTATGGTTAATCACTATCTTGTTAGGCATTTAGAGTCGAATGGCCTTCTTAGCGACCAACAGTATGGGTTCCGCAGAAATCGCTCCACGGGCGACCTCATGACACTACTGTCGGAACGTTGGAGTCGCTCAATCCACCAGTTTGATGAAAGTAAGGTTGTGGCTCTGGATATCTCCAAGGCATTTGATAGGGTCTGGCACGGTGCACTACTACCAAAGCTTGTCGCATTTGGTGTCGGTAATGGCTTCGTTCGATTTATTTCGAGATTTCGAAAAGATCGCACTATTCGAGTCGTTATAGATACGGGCCTCATCCAATGAACATAAATTAACAGCAGGTGTACCCCAGGGCTCTGTTCTTTCTCCTTCTCTTTTTCTTATTTCCATTGGCGATCTATTGGGTCAGACCTCAAATCCGATGTACTCATTTATGGATGACAGTTGTCTCTGTCATTTGTACTCATTCGGTCATAGGCTGAGTCTTCGAGAGATTGAGGACAAGAGGCGGGTTATGGACGATATACTCTGCCAGGATTTGCTGGCCATTTCTGAGTGGGGTCGAATGAATCGAGTAGATTTTAATTTCACGGAAGACTCAGTGCTGCTTGTTGTCACACAAACGATTCACTGACCCATTACGATCATTTTGTCCATCTACGGTGTAGATGTTGAGCAATCAGAAGCTCTTGATGTTCTGGCCATGAAAATACAAAGTGATGTCCGTTGGGCAAAACATGTATTCGAAGTGTCGAAAGGTTTCCTTTAACGGTGTAAGAATTACTTCACTCTGTCTGATCTTCTTAACATCTACACCACTATCATAAGGCCGAAAATGGAGTACAACTCACATGTATTGGCTGGAGCTTCAAAATCATCCCTGGAGCTAGAGGACCGTGTACAGAGGAGAGCGATGGCGTTGATTGGGGACAGTGGGGTACCCAACTCTATTGCCTCCCTTCATCATCGTCGCAATGTGGGTTTGTTTGAAGCTGTTCTATCGGTACTTTCGTCTTCTTATTCCTGATGTAAGGATGTTTGTCAGGGATACTAGACTTTCCAGGAACTCACAACCGCACAATGCATTATAGAGACAATTCTTATTTAGCCCGAACCGTTCATATGTGGAATCGACTTCCGGCTTATATTTTTCGCACCCACTTTGACATCCAAAGGTTTAAGACAAATGTCAATAAGCACTACATCCTTCCCCCCCCCCAATTCCAAATTTCCTCTCGCCCACGTAATGCACTGCATTCATAGGGGACATCCCCTGCGAGTTGGCCGATAGAAAAAAAATTTATACAAATTTCATTCATAGGGGCCATCCCCTGCGTGTGGGCCGCCAGAAAAAAAAATTATTACAAAAATGCTTCAAGTGGTGTTTTGTTATGGTTTCCAACAGCCTTGTCCAGTATGGTCCATATCAAGTTATAACTTGCCATATCTCCTATAAAACCGATCTCCTTATTGGATAATTTGTCATATTCTGCCCATAATGGATGGTGATATGGCCTGGCCGAGCTTAACACCCATTTACATGTCAATCGAATTAACAAAATTTGTTTAAGCCCTTATTTGCACGAATCTCCTTGTCTTAGTTTATTGTCTGCTACCTTTTTTTTGTGGCTGTGGCCATGTAGCTTTTCTTTTGCTTTTAAACGTTCACAACAACTTTGATAAATTTCCACATAAAACCAATTTGACAGTTTCACAAAATTTAATTTACCTACAAGATGTGGCAACAGCAACTTGAAGATAATATGTGTGGCAGGGATAATATATGTGGCTAAGTGTGTGCATTCGCATATCAAATGATGAAAGGCAACTGAGATTGCTTCGAGCGTAACGGTTAACCTTGAGAAGTTGCCAAGCTATGTTTGAGCAAAATGTTAATTAAAACCACTTCAACCATCATAAGTTTATACCCAAATCATTTCCGCTTTTCAACATCTGCTCGACAAGGAATATGAAATTTTGTGGGGTTGCACAATGAAAAAAACCAGAAAAAGGAGAAAAAAAAGAAAACAAATGAACTTCCAAGGCTTCTTTGAATTGAGTGATGATGAAGAGAACCACTTATGCCTCAGAATTTGCATCAGAATTGAAATCATTGTTCCCTATGCTGATGGCTGGCTGGCTGCTTAATTGACTATTCCTATATCATGTATTATTAACACGTAATTTAATGCCACTTGGTTGATGGCGAAGATGATGATGATGATGATGAAAATGCCAAGCAATCGCTTCAACTTAAACAATTTTCCCTCTAAGTTTTGAGTCGCATTCTAATATGTGTTGGGTTTTTTTTTTGTTCCTTTAGAGGAGGTACTCCTCTAAAAATCCATAAACAAATTCTTCAAGAGGGGGTGAGCTTGTAAGTGTTTTGTTTTTCTTTTGGCTTTCTTGTTTAAGGGCCAAGTAAGAGCATTGTTTGGATGTAATTATCGTAAAACCTCTTAAAAGGCAATTTGTAAAGGCATTAGGCATCAAAAGCAATGCAAACACCAACAGTAATGCTATAAACGTCAAGAATACGGATATGATACAATACAAAAAAAACAAAAAAAAAAAAAAACAGAAACAACACACACCGCAGCAAAACCACCTCAACAATGGGAACATCACAACAAAACGTAGGCAAGAATAACGAAAAACAAACCCCAATAACAAGGGGCAATAGTTAAAACCCAGTTAAGAAATAGAAATTAAAAGAGGGCTAAGAAAAAAAACTATTTGGTATCTACCAAAACAACGGAAACAGCAATGAAACAAACACATACATCCATCACATTACGGCCTAGCATTGGCTTGCATCATAGCGTATACTTTACGTGGTTTCTTTTTTCAACAGCAATCATACGCCCCCATTTCCTGGCTCTACATAAGTGTTGTGTGTGTGATATGTTGCGCCAGTCATTAAAACCTAAAATTTACCGTTTCTCAAGTGGTTAAGCTGGAACACCCTACCTCAGGTTATAGTACACTTGGACATCGCTTTAGAGATATGGAAACAAGAGGTGGGCAAGTGAGATGTCGTATCAAGCGTGATTAATGTGATTTTTGAATGAGATCTAAATCCAATAATGACTGTGATTGAATTAAAGTTCTTCTTGCATGAGCGGGAGTGAATGAAATTCGATATCGATTTCGATATCTGACAAGTGCAAATATTTAGGAGTGATCTTGAATAGGAAACTTAATTCTAAGTGTCATATTCAGGAGCTTACTGAGAAGGCTCACAGATGTTGGGCACTATGTAGACAGCCGTAAGCTCGAAATCCAAGGATAGTCCACTAGCTCTAGAGGAGCGTGATTAGACCAATACTTACTTACGCCTCAATAGCTTGGTGGACTGCTTTGGAGAAAAAGTGCAAGATAAGGACCATACAACAGGTTCAGAGAACATGTTGTCTTGGCATAGGCGGAGTGATAGGGACCACGCCCTCTAGGGCACTGGAGACTATTCTTGATAACCGACCCATTGACATACAGATTAAGTGTGAGGCAGCCACTGCGGCTATGAGACTTAAGGCGATGGGAGAATGGATTGAGGATGGGAGCAGCTCATACCATAGCGGTATAATCGAGGCGACGATAGGAAACCTGGAAGGAAGGGAAGAAGTTTCCGATCGGAGATGAACCTTGAAGTCGAGTGCGAGGTACTGCTGCCATCGGCACAGTCTTGGATTGACGTAACCCAGAGAGTGGGTCTGAGGGTTTACATTGAGTACCCAGGGACTGAGATCTGTTTTAGACTGCCTGACCATAATACGGTCCTGCAGGCGGAGATGAGGGCGATCACGGAATGCGTGAATAATCGAGGCAACGATAGAAAGGTTTCCAATTGCATACCTGCGATAAACCCTTCAGTCGAGTGCGAGGCACTGCTACCATCAGCACAGTCTTGGATTGACGGAACGCTAGCATTGCCATGTGGAGGATGATATAGCACGGATGGATCAAAGCTAGAGGACAGAGTGGGCCTGGGGGTTCTACATTGAAAACTCAGGGACTGAGATCTGTTTTAGATTGCCCGACCATAATTCGGTCCTGCAGGCAGATGCGGGCGATCACGGAATGCGTGAATAATCGAGGCGACGATAGGAAACCTGGAAGGAAGGGAAGAGATTTCCGATCGGATATCTGAGATGAACGTAGAAGTCGAGTGCGAGTGCGAGGTACTGCTGCCATCGCACAGTCTTGGATTGACGGAACCCAGAGAGTGGGTCTGGGGGTCTACATTGAGTACCCAGGACTGCAATCTGTTTTAGACTGCCAGACCATAATATGGTCCTGCAGGCAGAGATCATGCGATCACGGAATGCGTGAATAATCGAGGCAACGATAGAAAACCTTTAAGGAAGGAAAGAGGTTTCCGATCGCATACCTGCGATGAACCCTTCAGTCGAGTGCGAGGCACTGCTACCATCAGCACAGTCTTGGATTGACGGAACCCTAGTATTGCCATCTGGAAAATCATGTTAGACGGATGGATCAAAGCTAGAGGACAGAGTGGGCCTGGGAGGTCTACATTGAGTACCCAGGGACCTAGATCTGTTTTAGACTGCCAGACCATAATATGGTCCTGCAGGCAGAGATGCGTTCTCAATGGGTTCTCAATGTAAACCCCCAGACCCACTCTGTCCTCTAACTTTGATCCATCTGTGTAACATTATCTACCAGATGGCAATACTAGGGTTCCGTCAATCGAAGACTATGCCCATCGCAGCAGTGCCTCGCACACGACTTCAAGGTTCATCTCAGGTATCCGATCGGAAATCTCTTCCCTTCCTTCCAGGTTTCCTATCGTAGCCTCGATTATACAGCAATGGTATGAGCTGCTCCCATCTTCAATCCATTTTCTTATCGCCTTAAGTCTCATAGCCGTAGTGGCTGCCTCACACTTAATCTGTATGTCTTTGGGTCGGATATCTAGAATAGTCTCTAGTGCCCCAGAGGGCGTGGTCCTCTGGACTCCGCCTATGCCAAGACAACATGTTCTCTGAACCTGTAGTATGGTCCTTATGTTGCACTTTTTCTCCATAGCAGTCTACCAAACTACTAATCACATGCCGGTAGAGCCAGTGGACTATCCTAGGATTCCACCCCCATTTCGAGCCTACAGCCCGTCTACATAGTTCCCAACATCTGTGAGCCTTCTCAGTACGCTCAATACGCTTCGTTGACTTTAAGATTAATCGACGATTCATTTTGATTGGTGCATGTGTGTGTGTGTGTGTGTGTGTGTGTGTGTGTTAGAATGTTTGTGTAATGAGTTGTGTAAATGGCCCAAATGATAATTTGTTTGGCAATATGATTACTATGCCTGAGAGGCAACTGAATTCATACATTGTTGACAAGATTGCAAACATCTGGCTAAGCCATGATGTTTATTTTGGCCCATAAACACAAAAGGAAGGCCAATATGTGTTGTGGCATATTTTGGGTTCATATTCTGTATATTTGTCAACAAAATGAGTGGGATGATGAGGGGAAGGGAGGCGTGGTTGTGTTTGCTTATTTTCAGCATACACCCCACAATGTCTCCATGAGCATGTGAGATATTTTGTGTGTGTGTGTGTGTGTGTGTGTGCCTGTTTAAAGTGTGAACAACCCTCTCCTGTAAGATACGTGACCAGGTCCAGACAAACAGCTCCTTGTCAATTCTGCCTGGCTAAGTGACATTGATGAGCTGTCTCACCATGACATCATTACCAACTACCCACTCATAGTAGCACTCAGTGTTTGCTTATGCCGACCACGTTTTACTTTTTGACACTTTATATCTGTTAGGCATAGTTCATCATTCAAGTCGTTGTCTACCTTTTAGGAAATTCTATTGCATTCATCACTCTCCCTCTACGCCACACCTCACCCTCCGCCACACCTTTCCACTTTGGATTGCGTCTGTAAATACTGTAGGTTTTGTTTAATCTTAGAGCTTTTCATGACCTTGCCATGGCTTGTAACAAAATTTCATCGGTTTCGCCGGCTTTTTATTTTCACGCCATGATGATGTTGTGCCCACAAAGAGAAACAGGCGAAAAAAACAAAAAATAAACAAATGTGGGAAATTGTATTTGACGCTGGCATTGCGGCAAAGGTACGCCCCAGCGTTTGGCATTCTTTTGTATGCCACGCCAAAGGTTCACTTGCTGTGTAATTCTACTTTTGGGATAGGGGTTAATATCAAAAGCCTTTTGATTAGATCAACAACAACAAAATGGAATTCATTTTCACACAGATAGCAGAGGGGGCTTTGCAATGCTGTTGAGTTGTTTTTGCTTTGTGTGTTTGGAAATGTCAAAATTGAGAGTGGAAATAGACCAAAATGAAAATTTAATGGTAAAATGGAGGTTTTTAGACATAAAGAGGTTCAGGGGGTGGTTTATTGTTTCATATGCTGATATGACAGATTTCTCTAAAGACAAAATTTCCATGAAAAATTTCTCTACAGACAAAATTTCCATGAAAAATTTCTTTACAGACAAAATTTCCATGAAAAATTTCTCTAAAGACAAAATTTCCATGAAATTTTCTCTACAGACGAAATTTCCATGAAATTTTCTCTAAAGACAAAATTTCCATGAAAAATTTCTCTAAAGACAAAATTTCCATGAAAAATTTCTCTATAGACAAAATTTCCATGAAAAATTTCTCTTAAGACAAAATTTCCATGAAAAATTTCTCTAAAGACAAAATTTCCACGAAAATTTTCTCTAAAGACAAAATTTCCATGAAATTTTCTCTAAAGACTAAATTTCCATGAATTTTTCTCTAAAGACAAAATTTCCATGAAATTTTCTCTAAAGACAAAATTTCCATGAAATTTTCTCTAAAGATAAAATTTCCATGAAATTTTCTCTAAAGACAAAATTTCCATGAAATTTTCTCTAAAGACAAAATTTCCATGAAATTTTCTCCAAAGACAAAATTACCATGAAATTTTCTCTAAAGACAAAATTTCCATGAAATTTTCTCTAAAGACAAATTTTTTATGAAATTTTTTCTAAATACAAAATTTCCATGAAATTTTCTCTAAAGACAAAATTTCCATGAAATTTTCTCTAAAGACAAAATTTCCATGAAATTTTCTCTAAAGACAAAATTTCCATGAAATTTTCTCTAAGGACAAAATTTCCATGAAATTTTCTCTAAAGACAAAATTTCCATGAAATTTTCTCTAAAGACAAAATTTCCATGAAAAATTTCTCAAAAGACAAAATTTCCATGAAATTTTCTCTAAAGACAAAATTTCCATGGAATTTTCTCTTAAGACAAAATTTCCATGAAATTTTCTCTAAAGACAAAATTTCCATGAAATTTTCTCTAAAGACAAAATTTCCATGAAATTTTCTCTAAAGAGAAAAATTTTCCTGAAATTTTCTCTAAAGACAAAATTTCCATGAAAAATTTCTCAAAAGACAAAATTTCCATGAAATTTTCTCTAAAGACAAAATTTCCATGGAATTTTCTCTAAAGACAAAATTTCCATGAAATTTTAGCCCAAGGACAAACGCTATTGGATATTGGATATAGCTCCCATATATATCTTTAATCCCATGTGCCCTTTTTAAGCTGTACAAGCCACAATTTCGGTCCAATCCTTAAGAAATTTGGCACGAAGTGTTTTCTTTTATGACGTAAAATGCTTGCAAAATTTTACTGAAATCGGTTTAGATTTGGATATAGCTCCCATGTATATCTTTCAACCGATGTGCCCTTTTTAAGCTGTAAAAGCCACAATTTTGGTCCGATCTTTACAAAATTTGGCACGAAGTAATTTTTGTGACGTCCCAATATGTGTGCAAAGTTCCATAAAAATCGGTCCAGATTTGGATATAGCTCCCATATATATCTTTCATCCGATATGCCCTTTTAAAGCTGTAGTAGCCACAATTTTGGTCCCAACCATACAAAATTTGGCGCGAAGTGTTTTCTTTAATGACCCCAAATGCTTGCAAAATTTTATTGAAATCGGTCAAGATTTGGATATAGCTCCCCTATATATCTTTCATCCAATGTGCCCTTTTTAAGCTGTACAAGCCAAAATTCTGGTCCAATCCTTACGAAAATTGGCACGAAGTATTTTCTTGAACGACCCCAAATGCTTGCAAAATTTTATTGAAATCGGTCTAGATTTAGATATAGCTCCCATATATAACTTTCGTCCGATAGGTCTTTTAAAGCAGCAGCAGTCACAATTTTGGTCCGATCTTTACAAAATTTGGCACGAAGTAATTTTTGTGACGTCCCAATATGTGTGCAAAGTTCCATAAATAATATCTATATAATATCATAAATATATATCTTTCATCCGATGTGCCCTTTTTAAGCTGTAGAAGACACAATTTTGGTGCAATCTCTTCCAAATTTGGCACGAAGTGCTTTTTGTTTTTGGTCCGATCTTTACAAAATTTGGCATGAAGCGTTTCATTCGACGTCCTCATATGTGTGGAAGGTTCCATACAAATCGGTTCAGATTTAGATATAGCTCCCATATATATTTTTCATCCGATATGGTCTTTTAAGGCTGTAGAAGCCACAATTTTGGTCCTATCTTTACAAAATTTGTCATGGGCCGTTTTATTTATCATCCTCATATGTGTGCAAAGTTTCATCATATTTGGATCAGATTTATATATAGCTCCCATATATATTTTTCACCCGATGTGCCCTTTTTAAGCTGTAGAAGCCACAATTTTGCTGCGATCTCTACCAAATTTGGCGTGGGGCGTTTTATTCAACGTCCTCATATGTGTTCAAATTTTCATAAAAATCAGTTCAGATTTAGATATAGCTCCCATATATAACTTTCATCCGATTTGACGTATTAAGGCTGTAGAAGGCACAATTTTGGTCCGATCTTTATAAAATTTAGCACGAAGTGCTTTTTGTGACGTCCCAATATGTGTGCAAAGTTCCATAAACATCGGTTCAGATTTGGATATAGCTCCCATATATATCTTTCATCCGATATGCCCTTTTTAAGATGTAGGAGCCACAATTTTGGTCCGATCTTTACAAAATTTGGCACAAAGTGTTTCATTCGACGTCGTCATATGTGTGCAAAGTTCCATACAAATCGGTTCAGATTTAGATATAGCTCCAATATATAACTTTCGTCCGATATGGAGTTTTAAGGCTGTAGTAGCCACAATTTTGGTCCCATCCTTACAAAATTTAGCATGGAGCATTTTATTCAACGTCCTCATATGTGTGCAGAGTTTCATAAAAATCGGTTCAGATTTAGATATAGCTCCCATATATAACTTTTATCCGATTTGACCTATTAAGGCTGTAGAAGGCAAAATTTTGGTCCGATCTTTACAATTTTCGCCCCATTGTAAGAAAATCGATATTTCAATAGGTATGCAAAATTAAAGTCTGACTAAATTTGGATATAAATGCTTTCTATTAAAGGTACTACGTATACTTGGTGGTGTAAGGTATTGTACAGTCGGCATCCCCCGACTTTTGCCCTTCCTTACTTGTTTTTTTTTATCAATTTTGTACATTGTGACATAATTTATTTTCATATTATGCCTTAAATTTTTTTGTCGCCACCCTCTTAAAAGGCTTGGTTATGATTAATTTCTGTAATATGACTGGCCATTCCTTTCAATCCTTTTTGCTGTTGCCATCATTACCCCATGGCTTTTATACATAAATCGATTAATGATTTTTGCAAATATTATGAGTCTCTGCTTTTTAAGTACACCATAAAAAGGGGGAAATTCAACGACTTCTGTGATTTATGTGGCTTCAAGCACTTTCCTTGGGCAAATTACGCCTGGCATTTCAGCACAATGAATGATTTTACGAGCCCTCTTTATGCTGCCTCATTTCTTTTGGTATTTTGTTTTTCTACAAAAGGGGAGAGAGAGAAAAAAAAAAACGCCGTGCGTAAAAGCCCAAAAAACAGAGTAATAAAGGAATGATTTCAATAAACTGAGAAACAGACTCGATGTTAACTAATAGAGTAGAAAACAGCCAATTCGAATAAGAATTGCCCCCTTTGGGGCTCAAGAAGTAAACTAGAGGGATCGATTTATATGGGAGCTGTATCAGGCTATAGACCGATTCAGACCCTAATAAACACGTATGTTGATGGTCATAAGAGGATCCGTTGTACAAAATTTCAGGCAAATCAGATAATAATTGCGACCTCTAGAGGCTCAAGAAGCCAAGATCCCAGATCGGTTTATATGGCAGCTATATCAGGTTATGAACCGATTTGAACCTTATTTGGCACAATTGTTGAAAGTCATAATAAAATACGTCATGCAAAATTTCATCCAAATCGGATAGGAATTGCGTCCTCTAGAAGCTCAAGAAGTCAAGCCATAACCTGACAGCTATATCAGGTTATGGACCGATTTGAACCGTACTTGGCACAGTTATTGCATATCATGACAAAATACTTTGTGCAAAATCGAATAAGAATTGCGCCCTCTAGTGGCTCAAGAATAACAAGATCCAAGATCGGTTTATATGGCAGCTATATCAGGTTATTGACCGATTTGTACCATACTTAGTACAGTTGTTGGAAGTCATAGCGAAACATGTCATTCAAAATTTCATTCAATCAAATAAGAATTCCGCCCTCAAGATCAAGACCCAAGATTGGTTAATATGGCAACTATATGCAGTTATTAATCGAGTTGGTAGCTATATCAGGTTTTGAGAAGATTTTGACCATACTTTGTTCATCCTTTTAATGAAATATGTTCAGATTTTGACCAAACTATACGCACAACTAGCGGTCAAATAAAAACAGTTCACTGTTCAAGTTGGTAAAATAGAATGTTAGTCTATATGGCACGTATACCCAAAGTATAGACTTATCGGAGCCATATATGGCAAGAATATCGAAAAGCTTACATAGGTCACAATGTCAAATTTCAGCAAAATTTCGTCTATTATTGGCACAAGAAGTCATATCGAGTGATCTGTCTAATTGGCGAAAAAGTCGAAGAACCTTATCTCTGATTTCAGTCGAATTCCAGCGAAATTGGGTAACAATCTCTGCTTTGTGGTCCCCGGATGTCGAGTGGCCTAATACAACTCACTGTCCCAAATTTCGGCAAAATCGAACAATAAATGTGCCTCTAATGGGCTCAAGACCTTGAATCGAGAGATCGGTCTATATGGCAGCTATATCCAAATCTAAACCGATCTGGGCCAAATTGAAGAGGGATGTCGAAAGGCCTAACACATTTCACTGTCCCAAATTTCAGCAAAATCGGTTAATAAATGCGCCTTTTATGGGCCCAAGACCTTGAATCGAGAGGTCGGTCCATATGGCGGCTATATCCAAATCTATACCGATCGGGGCCAAATTGAAGAAGAATGTCAAAGAGCATAACACAACTCGTTGTGCCAAATTTCAGCGAAATCGAACAATTCATGCGCCTTTTACGGGCCCAAAACTTTAAATCGAGAGATCGGTCTATATGGCAGCTATATTAAAATCGATCTAGGCAAAATTGAAGAAGGACGTCGAAGGGCCTTACATAACTCACTGTCCCAAATTTCAGCAATGTGGTTTTTATGGGCCTAAGACCTTGGATCGGCGGATCGGTCCATATGGGGGCTATATCAAAATGTAGTCCGATACAGCCCATCTTCGAACTTAACCTGCCTAAGGAAAAAATAAGAATCTATGCAAAGTTTCAGATAACTATTTCCATTTTAAAGCCTGTAGCGTAATTTCAACCGACAGACGGACAGACCCACCCACGTGGCTGATTCGCCTTAGATTTTTACGACGATGAGGAGTATATAAACTTTATAGGGTCGCAAATGGTTATTTCGAAGTGTTGCAAACGGAACACAGACAAAATGAATTAACCTGAATCCTTCGGTGGTGGGTATTATAAACTGGAAGCTATTTCAGAATTTTCCTGTATAATTTTGTTCGCAGTCTTCGTAAAATTCGAATTCAAGTCTTATAGAATGAAGCTGATTTTGGTTGTTTTCTGAAGATTAAGTCTGATTTTTTGGTTTTTTTTTCTTTCATTACAGATGCTGCGATAATTCACCATTAATTTCATGAGAGGGTAAGCTAATTTTCAATGTTTGTATTAAATTTGTTTGGCAATTTCTTCGAAAGAGGACTTTCTTTAAGTAAAATTCACTTAGATGATTTATAATGGGTCTTTATGCTCGGGGATGGTAGGAATCCAGGCTTATCTTGGCCTTTCTTCATCTGAAATGAGAACACAAACCTCCCGTCGGTGTCACCTGGGTAGTGAGCTAAAATCTGCCCCAAATTCACCTGTAGAACGACAAAAAGATGGTTTAGGGCTTCGGCTTAGCAGCCCATCACACGGAAAACTTGCAGAAATTACTATAAAGCAAGTAAAAGCATGCTAAGTTTGACCGGAATGAATCTTGGGAACCCACCACCATGGTTTCTGCCAAAAATTTAAACAAAATAAATGTATTTGGTCTTAAAATCTTATTGAGATTCCATTGCAGGATATTGTTCGGCTCTAGACCATTGTATAATGCTTTCTATTCAAAGAATAATAAAGCAAAAAACATTTAAAAATCAGCAAAAAGTGTGTGGTTGATAGAAGCATTTGACTGGTGTCCTGTACCGCGATTTCATTTTCGGCCAAGAAAAATCATCAGCAGGAGGTGTCAGATGGATCATGGTGCTGTACAACCTTTCCAACTAGAGTAAGTTGTAAAGCACACATCTGAATTTGAATAGGGCTCTTTAAGCATAAGCGTAATAGAAATCAACTTACTCTAGTTGGAATGGTCGTACAGCACTATGATCCATCTGACATCTCGTGCTGATGATTTTTCTAGGTCGAAAATGAAATCGCGATACAGGAAACCAGTCAAATGCTTCTATCAACAACACACTTTTTGCTGATTTTTAAATATTTTTTGCTCTACTATTCTTTGCAGATATTAAACCGCCCCATGCCACTATGGACATACACCTAAGCCAGTAAACGGCTTGTTATGCGCTCTAAAAACTGTAAAGTAACCTCTAGCGAGAAAATTTTATGTTAGGAATTCCGTGCTACTTACAAAATCCTTAATTGTTTTCCATGCCACTTTCTTAAGTTGGTTCATGTCTGGTATAGTGTCCCCACCTAAGTGTCGGTATCTGTTAGACGCGAAAGCCGGGAAATGACAAAGAAAATGCTCCAACGTATCATCATCTTCCCCGCATGCCCTACACATGCTATCACTTGCAGTACCGATTTTGAATAAGTGAGCTTGTAGTCCTATGTGTGCCGTTATGATACCAATAGCTATACCGACCTCTTCTAGCTTCCTTTCAGTAATAGCCTCGTCTTCCCACGATCTGGATCCCCCCATAGGATTTTGCCATCCTGTCGACGTTTCGCTGTTCCACAATGTTGCATGCGCATTCGTCGCCCACGCCCTTAACTCGGACTGCGTTGAACCGAAAGGCTTTGGGTTAACCAAGTTTATTGACGGCAGTCCTCTGGCCCTCACCTCCAAATCGTCTAACCTTTCATTTCCCCTTACTCCGTTATGGCCCGGCACCCAAACGATGCGGATTTTGTCATCCTCAGAGAGGGAGTTAATCTCCTTCTTACATTGCACGACTGTTCGTGACCTTACCGTCCTGGTTGTTATTGCCCTTATGGCAATTTGACAATCCGTAAAGATGTTCATACTCTACGTCCTCGCGTTAACACCACACCCCTTCACACATTCCTTGATAGCCCGAATTTCCGCCTGCAGGACCGTATTATGGTCAGGCAGTCTAAAACAGATCTCAGTTCCTGGGTTCTCAATGTAAACCCCTAGACCCACTCTGTCCTCTAGCTATGATCCATCCGTGTAACATGATCTTCCAGATGGCAAAACTAGGGTTCTGTTAATCCAAGACTGTGCCGCTGGCAGTAGTGCCTCTTACTCGACCTCAAGGTTCATCTCAGGTATCCGATCGGAAACCTATTTCATTCCTTCCAGTTTTGATGGCAATACTAGGATTACGTCAATTCAAGAGTGTGCCGCTGGCAGCAGTGCCTCTTACTTGACCTCAAGCGTCGCCTCAGGTATCCGATAGGAAACCTTTTCCCTTCCTTCCAGGTTTCCTATTGTCGCCTAGATTATACAGCGAAGGTATGATCTACACCCATCCTCAATCCATTCTCCAATCGCCTTGAGTTTCATAGCCGCAGTGGCTGGCTCACACTTAATCTGTATGTCAATGTTTTGAGTTTCTATTCCCTGTACTGCCTGATGGTTCAAATTTTAAGTAAATGGGCTTCTTGGGAGTGGAAGATGGTAACATCGTCGGCTCTGTATTCGTAAGACTGCATAGAGACTTTTGTCGCTGTGCTGCCTTGTGTTTCAATATTTGGTTCTTTACCCATTCCACTTGGAGGCCACCGTAGCGCAAACGTTAGCATGTCCGCCTATGACGCTGATCGCCTGGGTTCGAATCCTGGCGAGATCATCAGAAAAAATTGTGAGCGGTGGTTTTCCCCTCCTAATGCTGGCAACATTTGTGAGGTACTATGCCATGTAAAACTTCTCTCCAAAGAGGTGTCGCACTGCGGCACGCCGTTCGGACTCGGCTATAAAAAGGAAGCCCCATATCATTGAGATTAAAATTTTAATCGGACTGCACTCATTGATATGTGAGAAGTTTGGCCCCTGTTCCTTAGTGGAATGTTCATGGGCAAAATTAGCAATGAGCACCCATTCCAGTCTATCGAATCTTGAAGTCGGTGATGGGTTCGTCGTCGTCGGGTCCCTGTTTGTTAGGCTTTGTTGGGTCTCTCGCCTCTCGCACTGCCTGATATTTTAGTATTAGGTTCTCTGCTTATCCTAGTCTTCCCAATATTGAGAGAGCCGGTGATTGTCTCGTCGTCAGCCCCCTGGCCATTACCGGGTATTGAGTGTCCCATCACTGCACCGATTGATGGCTCAATATGAGGATAGTGGCCTATCTTTGTCTTCCCAATCTTCCAAAAGAGGGCCATGGCCCGTAGTAAGCCATGCCTTTGGTCTTAGCCAAATTTGTCACGAAAACTTGATTAATGCCTATCACAAGAAGAGTTCCTTCCTCCTTCCTCTACCAGTGGAAAACCTCCCATTTCTCCACGACCAAATCTTGGTTTTGCTTGGTTAGGACTTTCATCGTTGAGTTCCGTCGTGATTTTGCCATCCACATGCTTGAGGAAAACCATCACCTTTATGAGATGTGGAATGTCCATCTTTCTCACAAGCTCGAGTTGTGCGCCCCAGGGGGTGTGGATACTTCCAATATGAGCATAGTTGCCTATCCTTGTCTTCCCAATTTTCAAAAAGAGTGCCATGCCTTTAGTCTTATCCAAACTTGTGACGGAGACTTGATCAATGCCCACCACAAGAAGAGTTCCTTCCTGCTTCTCCTACCTATGGAAGACCTCCCACTTCTGTGCGACAAAATCTTGGTTTTGCTTGGTTAGGACTTTCATCGTTGAGTTCCGTCGCGATTTTGCCACCCACATCCTTGATGAGGCCGTCGCCTTTGTGAGCTGTGGGATGTGCATCTTTCTCACAAGCTCGAGCTGTGCGCCCCAGGATACTTCCGGCGAGCATTATGACCGTATCAATACATTCCGCTGACGCAAAGCGCAACGATAAGATGTCCCTTCTATACTCGCAGCTCATAAATCGTATGGGTGGACCCGCTTCAAAGTTCAACACATGTTCGATTACCTGTTCGTTTACCAAATGCCTTACCTGAGACCGAAGATCTGGTGGGATTCAACCGAATGCACTGTCGGTATTGATGACTGCATAAGTCATCTCACCTCTGTTGTGCTTCCTTGCCACTCTGGTTTAAGAGGAGGGCTCCTTCTTCAACGACCATCTTCCTCTTCTGTGATGGCTGTGGCATTCTTTTTGAACTCACAGTACTCCATGAAGACTTAGGGGCCGTGTGCGCTTCCTTGTTTGCCGGCGCTGGCTTGGTCTTCCCAGAGTTCTTGAAAGCGGGGAGCTGTTTTTCTTCTTCTGCCTCTTGGCAGTGTTATGCTCTTCGGTAGAGGTGCTTGGAATGTCAGTTCTATCCCTTTCAGCATCCTGCACTTTCGCTCGATTGCGCTGCCGGTACACACTCCCCTGTCTCATTTGTCGTGCACCGGAAAGCTTTCTCCCTGTCTGCTTGTGAGCTTAGCAAGGCCATCGCTCACTTCTGCCGTCATCCCGCTTGAGTTTGGCAAAGCCATCGCTCACTTCTGCCGTCATCCCGCTGCCCTCATCTCTCGATTCGGCTGCGATGAATATTTCATGAAGACTTAGAGGCCGTGTGCGCATCCTGGTTTGCGGGGGGCTGGCCTGGTCCTCCCAGAATACTTGAAAGTGGGGAGCTCTTTTTCTTCTTCTGCCTCTTGGCAGTATTATGCTCTAAGGGAAATCTGATTCTCTTTCCAGCTTCCGTAGAATTGCCTAGAATGTCAGTTCTAACCCTTTCAGCATCCTGCATTTTCGCCCGATTGCGCTGCCGGTACACACTCTCCTGTCTCCTTTGTCGTGCACCGGAACGCTTTCTTCCTGTCTGGTTGTGAGCCTAGCAAGGCCATCGCTCACTTCTACCGTCAACCCGCTGCCCTCATCACTCGATTCGGCTGCGATGAATATTTGATGAAGACTTTTAGGGGCCGTGTGAGCTTCCTTGTTTGCGGGGGGCTGGCTTGGTTTTCCAAGAGTTCTTGAAAGCGTGGAGCTCTTTTTTTTCTTCTGCTTCTTAGCAGTGTTATGCTCTTCGGGAGATCTTATTGTCTTTCCAGCTTCCGTAGAAGTGCCTGGAATGCCAGTTCTATCTCTTTCAGCATCCTGCATTTTCGACTGATTGCGCCGCCGGTACATACTCCCCTGTCTCCTTCGTCGTGCACCGGATCGATTTCTCCCTGTCTGCTTGTGAGCTTAGCAAAGCCATCGCTCACTTCTGCCATCATCCCGATGCCCTTATCTCTCGATTCGACTGCAATGAATATTTCATTGACACTGTCGCTGTCTGAATCCGAATCGGAAAAACCACCTTTACTTAAAGGCTGAGGACTAAATGTGCATCTCTCTGGTTTATCCGTCTCTTCCTCATTTGTGAGTCTAGTAGTACGCTAGAAGCATTACTCTACAGAATCCAAGGCAGCCACCCGTATAGGAGGGGAGAACAAAATGCTACGGTCTGATGCCACTACCGCAGCTCTTGGGTCGTTGGAGTCCATTTTCAGCCTACTCCTAAAAGGTTTTAAAATTTCTCGTATAAGGTACCTATTCGGAGATATGGATATTTTTTTCTTCGAGGAGCGAAATGAAAACACGTCCGCTCATGGCAACGGTTACTATATTTTCCACTAACATAATCTGGTGTTTAAAACAAACACCGGACCCCAAAACCATTTGAACTACATATAAGGGCATACTTAAAAAAATCGCTGCAGTCATAATGAGAGCTTTCAATATATGCCTCCCTTGTAGTACATTGGTGGCGGATTTAAGGATTTTGCTTCATTTGGCAATCAGTGTGACTTTCTCACAAACTTTCTTTTTCTTCAAAGTATTCTTTTTTTGGGGGATTTTCTATTGGCTCTCTATGACTTTGGCTTAGAGAACTGCTTTAAAAAGTTTTTGGATATGGCAGAACATGTTTCCACAAGTTTATACCAATCATCTCCATATCCCCAATCATCTGTTGTAGGTTTAAGCTGAGATTGCATTCGCCAAGCGAATGCACACCTAAGCGTATACGTACTATTTTTCAGTATGAATGTAACGTATACGCCCCGATATCCTGGTTTGGCTGCCGCCCCACAACCAGTGATTCTGGTCATGTATGCACCATTTTTGCACACTGCAAACAGCACGTGCAATTTCCACAAGCAAACGTGCTTTCATTACTCTTACCCATGAAAGAATCTCTGATCCAATGACCTTTTGCCAGACGGACAGACCAAGAGAGAGAGGGACCAACAAAAGATTCCTTTGTTGCTCTGGATCTCATTCGTGCCTGAAACAATTCAAATTTAATTGCGTATTAAAATGGAAGCCAAGCCACCGTACAAAAAGTCCCAGCCAGCTAAGGGCAGTCGAATGCAGTCAAGGCATGAGTTGAGAAGGGGCAAAAAAGAAACATGGAAGGCCAAGTGATTTGTGGTCATGTTGTAACAGATGCCAGTGTCGATGAAGCAAAACAACCGCCTCCTACCTAACTCATCACTCAAAGTGTGGATACAAAGGCGAGCAGCTAGCAAGCGAGCGTTTTTTTTTTTGTGACAGCCTTTAAAATGCCATGGAGAAATGGCAAAAGAATGGAACCAAAATAACAACAAAGTCGTAAACTTGTTAAGCATAAAAAAGCAACAGCAACAGCAACAAAGGCAACGCTCAACTAACAACCATTTTTGTGTCACTTCACTGAGAGTTATGTGTATGTGTGACACACAACACCCATACACCATGGAGTATATCAATGTCAACGCGACATCAAAACGTCAAACCACAATGTAATAACTGAGAAAATAATAAAGCTGCTCTGATGATGTTCAAGCAAAGGGATGCAAAAAAACAGTGCTAAATGTGTAAAGGAGAAAAAAAAAAAAACACAATAAATGTTCAAGGACAAAAGAAACGCATTCGGCCAAAAAAGATGGTATGAAAAAAAAAGAAAGGAAAACAATAAAGAAGCGAACAACAACACCTACATCATCAACATCACCACAACAAACCAACGATGGGGTAACCACATACGCCACTGGCACTAACCAAGCTAACTAGTTAAGGTATTCAAACTAGAACTCAAGCATTCATGGAATACTAAAAATACCAAAAGTCTCTTAACAGCAGCTTAATCTGCTTAGGGAACCGTGGTAACAAATCAAAATTCATGGGGCCCGACCCGAGATCGATTTATATGACAGCTATATGTAAAATTTCAGCCAAATCGGATAAGAATTGTGCCCTCTAGAGGCTCAAGAAGTCAAGACCCGAGATCGGTTTATATGGCAGCTATATAAGGTTATAGACCGATTTGAACCATACTTGTCAAAGTTGTTGGCAGTCATAACAAAACACCTCATGCAAAATTTCAATCAAATCGGACGAGAATTGCGCCCTCTAGAGGCTCAAGAAGTCAAGACCCAAGATCGGTTTATATGACAGCTATATCAGGTTATGCACCGATTTCAATCATACTCCGCACAGTTGCTGCAAGTCATAATAAAACGCATCACGAAAAAGTTCAGTCAAATCGGACGAGAAGTGCGCCCTCTAGAGGCTCAAGAAGTCAAGACCCGATTTCGGTTTACATGGCAGCTATATAAGGTTATTGACCGATTTCAACCATACTCAGTACAGCTATTGGAAGTCATGACAAAACACCTCATGCAAAATTTCAGCCAAATCGAACGAGAATTGCGCCCTCTAGAAGCTCAAGAAGTCAAGACCCAAGATCGGTTTATATGGCAGCTATATCAGGTTATGGACCGATTTGAAACTTATTTGGCACGGTTGTTGTAAGTCATAATAAAACACCTCATGCTAAATTTCAGTCAAATCGGTCGGGAAGTGCGACCTCCAAAAGCTCAAGAAGTCAAGACCCGAGATCGGTTTATATGGCAGCTATATCATGTTACGGACCCATTTCAACCGTACTCAGCACAGTTGTTGGAAGTCATGACAAAACACATCATGCAAAATTTCAGCCAAATCGGATAAGAATTGCGCCCTCTAGAGGCTCAAGAAGTCAAGACCCGAGATCGGTTTATATGGCAGCTATATAAGGTTATTTACCGATTTCAACCATACTCAGCACAGTTGTTGAAAGTCATAATAGAACGCTTCATGCAAAATTTCAGTCAAATCGGATGAGAATTGCGCCCTCTAGAGGCTCAAGAAGTCAAGACCCAAGATCGGTTTATATGGCAGCTATATAAGGTTATAGACCGATTTCAACCATACTCAGCATAGTTGTAGGAAGTCATAACAAAACACCTCATGCAAAATTTCAATCAAATCGGACAAGAATTGCGCCCTCTAGAGGCTCAAGAAGGCAAGGCCCGAGATCGGTTTATATGGCAGCTATATCAGGTTATGGACCGATTTCAACCATACTCAACACAGTTGTTGGAAGTCATAATAAAACACCTCATGCAAAATTTCAGTCAAATCGTACGAGAATTTCGCCCTCTAGTGGCTCAAGAAGTCAAGACCCAAGATCGGTTTACATGGCAGCTATATCAGGTTATGGACCGATTTTTACCATACTCAGCATAAATGTTAGAAGTCATAACATAACACATCATGCAAAATTTCTGTCAAATCGGATGAGAGTTGCGCCCTCTAGAGGCTCAAGGAGTCAAGACCCAAGATCGGTTTATATGGCAGCTATATAAGGTTATAGACCGATTTCAACCATACTCAGCATAGTTGTAGGAAGTCATAACAAAACACCTCATGCAAAATTTCAATCAAATCGGACAAGAATTGCGCCCTCTAGAGGCTCAAGAAGTCAAGACCCGAGATCGGTTTATATGGCAGCTATATCAGGTTATGGACCGATTTCTACCATAGCGCAGTTGTAAGAAGTCATAATGAGACACCTCGTGCAAAATTTCAGTCAAATCGGACGAAAATTACGCACTCTAGAGGCTTAAGAAGTCAAGACCCAAGATCGGTTTATATGGCAGCTTTATCAGGTTATGAACCGATTTCAACCATACTCAGCATAGTTGTAAGAAGTCATAACAAAACACCTCATGCAAAATTTCAGTCAAATCGAACGAGAAGTGCGCCCAATAGATGCTCAAGAAGTCAAGTCCAAAGATCGGTTTATATGGCAGCTATATCAGGTTGTGAACCGATTTCAACCATACTCAACATAGTTATAAAAAGTCATAACAAAACACCTCATGCAAAATTTCAGCCAAATCGGACGAGAATTGCGCCCTCTAGAGGCTCAAGAATTCAAGACCCAAGATCGGCTTACATGGCAGCCATATCAGATTATGGACCGATTTCAACCATACTCGGCGCAGTTGTTGAAAGTCATAACAAAACACCTCATGCAAAATTTCAGCCAAATTGGATGAGAGTTCCGCCCTCTAGAGGCTCAAGGAGTCAAGACCCCAGATTGATTTACATGGCAGCTATATAAGGTTATAGACCGATTTCTGCCATACTCAGCATAGTTGTAAAAAGTCATAACAAAACACCTCATGCAAAATTTCAGTCAAAACGGACGAGAATTGCGCCCTCTAGAGGCTCAAGAACTCAAGACCCGAAATCGGTTTATATGGCAGCTATATCATGTTATGGACCGATTTCGACGATACTCTTCACAGTTGTTGGAAGTCATAACAAAACACCTCATGCAAAACTTCAGTCAAATCGGACGAGAATTGTACCCCCTAGTGACTTAAGAAGTCAAGACCCGAGATCGGTTTATATGGCAGCTATATCAGGTTATAAACCGATTTCAACCATACTCAGCACAGTTGCTAGAAGTCATAAAAAAACACCTCATGCAAAATTTCAGTCAAAACGGAAGGGAATTGCGCCCTCTAGAGGCTCAAGAAGTCAAGACCCGAGATCGGTTTATATGGCAGCTATATCAGGCTAAAAACCGATTCAGACCATATTTGACATGTATGTTGGACGTAGTGGGAGGAGCCGTTGTACAAAATTTCAGCCAAATTGGACGAGAATTGCGCCCTCTAGAGGCTCAAGAAGTCAAGACCCGAGATCGGTTTATATGACAGCTATATCAGGTTATGCACCGATTTCAATCATACTCCGCACAGTTGCTGCAAGTCATAATAAAACGCATCACGAAAAAGTTCAGTCAAATCGGAAGAGAAGTGCGCCCTCTAGAGGCTCAAAAAGTCAAGACCCGAGATCGGTTTATGTGGCAGCTATATAAGGTTATGGATCGATTTCAACCATACTCAGCGCAGTTGTTAGAAGTCATAACAAAACACCTCATGCAAAATTTCATCCAAATCGGACGAGAATTGCGCCCTCTAGAGGCTGAAGAAGTCAAGACCCGAGGTCGGTTTATATGGCAGCTATATCAAAACATGGACCGATTGGCCCATTTACTATCCTACACTGATAAGAGGTATTTGTGCAAAATTTCAAGCGACTAGCTTTACTCGTTCGAAAGTTATCGTGCTTTCGGCAGACAGACTTACGGACGTACGCACGGACGGACGGACGAACGGAATCGACGGAAGGACTGACGGACATGGCTAGATCGACTTAAAATTACATCGAGGTGTTGCAATCAGAATGACGAAGTTAGTATGCCCCTCTTCCAATGGTGGAGGGTATACAAATTAACATGATGGAAGATCTCATAATTGTCACCGGCATTAATAGGGGGATGCACATGCTGACCTCTCTGTGGCCGTGGTTTATCTGTGATGCCGAACGTCTGGGTTCAAATCGCAGCGTAAACATCAGAAAAATATTCAGCGTTGGTTATCCCTTTACTGATGCTGGCTACATTTGTGAGGTATCCTGCCATGTTAAAATTTCTCTACCAAGTGGTGTCGCTATGCGGGATGCCGTTAGGACTCGGCATAGAAAAGAACGCCCCCTATCATTGAGCCTAAACATAAATCGGACTGCACACATTGATATGAAAGAAGGACCCCTTAGTCCTTAATGTAATGTTCATGTGAAACAATTTTTGGATATTTTCGCCAGGCTATGAACCCAGGAATACAGCTTCATCAGTGCTAACATGCTAACCTTTACACGATGTCGACATTACATGGTTTTCCAATCCACTGTTACCCATCCTGCCAGTTGGCAGCTTTGCCAGACAGTGGCTGTAATGCTGCTGCTTGTTGAAGCAAAAGAAAAAAACCAACAAAAATAATGCAGCATATTTTATTTTGCATCTGAAAGGTCTAAGGGCTCATAGAATTCACCATGAATGGTGGAGACCTTGTCGTTGCCCTAAGGAAACATAGAAACTGCCAAAGAAAATGGCAGCAAACTACTGGCAAAGCTAGTTGTTGTTGTTGTGGTTGTCGTTGCTGCTACTGCTGTTTGGTTGCTGGTCGGTTTATATGCCCCAGGTGCCGTGGCGTGGATAACCAGCTACGCGCGCCACAGCCCTGATGAATTGCAAAGAGCGTGGTGCATCTGTTCGAGTGAGTGCAATTAATTTTAGTTTTCTTCATCAATTTGCAGTTGTGTTAGTTCTTCCTGTTGACGAGTGTGCATTTTTGTGCTTATTTGTGGTTGTTAGCCATGATAACCACCTTAGGTACAGTGGACTGCAACAGTGGGGATATGGAGGACAGATTAATAGGAGAATATTTTTATATCATTCACCAACCATTCCGTTTGCAGGGTAAGTTTAGCTAAGGTTTAAACCCGCCCATTTTGGGCATACACTGGTCGGCTAGCAATCGGCTTGTTTCGAACTGGTAGTAATGAAACGTTACCGATTGGAACCACAATATCACTGAAAAAAGAAGTTATATAGATTTCTATACGGAACGGCGTGCCGCAATAGGACTCTTAGTGGAGAAGTTTATACATGGCTGTATACCATTAGGAGGGATTCAGCGCCTTTTTCTTGTTTGTTTTTCTTTCGAGACGAGCTCAGTCATCGGAGACTTTCGTTGCAAATGGAAAAGGAAATCCAGAGATAGCAATACACACCAACCACTATGGGACGCGTTTCGCCTATGGTAAGAAGACATTTCAACCATGTTAGGTGTGATGGCTTCAAGGGCCGTGCATTGGTATTTTGTATTTGAATCGTATTTATTACGAAAACGCCTCTATGATACAATTGCCAAAGTAACCACGCTCGTCAACCCTCTCTATTAGCTGTACTTTTTGCCAATGCATGTGTTTTCGTCTAATGACAGATTTTTTTTCTGCGACAATTACCCTACTTCCATGGCGCACATGATTCTGTGCATCTGTTGGAACTTGTATTGATGGCTTCGAACGTTAGACATCGGAAACGGCTCTCGCTGTAGCTCCGTGTGTCCAGGTTCAAGTCCTTCCCTGGCTCTGCTGAACAGAAGTGGGAGGTCTTCCACCAGGAGGAGAAGGAGAAAGGAACTCTTCTTGTGTTTGGAATAGATCAGGTCTCTGTGACGAGTTTCGCTAAGACTAAAGGCAGGGCTCACTACGGGAGCAAGGCTTTCTTTTTCAAGATTGGGAAGACTAGGATAGGCAGAAATCCTCATATGCCGCCCAACGAACGCGAGGCTGACGAAAAAGCAATCAATACCTCTCTCAATATTGGAAGGACTAGGACTAGGCAAAGATCCTTATGCTAAAATATCAGGCAGTGCAGTGGCGAAAGACCCAACACAGTCTAACAAACAGGGACCCGACGACGAATTCATCACCGACTTTAAGATTCGGAAAACTAGGATAGAAAAACGATCCTAATATTGAAACATTAGGCAGCGCAGTGACAGGAATCCCAAGAATCCCATTTACTTAAGATTTGGAAGATTAAGATAGGCAAAGATGCTAGTATTTAAACATCAGACAGTGTAGGGAATGGAAACTCTATACAGCCTAATGAACTGGGACCCGACGAAGGAACCATTACTGAATTTATAAAGATTCGGAAGACTAGGAGAGGCTAAGAACTTAATGCGACGACATCTGGCAGGCTATCCAAATCTGAACCGATCAGGAAGAAAATTGAAGAAGGATGTCGAAGGGTCCAATGCAACTCACTGTCCTAAATTTCAGCAAAATCGGATAATAAATGTGGATTTTATTGGCCTAAGGCCCTAAATCAGCGGATTAGTCTATATGGCAGCTAAGAATGGACGAAGAATGTTGAGGGGCCCAACACAACACACTGTCCCAAATTTCAGCAAAATCGAATAATACATGTGGCTTTTATGGGCCTAAGATCTTAAATCGGCGAATCGGTCTATATGGGGGCTATATCAAGATATAGTCCGATATAGGCTATCTTCGGATTTAACCTGCTTATGGACTAAAAAAGAATCCCTGCAAAGTTTCAGCTCAATATCTCTTTTTTTAAAGACTCGGTCTATATGGGGGCTATATCAAGATATAGTCCGATATAGCCTATCTTCGAACTTAACCTGCTTATGGACTAAAAAAAGAATCCTCGCAAAGTTTCAGTTCAATATCTCTATTTTTTAAGACTCGGTCTATATGGGGGCTATATCAAGATATAGTCCGATATAGCCTATCTTCGAACTTAAACTGCTTATGGACTAAAAAAAGAATCCCTGCAAAGTTTCAGCTCAATATCTCTTTTTTTTAAAGACTGGAGTTTAGCATGCCCGCCTATGACGCTGAAGGCCTTGGTTCGGATCCTGGCGGGACCATAAGAAAAACAATTTTAACTGTGGTTTTCCCCTCCTAATGCTGGCATCATTTGTGAGGTACTATGCCATTTAAAAACTTCTCTCCAAAGAGGTGTCGCAATCGGCTTTAAAAATGAGGCCCTTTATCAAGTTGCTTAAACTTGAATCGGACTGCACTCATTGATATTGGGTTGCCCAAAAAGTAATTGCGGATTTTTCATATAGTCGGCGTTGACAAATTTTTTCACAGCTTGTGACTCTGTAATTCCATTCATTCTTCTGTCAGTTATCAGCTGTGACTTTTAGTTTGCTTTAGAAAAAAAGTGTAAAAAAAGTATATTTGATTAAAGTTCATTCTAAGTTTTACCAAAAATGCATTTACTTTCTTTTAAAAAATCCGCAATTCCTTTTTGGGCAACCATAGATTCTTTTATTCGATTTTTCTTTTAATGCTTTAACCTCTCTCTGCAGTTCAAATCGAGGCAAACACTACACTTTCCCTTTTATTAATTTTTTATGTACGTTGAACAACCACGAAAGTCCTTCTAAATTTATTTTCAATAGCCCACTTCTTTGGATTTACAGTTGTTTTTTAACATGAAATTCATGCCGAAAGGGAAAAATTTCAATAGAAATATCTTTGCTCTTTTTTTTCTAAAACCCAAAGAAATGCTCATCGTAAATGTCATAGAGTAAGGTCGGAGCATTTCCAACAAGCATAGCCGGCTAGCCTTGGGCTTTTAAAACAACCATCGAGTGGTTAGGGGAGATTAAACAAAATTTGCCATCAAATATTTGCTAAACAGTTTATACGGAAAGCCAAAAAGGAGATTTTAATGAAGTCAATAATGCCTTTTTTATGTGCTTCTAATGAATTTGTTATTCTTAATGAATTTAAGTGGTTTTTGCGGGCACGCGCACCTCCACAAACTTAGTTGTGAGCCTACATGAGGAGACTATTTCATCACCATCATCATCATCATCGTCATCGTCATCTTTGTGTTTTGTTTACCCCTGGACTTTACAGTTAAAGACAAATGTTTATGTTGCAGAACACACACTTTGTGGGTGTGTTACCATGAAATGATGTTTCTATCTCAAGGTTTGCTAATGACTGGGCCATTCAAGTGGATTTTTGTATCAAGGAGCAAACACCTCGAAAGGGGAAGGAAAGAGCAGAAGCAGCTAAGGCAACATCAACATCATCATCATCAACAATGTCTTCGTCATCACCATTAAGGGACGTGCAATTTAATTTAATTAGACTTTGTCTAAACACCTACACATTTTTATATCCTCCACCATAGGATGGGGGTATACTTATCTCGTCATTCCGTTTGTAACACCTTGAAATATACGTCTGAGTTCCCATAAAGTATATATATTCTTGAGCGTCGTGACATTTTAAGTCGAACTAGCCATGTCCGTCCGTCCGTCCGTCCGTCCCCCGGACGAACTTAGTACATTTTTGATCCGATGTTATCGCCAGTGTAAGATTATGGTTCACTTAGGTTGCGGATAGGTTAGGTAAAATTGGTAAGTAGGTTTGGTAGGTAGCTCTCTTAGGTAGGTAGATTGCGTTAATTTGAAAAGAGGGTGGAGTGCAGATTTTAGTTCTTCCCATAATACTATGGATATCTACCTAAGCCAGTAAACGGCCTTCCTTCCCCGAAGAGATTTCTATCAGAACCCTGCGCTGGATACAAAATCGTTACGATAGCTAGGTATGTTAGGTAAGTAGGGTATGTAGTTGGGTGGGTAGGTTAGGTGTACGTTAGGTTAGGTAGGTTAGGTTAGGTACGTTAGGTTAGGTACGTTAGGTTAGGTAGGTTAGGTTAGGTACGTTAGGTTAGGTAGGTTAGGTTAGGTAGGTTAGGTTAGGTAGGTTAGGTTAGGTTAGGTAGGTTAGGTAGGTTAGGCTAGGTAGGTTAGGTAGGTTAGGTTAGGTAGGTTAGGTTAGGTAGGTTAGGTTAGGTAGGTTAGGTGGGTTAAATTCGTTGGGTTAGGTTAGGTTGGGTAGGTAGGTTAGGTTAGGTTATGTAGGTTAGGTAGGTTAGGTTAGGTTAGTTGAGTGGGTTAGGTAGGTAGGTTAGGTAGGTTCGGTAGGTTAGGTAGGTTAGGTAGGTAGGTAGGTAGGTTAGGTAGGTATATTGGGTAGGTTGCGTAGTTGTGTAGCTTAAGTAGGTAGCTTAGGTAGAGGGTGCGGATTACAATCCGCCGCATACCACTATAGATGTACACCAGTCAGTAAACAATTTGTTCTGAGATCTAAATCGGAATATCTTCCCCCAAGTGATATATATCAGGAGCTCCATGCTCCTGAGGTGGGTTAGGTTAGGTGGGTTATGTCAGGTATGTAGGTAGGTTAGGTATGTAGGTGGGTTAGGTTAGGTAGGTAGGTTAGGTAGGTAGGTTAGATAAGTTAGGTAGGTAAGTTAGGTAGGTAGGTAGGTTAGATAAGTTTGGTAGGTAGGTAGGTTAGGTAAGTTTGGTAGGTAGGTAGGTTAGGTAAGTTAGGTTAGTTAAGTGGGTTGGGTAGGTAGGTTAGGTAGGTAGGTTAGGTAGGTATGTTAGGTAGGTAGGTTAGGTAGGTAAGTTAGGTAGGTAGGTTAGGTAGGTATATTGGGTAGGTTGCGTAGTTGTGTAGCTTAAGTAGGTAGCTTAGGTAGAGGGTGCGGATTACAATCCGCCGCATACCACTATGGATGTACACCAGTCAGTTAACACTTTGTTTTGAGATCTAAATCGGAATATCTTCCCCCAAGTGATCTAGGTTGCCCAAAAAGTAATCGCGGATTTTTTAAAAGAAAGTAAATGCATTTTTAATAAAGCTAAGAATGAAATTTAATCAAATATACTTTTTTACACTTTTTTTCTAAAGCAAGCTAAAAGTAGCAGCTGGTAACTGACAGAAGAAAGAATGCAATTACAGAGTCACAAGCTGTGAAAAAATTTGTGAAAAGAGGAAAAGAGGTTTCAAAGATTAATAAGCGCTATGTCAATATGGACATACGCCTAAGCCAGTAATCGGCAATCTTTGTATTAAAAACAGTCCCGATAAAGAAAATCCAAGTCAGGATTTTCGTGTTACTTACAAAATTCCAAAATGTTTTCCACATAACGATCACGCCACGCTAAGTTGGTTCATGTCTGGTATTGCGTCTCCACCTAGGTGCCGGAGTCTATTAGTCGCGAAAGCCGGGCAATGTCATGCTTCAAATGCTTCAAAGTGTCATCGTTTTCCGCACATATGACTTGCCGCACCAATTTTGCATAAGTGAGCTCAAAGTCCTATGTGTCCCATAATGATACCGAAAGCTATACTGACGCCTTACTTCCTTTCAGTAATAGCCTCGTCTTCTCATAATCCGGATAATCCCATAAGACTTTCTTCATGCTGCCGACCGATTAGATGTTCCACAGTGTTGCCCACGCCCTTAAATTGAACTGCATCGACCCGAAAGGCCTCTGGCCTTCGCACTATGGCCCGGCACCCAAAAGATGGGACTCGTGCCATCCTCATAGAAGGCGTTAATCTCCTCACGCTCAAAGATTGTTCGTGACCTTACCGTCTTAGTTATTATTGCCCTGATGGCCAATTTACTATCAGTAAGGATGTTCACACTCGACGTCCTTGCATTAACACCAGATTGTCTCGCGTTTTCCGTGATCGCCCGTATCTCCACCTGCGGGACCGTGTTATGGTTAGGTAGTCGAAAAACAGATCTCAGTCACTGGGTTCTCAACGTGGGCCCACTCTGTCTTCTAACTTTGATCTATCTGTTGTAGCTTAGAGTTATGGTTGCTTAAAACTTATGATAGGAGTTTTTAAGGGTTAGCTTTAGGCAAGTTTTGGGTTTGGTTACTGTAGCGTAGGATGAGGGTAGAATTTTGATATGGCTAGGAATAGGTTTGCGTTTGGATGAGGTTTATCATGGGTAAGGATGGACTTAGGGTAAGGTTAGAGTTAGAATTGGCATTGGGTTAGGGTTATGTAAGGTTTAGTTACGGTTAGGTTAGGCCCAATAACTTGCGAATATTCACATCCGCTTAATCAGACAGGTTCTCAAAGAAATGAGAACCTAAAGTGGAACTCCTTCTGAGTTGCTAGTGCGGGGTACACACACAGAAGTTGTTCTATAGTCTCTTCCTCTTCTGCAAAATTCGTTACCGGCAACATTTAATATGTCAGCAGGTTTGCCGATTAGTGACCTGTCGTGACGGACACAATGGCTGAGGCAAATGACAGGGTTCAGGTAATATTAGGGTCAGGTGAGGGTCAGGTCAAGGATAGGTAAAGTAAGTTATAGGTGTTGGTTAGTTTAGGTAAGGCTGTTATTGTATAAGGGTTAGGGTTAGGGTTAGGGTTAGAGTTAGGGTTAGGGTTAGGGTTAGGGTTAGGGTTAGGGTTAGGGTTAGGGTTAGGGTTAGGGTTAGGGTTAGGGTTAGGGTTAGGGTTAGGGTTAGGGTTAGGGTTAGGGTTAGGGTTAGGGTTAGGGTTAGGGTTAGGGTTAGGGTTAGGGTTAGGGTTAGGGTTAGGGTTAGGGTTAGGGTTAGGGTTAGGGTTAGGGTTAGGGTTAGGGTTAGGGTTAGGGTTAGGGTTAGGGTTAGGGTTAGGGTTAGGGTTAGGGTTAGGGTCAGGGTCAGGGTTAGGGTTAGGGTTAGGGTTAGGGTTAGGGTTAGGGTTAGGGTTAGGGTTAGGGTTAGGGTTAGGGTTAGGGTTAGGGTTAGGGTTAGGGTTAGGGTTAGGGTTAGGGTTAGGGTTAGGGTTAGGGTTAGGGTTAGGGTTAGGGTTAGGGTTAGGGTTAGGGTTAGGGTTAGGGTTAGGGTTAGGGTTAGGGTTAGGGTTAGGGTTAGGGTTAGGGTTAGGGTTAGGGTTAGGGTTAGGGTTAGGGTTAGGGTTAGGGTTAGGGTTAGGGTTAGGGTTAGGGTTAGGGTTAGGGTTAGGGTTAGGGTTAGGGTTAGGGTTAGGGTTAGGGTTAGGGTTAGGGTTAGGGTTAGGGTTAGGGTTAGGGTTAGGGTTAGGGTTAGGGTTAGGGTTAGGGTTAGGGTTAGGGTTAGGGTTAGGGTTAGGGTTAGGGTTAGGGTTAGGGTTAGGGTTAGGGTTAGGGTTAGGGTTAGGGTTAGGGTTAGGGTTAGGGTTAGGGTTAGGGTTAGGGTTAGGGTTAGGGTTAGGGTTAGGGTTAGGGTTAGGGTTAGGGTTAGGGTTAGGGTTAGGGTTAGGGTTAGGGTTAGGGTTAGGGTTAGGGTTAGGGTTAGGGTTAGGGTTAGGGTTAGGGTTAGGGTTAGGGTTAGGGTTAGGGTTAGGGTTAGGGTTAGGGTTAGGGTTAGGGTTAGGGTTAGGGTTAGGGTTAGGGTTAGGGTTAGGGGTTAGGGTTAGGGTTAGGCTTAGGGTTTGGGTTAGGGTAAGGGTTAGGGTTAGGGTTGAGTATTAGTTTCGTTACATTTACGTAAATGTTAGGGTTGGTGTTAGTTCAATATTAGGTAAAGTAAGGTTTGGATTTGGGTTAGGTTAGGCAAGGTTTATATTAGGGTTTTGCCTATGAAATAATGAATTTTTCCACATCAAAACAACCAGGCATTTTCAAAGCATGGAATACTCTGACGAAAAATAAGGTTTAGATTACGGTTCGGTTAGGTAAGGCTTATATTGATTAGTTTGGGGTTAAGGTTAGGCTAGGGTTAGATTAGGGTTAGTTTATAGTTAGGGTAAGGTTAGGTATTCGTTAGAACTACCCTAGGATAACGTTTGGGAAATGTTTGGGTTTAGTTAATAAGGGTTTTTGTTAATTCAGGCTTATATTACGGTTATGCAAGGATAAGTTTAGAATTATTTTATTCCCATACAACAGTATAAGCATCACAATGGCAGTGTACAGCGAGTGCATCACACTAGGTTTAAACTTCAAGTTTTTGCTTATGGCCTTATTGGTCCTTTTCAAAATTATAGATATGAAGTTCTTATACTTATACATCAGGTCAGGTAAGGGTTAGGTCAAGGATAGGTTAAGTAAGTTTTAGGTAAAGTTAGTTTAAATGAGGCTGTTATTTGATACTTTGGTGTAAGGGTAAGGTATACAATAGTTAGGGTTACCTTAAGCTTAGGTCTGGGTAAGGAAAGGTTATGTTGGAGCAAGGTTTGGGTTATGTTTGGGTTCGGTTAGGTTAGGGTTAGGTTAGGGTTAGGATAAGGTTAGGGTTATATTAGGGTTAGGGTTAGGGTTAGGGTAGGGTTAGGGTTAGGTTAGGGTTATGTTAGGGTAAGATTAGGATTAGGTAGGTGTTTCGTTATAGTTACTTTTGGTTTTGGTTTAGGAGAGGTTAGGTTAAAGGCAAGGTTAGATTATTGAAGTTCAAGTTTAGTTTTGGGCTAGATTAGTTTTGGGTTATTTCAGTTTTAGGTAAGGATTACATTATCCATTTATAATAGCATGAGCTTCATAATTGCAACCAGCTCATCACGCTAAATTTAAACCACAAACTTTTGCCTATAAACTTCTTCGTCCTTTCCAAAATTGTGGATTAACACATCAAAACACCCAGGCATTTGCTACTTTCAGTTAAAGGCATGTTCTCATCTCTCAAGGAGACATCTGCCATATTTGCTAGCTTATATCTCATGCTACATAGAACAATTTTCTTTCTAAACTTGTTGCTTTCACATTACTGAATAGTCATCTGCAAACCTTTCGTAGGCCAAACAGTTTTTTGAAATATCAAGGCGGTCGTTGTCTGCCTTTTGGTATGGACCTTAGCGAGTCTTTTTGCCTGTTTACGGTCCTCCATATCTTTCATAATTTTTTCTTTCTACGGTGCTGTAGTATGAGTTCCGAAAGTTATCCCATACCGTTTTACTTCTGTTGAGGGGAGCTATCACTTCTCCAATGTTTGCACCAATGATGCAGCTTAGGTAACGATGATGAGAGAATCTCATCCAAAACTTCCAGTCACTTATTTTTCCCCTAATTGAGGCCACCGTAGCGCAGAGGTTAGCATGTCCACCAATGACGCTGAACGCCTGGGTTCGAGTCCTGGCAGGAACATCAGACAATTTTTCAGCGTTGGTTATCCCCTTGCAAATGCTGGCTACATTTGAGAGGTACTTTGCCATGTAAAAACTTCTTCCCAAAGAGGTGTCGGTATAAAAAGGAAGTCCCTTATCATTGAGTTTAAAACTTTAATAGATCAAGAGTCATTGATTTGTGAGAAGTTTGCCCCAGTTCCTTAATGGAATATTCACGGGCAAATTTGGACTTTCAGTCACCTATAAAAAGGTAAAATCTAGTTCCTCTTGCATATCGCTGGCACTATAGATCGGTTTAATGTCCTCTATAACAAACTTCATTCAATAAGTAAATCACCCCTTTTATTAGGATTTTGTCTACTCTATATCTTGTAATGCGTTTTGGCATCACTACCAATAGTGAGGTTTTTGTAACCTTCAGCAGAAGGTGTTTCATCAATAACTTTTGTTGTGTCTTGCAAAGGAAGTACTGGGGCATATAGAGAGAGCCAGTCAAGAATGCAGGCCGCATGTCTCCCTTTCCCCACACCGTTAGTTAGTTAGTTTAAATCTAAGTATTGTTTGTAGCCGAACTAGGCCTCTATTCACCTATGGTTCCTTGAGAACAACACCAAATCCTTCTGCCATCGGAAAGACTTTCGTAGCCCCCAAAGCGTCTTTACATAGGTGATGTATAAAATAAAGAAAATTCAAAATGCCTGTAAATTTAGAATCCATATAAAGAGACACAAAAAGTCTTTCAACTGTTTCCTCTATGACTAGGTTTTCAATAAAGAGCAAATCTTTGTTCAACGACAAAAGATGTTAAGGCTGGAAGATTTTTAGGCAAAAGTTTATTTGGCTTGTGTTCACACCTATGTATGCTTTGTTTGGTAGGGTTGGCATTAAATATTCAAATTATTACCCTACCATGACAAACCGTACATGATGCGTTGTAAAGGTAATTAAAATTCCTTAAAATAGAAAGAATATGGAGAGGGTAATAGTTTTTATGGTCTTTTGTTTACAGACTAGTTTAGTTTGTCTTTGTGACACAAGAACTATGACATAATTAAAAATTGAAATTCACAAAATGAATGCAGGTAGTTGGATCGTATTTTCCACGCCCTTGGCCATGTACATAACAGATTAATTTATAATGATAAACATTGTATACGTTAACATTTTTCTCCCGGAAATTGTTCACTAATGTTTAGGTGAACTACAATAACTTATTAGAAATCTTGGAGTTTGGGTTCATCTATTGTCTGTCTAATAGGACCAAAATTGTATCTACTACAGCTTTAAAAGGGCATATCGGATTAAAGATACATATGGGAGCTATATATAGATCTGATCCGATTCTGATGAAATTTCGCACATATGTTGGGACGCTAAAAAACGCACTTTGTGCCATATTCGGTAAATATCGGACTAAAATTTTGGCTCCTACAGCTCTAAAAGTGCATATCGGATGAAAGTTATATAAGGGAGCTATATCTTAATCTGAACCGATTTCAATGCAATTTTGCACACATATTAAAACGTCCAAAAAAACACTTTGTGTCAAATTTTGTAAGGATTGGACCAAAATTGTGCCTTCTACAGCATTAATAGTTCATATCGGATAAAAGTTATATAAGGGAGCTATATCTAAATCTGAACCGATTTAGATGAAATTTCGCACATGTATTAAGACGTCACACGAAACATGTCATGCTAAATTTGGTGAAGATCGAACTGAAATTGTGGCTCCTACGGCGTCAAAAGGGCATATCGGATGAAAGATATATATGGGAGCTATATCTAAATCTAGGCCGATTTGAATGAAATTTTGCACACATTTTAAGACGTCTAAAGAAATACTTTGTGTCAAATTTTGTAAGGATTGGACCAAAATTGTGCCTTCTACAGCATTAATAGTTCATATCGGATGAAAGTTATATAAGGGAGCTATATATAAATCTGAACCGATTTAGATGAAATTTCGCATATGTATTAAGACGTCACACGAAACACCTCATGCTAAATTTTGTGAAGATCGGACCGAAATTGTGGCTTCTACAGCTTCAAAAGGGCATATCGGATGAAAGATATATATGGGAGCTATATATAAATCTGGACCGATTTCAATGAAATTTTGCACACATATTAAGACATCCAAAAAAATACTTTGTGTCAAATTTTGTTAGAATTGGACCAAAATTGTGCCTTTTACAGCCTTAAAAGTCCTTATCGGATGAAAGATATATATGGGAGCTATATATAAAACTGATTCGATTCTGATGAAATTTTGCACACATATTGGGACGTCATAAAAAGCACTTTGTGCCAAATTTGGTAAAGATCGGACTAAAATTGTGGCTCCTACAGCTTTAAAAGTGCATATCGGATGAAAGATATATATGGAAGCTATATCTAAATCTGAAACGATTTTTTTCAAAATCAATGGCGTTCGTTCTTGGACCAAAAAAGAGACTTGTGCAAAATTTTGTGAAAATTGGACAACAAATGCGACCTGTACCTTGATTACAAGAATACATGGACAGACGGACTTAGCTAAATCGAATCGGGAAGTGATTCTTAGCCGATCCGTATACTTATCAATGGGTCTAGCTCTTCTCCTTCTTAGCGTTGCAAACAAATGCACAAATCTATAATACCCTGTATCGCAGTGGTGGTGCAGAATACTACATTTTTTGATATCTGAAGGGGTGGGGCGGACCCTCCCCCTTACCCTAATTTTCAGAAAAGCCAGATCTCACAGATGGGTGGTGCGATTTAAGTGAAAGTTTGGTGTGCTCTCATATAGTACCCTAAAAATATAAATTTGGTATCCAAATTTCGGATGGGGTACCTAGGGGGGCCGCCCAACCCTAAAACCTACCAATCATATATTTAGACCAATCACGTTAATATGGGACTCAAATAAAAGGTATTTAGGATAAGAAAACGTATCTGATATCCAAATGTCGGACCAAGTGTTTGGGGGAACACCCCAAGCCCCAAAACACATCTAAATGGGACATATTTACCGACCATGGCAATATGGGACTCAAATGAAAGGTATTTGAAAATAAAATTAGAATCTGATATCCAAAATTGGGACAAAGTTTCTGGGGGTCCACCCCTTCCCAAAACACCCCCCCAAACAGGACTTATTTACAGACCAAGGCACTATATGGGACTTAAATAAAAACTATTTGAGTGTAGAACACGAATCTGATATCCAAATGTGGGATCAAGTGTTTGAGGGCCCGCCCATTCCCGTTTCTGGGGGTCCACCCCTTCCCCAAAACACCCCCCACACAGGACTTATTCACAGACCAAGGCAATATGGGACTTAAATAAAAGTTATTTGAGTATAGAACACGAATCTGATATCCAAATGTGGGACCAAGTGTTTGAGGGCCCGCCCATTCCCGAGAAGATCCCCCAAAGAAGACAAATTTACGACCAAAGCAATATGGGGCTCAAATGAAAGGTCTTTGGAAGTAAAGCACGAATCTGATATCAATAACAGCAATATCCATAGCACCACCCAAATGGGAAGTATTTGCTGACCATTGCAATATCAGGCTCAAATAAGAGGTATTTTTGAGTAGAACACGCATCTGATATATATTTTCAAAGCCAAGTCATTGAGTGGCCGCACCATCCTCCAAAACACCCCCCTAACTGGTCATGTTTGCCGACTATGGCAAAATGGAGCTCAAATGAAGGGTATTTGGGAGTAGACCATGAATCTGACATCAACATTTGGCACTAACTGTCTAGGGGACGTCCCACCACCATAACAACCCCCCATGTAGAACGTATTTGCGCACCAAGACAATTTGGGTCTTCAAGACAGTGGAGCTCGATATTCATAGTTTTTAAGGCTTATACCCCAAACCGGACATATTTGCTGGCGTTTTTCAAAAAGGGGTTTAGGTGAATGGTATTTGAGATTAGAAAACGAATTGTATAACCAATTTCGAGGCCAATGGCAATATGAGGTTCAAATATATGAGAATAGAGCACGTTGCTGATATATTCTCAGGGCTTAGTGATGGGGGGACCACGCCACTCCTCAAAACGCCCCTAAATCGGGCATATTTACCGACCATGTCAATGTGGGGCTTAAATGAAAGGAGTTGGGCGGCAGAGCAAAAATTGATACCCAATTTCGGGACCAATTTTCTGGGGGTCTACCCCTTTCCCAAAATACCCCACAAACAGCTATTTTTTACTGACCATCGCAATATGGGGCTCAAATAAAAGTATTTGGGAGTAGAATACGAATTTCATATTCAAATGTAGGACCACCCCTTCACCAAAGCACCCCCCAAAGGGTAAAAATTTTTCGACCATCCCAATATGTGGCTCACATGAAAGGTATTTGAGATTAAAAAACCTATTTGATAACCAATTTTGGGACCTTGTGTTTGTTTTCTACACTATTTGCAAAACAAACTGAAACAATGGAGAAAATCTCATCATGAATGAAGAAACAAAACAAAATCCTACAGACATTGTTTACCATTTCGCTAAATTCATTGTGTGTAAATAAATGTGCGATTCTAAATTTATTTTCTTTAGTTAAATTTAAACAAATGTTGTTTGCCCAGCTGATGCATTGCTCTCAGTGGGAATATTTACGATCATCTAAGAAAAAAACCAAACACATGGCATTGGAATTCATGTTAATTGTGGGGTGTAACAAGAGCTAATTTTGGCACTGCACAAACTTTGAGGCAAACAAAAAAATGTGTTGTGTTTATTTGCAATTCTGAAGGTGTTCGAATTTCAGGGTAATATAGGATTATACCATAGGAACTCGTAGCTCTTAATGCCAAATATCTTGGCTGGAAGATCGAATGCCAGACACCGTTCACTGCCTCAGAAATAGAAAATTTCAGAACGGTGCTCTACTCATCGTTGAATTCATGCGAAAAGTTTGCCCTGTTCCTTAATGGAATGATTACGGGAAAATTTAAAATTTTTATACCCCTCACCATAGGAGGGGGGTATACTAATGACTGGATTAGTAAAACCTCGAAATATTCGTCTAACTGTGCCAAGTACGGTCCAAATGGGTCTTGAACCTGATATAGCTCCCATATGAACGATCTCCCGATTTTACTTCTTGAGTCTCTGGAAGCCGCAATTTTTGTCCGATTTGGCTGAAATTTTGCATGTAGTGTTCTGTGTTATGACTTCCAACAACTGTGCCAAATACGGTCCATCAGTCTATAACCTGTTATAGCTCTCATATAAACCGGTATCTCGATCATCCTTGTTCTGTTATGACTTCTTGTTCGATTCCATATAATGTAATGATTGAAGATTATACCGTGAAAATACCGCTTAGTTCATTTTTGGCACACTCTTTCCAATATGTCGGCCGCTATCTCTTCCAATGCGTTAATTGAAGCGCGCTTGTCAGTATAGACCTAAGCTTTAACATAGCCCCACAAAAAATACTCTAACGGCGTTAAATCGCCCGATCTAGGCGGCCAATTGACCGGTCTCGAACGTGAAATGTGTAGCATGTGGCACCGTCTTGTTGAAACCACATTTCATGCAAGTAAAGCTTTCACATTTTGGCAACAAAAGTTTGGATATCATCTAATGATAGTGGTCATCATTCACAGTTACGTTAAAATTCGCACCATCTTTGAAGAAGTACGGTTCAATAATGCCACCTGCCCATAAACCGCACCAAACTGTGGCTTTTTATACCCACCAGGATAGGGGGTATACTCATTTGGTCATTCCGTTTGCAACACATCGAAATATCAATTGCCGACCCTGCAAAGTATATATATTTCGAATCGTCGTAAAATTCTACGACGATTTAACGATGTCCGTGTGTCTGTCCGTCTATCCGTCTGTCCCCTATTCGTTATCCGCCCATCTGTTGTAATCACTCTACAGCCGTCAAAAATTGAGTTATTGCGCTGAAATTTCGCACAGTGTCGTCTTTTTGATGCACGCTGGTTAAGTTCTTGAACAGGCCAAATCGGACCATATTTAGATATAGCTGCCATATAGACCGATCTGCCGATAAATGGTCTGAAGTCCATAAAAGCTTTGTTTTTTAACCGATTTCGCTAAAATTTGAAACAGTGTATTATTTTTAGCCTCCTGACATCTGAACAAAATATGGTTCAGATCGGATTATATTTAGATATAGCTGCCTTATAGACCGATCTCCCGATAAAGGGTCTAAAGACCATAAAAGCTTTATTTGTTATCCGAGTTCTCTGAAATGTGGAACTGTGCGCACCTTCAAGCCTTCCAACGTCTGACCCAAATATGGTTGAGATCGGACTATATTTAGATATAGCTGCCATATAGACCGATGTCCCGATAAGGGGTCTGAAGCCCATAAAAGCTTTATTTTTTATCCAATTTCACTGAAATTTAAAACAGTGAGTTGTTTTAGGCTTCCTAACATCCGACCTAAATATGGTTCAGATCGGACTTTATTTAGATATAGCTACCATATAGACCGATCTGCCGATAAATGGTCTGAAGCCGATAAAAGCTATGTTTTTTAACTGATTTCGTTAAAAATTGAAACAGTGAAATATTTTTACCCTCCTGACACCCGAATTAAATATGGTTCAGATCGGACTATATTTAGATATAGCAGCCATATAGACCGATCCCCAGAAAAAGGGTCTGAAGGCCATACAAGCTTTATTTTTTATCCGATTTCGCTGAAATTTGGAATAGTGTGCAGTTTTAAGGCTCTTAACATCCGGCCTAAATATGGTATAGATCGGACTATATTTAGATATAGTCGCCATATAGACCGATCTCCCGATAAAGGGTCTAAAGACCATAAAAGCTGTACTAATTACCTGATATCGCTGAAATTTAAAACAGTGGGTTGTCTTAAGCCTCCCGACATCTGACCCAAATATGGTACAGATCGGACTATATTTAGATGTAGCTGCCATATAGACCGATGTCCCGATAAGAGGTCTGAAGGCCATAAAAGTTTACTTATTACCCGATAAAATTTAAAACGGTGGGTTATCTTAAGCCTCCCGACATCTGACTCAAATGTGGTGCAGATCGGACTATATTTATATATAGCTGCCATATAGACCGATCTGCCGATAAAGTGCCTGAAGGCCATAAAACTTTATTTATTATCCGATTTATAATTGGATATGTGTGACAAAAAGACCAATATTTTTTCTACAAAATTGAATAGTGACATATAATTTAGACCATTCAATGTCCGTGCCGAATTTGGGTACTTAAGTAATTCAAATTTGGGTCCTTAGGTTATCCCATTTTCACCAGATTGTGGCGAAATGGGGTTTACATATATATCCGTAGTGGTGGGTATCCTTGTTTTTACTTGTTATTATTTCCGGGGGTAGGGTTGCTGACCCAGCGCCCCAACCACATGCATGGATTAGGTAAGATCGCACATGTATCCCTCGATGTCGCGAACCGCTGGCTTCAAGTTCCGACGCAAGCCTCCAACCGCCCCTAAACTGAAAACAGACGCTGATTTTGGCCATTGGTTATTTACATGTGCCACCTGACCCTTCACCGAGATTCTCCTTTCGAGAAATAAGCACATTACTAGAGAATTAGACATCCTCGAATATCTAATTAAATTTTTTTGAGCACCTAAAGGGCCCAATATGTCATTCAGAGAACTTAGCAAATGCAATCTAAGATGATGGTTATAAAAATACGACCTCTCCGATCTAAAAATTGTTATACCCACCACCGAAGGATGGGCGTATATTAATTTTGCCATTCCGTTTGCAATACATCGAAATATCCATTTCCGACCCTATAAAGTGTACATATTCTTGATCAGCGTAAAAATCTAAGACAATCTAGCCATGTCCGTCCGTCTGTCTGTTGAAATCACGCTACAGTCTTTAAAAATAGAGATATTGAGCTGAAATTTTGCACAGATTCTTTTTTTGTCCATAAGCAGGTTAAGTTCGAAGATGGGCTATATCGGACTATATCTTGATATAGCCCCCATATAGACCGATCCGCCGATTTAAGGTCTTAGGCCGACAAAAGCCATATTTATTACCCGATTTTGCTGAAATTTAGGACAGTGAGTTGTGTTAGGCCCTTCGACATCCTTCGTCAATTAGGCTCAGATCGGTCCAGATTTGAATATAGCTGCCATATAGACCGATCCTCCGATTTAGGGTCTAAGGCCCATAAAAGCCACATTTATTACCCGATTTTGCTGAAATTTGGGACAGTGAGTTGTGTTCTGCCCTTCCACTTCCTTCGTTAATTTGGACCATATCGGTTAAGATTTGGATATAGCTGCCATATAGACCGATCCTCCGATTTATGGTCTTAGGCCCACAAAAGCCACATTTATTATCCGATTTTGATGGAATTCGGGACAGTAAACTGTGTTAGGCCCATCGATATCCTTCGTCAATTTGGCCCAGATCGGTCGAGATTTGGATATAGCTGCCATATAGACCGATTCTCCGATTTAGGGTCTTAAGCCCATAAAAGACACATTTATTATTCGATTTTGCTGAAGTTTGGGACAGTGACTTGTCTTAGGCCCTTCGGCATCTTTTTTCAATTTGGTCCAGATCGGTTCAGATTTGGATATAGCTGCCATATAGACCGATTTCTTGATTTAAGGATTTGGGCCAATAAAATGCTCAGTTATTGTGAGTGAGTTAAGTTAAGCCCCTAGACATACTTAGCATAATCGCACCGATCGTTCCAGATTTGGATATAGCTGCCATATAGACCGATATCTAGGTTTTAGGTTTTGGGGCCATAAAAGACGCATTTATTGTCCGATGTCGCTGAAATTTGGGACAGTGCTTTGAGTTAGGCTCTTCGACATTTTTATGCAACTTGACCCAAATCGGTCCAGATATGGATAAAGCTGCCATGTAGACCGATATCTCGATTTAAAGTCTTGACCCAATAAAAGGCGCATTTATAATCCGATTTCACTGAAATTTGACACAGTCTTATGTTAGGCTTTTCGACATCCGTGTCGTATATGGTTCAGAGCGGTTTATTTTTAGATATAGCTACTGTACTTATTAATATTTGGCCCAAATCGGAACATATTTCGATATAACTTATATGGTACATAAGGTATGAAATTTTCACCAAATTTTGATGAAAGGTGGTTTACATATATACCCGAGGTGGTGGGTATCCAAAGTTCGGCCCGGCCGAACTTAATGCCTTTTTACTTGTTTTCAGTTCGTTCTAATAAATAACAAAAACAAAAATTGCCAAAAATCTTAAATTTTTTTTTCTTGTTTTCAGGTAAGCAGACAACAATTGCTTGAATTTGTGTAAGTAGGACGTAAAAATTATCAGAAAATTTTGCCTTTGCAGTAACACAAGTTTAGCGCATACATATTCTTTCTTTAATATCTTAGTTTTAAGCTCTTATAACATTAAAAATCATATCATTGCTAAAAGATCCGTTTATTTCACACCTATATTTCTATGCAATAGAAAATCTATGACGTTTACTCTTTAAATGTTTTTTTTTTAATACCCATTTTTTAGGATGATTGTCCATTCAACTGTACCTTGATTGATAAGTAATTTTTCACAAACTTAAAGTGAGAGATGAAAAAAAGAACAACAACAACATAAAAAATTCAATTTAAATTTATTTTATGAACTTACTCAGCATTTTATTTATGTAAATTGAAATTGATGCCAGCTTCCATAGTCGGCAAAAATCCATTATATACAGGTTTATGCCATATCAACTCATATGAGCTTCAGATCCGCTTCCGGTTTTAACACTTTTCCATGAAATTTACAATACGATGAGTAATGCAAAACCAGTATGGACAAGTACACACACACACTTACCTACCTACCCACAGAAGCTCTCTTACAAAAATCATTAAATATGAGAGAGAGTGAGAGAGAGAGAGAGAGAGAGAGAGAGAGTAGCCACTGCAGCAATGCAATGCTGGTCTACTTATAGCTCCCTCTGTACCTCTTTCTCTCATTCTTGTGTTTTTTTTTTGTTTCGTCACTATCTCGTGTATGCTGTGAGTGAAGTGCATAAGTATGTGTAAATAATGAACAAAAACCATTTAAATTATTTATTATGATGCATTTTATGCATTCAAATTGCATCATCATCATCATCATCATTCTTTGGCATCTGACGCATTCCCCTGTCAATATTCCGTTTTGCTGTCTATAATGGTCATGTTGAGGATGAAGAAATAGAGGATCGCATTTAATATTTGAAGTATTTCTGAGTGTTTGCATATACAACTGCATTAAGTTTGAATTTGATTTTAGCATTATACGATTCCATAACTCTTCTCCATAATATGCAGTACATTAAGTCTTGTCTCCACCAAAGCCAAGAAAGGATGGTATTAATTTAATTGCTTAAATATTGAAATTACGCATTAATGAAAGAAATAATGAGATAAAGTTTTATTTAAGGAGTTTATGGCTCATTTGTGAACCTCAGAAGAGAAATCCGTCTGTTGTTGTACCCTGGTAATTTGCTGCAGATGTATGGAAGAAGAAAACAATGAACATTCTTTGTTGCACACTTCAAGAGTCATTTAATCGATGAAATATAAAACATTGAACATAACAACAAAGTCCTCTGAGAGAAAATCCGCAGCGAAAGTTTCGGCGGGCAATGCCTCACCTTCAGAAGTTTCTATCTCTTGGCTTTCCTCGATGATAAACTCATTCTGCCTTCGCTGGGAAGCTTGGAGTGCACTTTACTCTAATTGGAAACCTCGCTCATATCTTGAAATTATTCACCGAATTTCGTTCAGCTGGGCGCCCCGGTAGCCAAGTTGGTAGCGTGCTTGGATTATCAGTGCAGGGGTCGTGGGTTCGATTCCCGTCAGAAGCCTTGGTCTGTCGATACTGTGGTATCACAATGGACATAAAATTGACTAAGTGATTCGGTAAAGGACTTCCACTCTTACCTAACCTAACCCTTCGTTCAGCTTCTCCTCTTTGCTCTTTTTTGCTCAAGATTTCTCTCACAGACGTAACTTTGTTTTTTCTCTAAGTTGAAAGCCTTCTACTCTCATTCCTGGTCACATTTGGTTTCTATGTTCATCATGATTTCGGAAGAGCTTCCTTCATGTACTCTGTAGAAATATTCACACATCCAGTTCCTTGCCTTCGAAGGAACCCCAGGACTCTCCTTGGATTTAGATATGGCTTCCTCCTTTCTATTTCGTCTTAACATAGAAACTTGTGCTGTAGTGGTCCAAAAGGGATGATTGGTCGGAAGCAGAGTTCTCCAGCGATGTATAGCACTTGCGACGCACCGCATAAATACTTCCAACCAATTCAACTCTTATCAACGCAAACTGAGGTTGCCAAATCTCAGTGTGTGGTCCGATTTCCGAGTTTTTCTTTTGCTGGATGATAGTATTCAAAAATTCCTATAAAAATCTCCACATTTGATTTTTCGCTTAAAGGTTATGTAGATCGGAAATCAAACAAATAAGAGCGTGCTAAGTTCGGCCGAGCCGAATCTTATATACCCTCCACCATGGATCGCATTTGTCGAGTTCTATGCGCGGTATCTCTTTTTAGGCAAAACAAAGAATATGTAATAAGAACTGTTATGCTTTTGGAGCTATATCAAGTTATAATCCGATTCGGACCATAAATGAATGCTGAACATTGTAGAAGTCATTGTGTAATATTTCAGTTCATTGGGATAAGAATTGCGCCTTGTAGGGGCTTAAGAAGCAAAATCGGGAGATCGGTTTATATGGGAGCTGTATCAAGCTATTGATCGATTCCCATCATATTAGATGCGTATGTTGAAGGTCATGAGAGAAGCCGTTGCACAAAATTTTTGCCAAATCGGATGAGAATTGCGCCCTCTAGAAGCTCAAGAAGTCAAAATCCCAGATCGGTTTATATGGCAGCTATATCAAAAAATGAACCGATTTAAACCATACTTAGCGTAGTTGTTGGAAATGCTTCCAAAATACCGGGTGCAAAACTTCAATAAAATAGGATAAGAATTGCGCCCTCTAGAGGCTCAAAAATCAAGACCCAAAATCAGTTTTTATAGCAGCTATATCAAAACATGGAGCCAATTAAGCCATACTTAGCGTAGTTGTTGGAAGTGCTACCAAAACACTACGTGCACAATTTCAGTTTAATCAGGCGACAATTGCGCCCTCTAGCGGCTCAAGAAGTCAAGACCCAAGATCGGTTTATATGGCAGCTATACCAAACATGGACCAATTTAAACCATACTTAGCGTAGTTGTTGGAAATGCTACCAAAATACCGCGTGCAAAACTTCAATAAAATCGGACGAGAATTGCGCCCTCTAGAGGCTCAAGAAGTCAAGACCCAAGATCGGTTTATATGGCAGCTATTTCAGGTTATGGACCGATTTGCGCCATACTTAGCACAGTTATTGGAAGTGATATCAAAACACTATGTGCAAAATTTCAGTCCAATCGGACGAGAATTGCGCCCTCTAGATACTCAAGAAGTCAAGACCCAAGATCGGTTTATATGGCAGCTATATCAGGTTATGGACTGATTTGAACCATACTTAATACAGTTGTTGGAAGTGATATCAAAACACTATGTGCAAAATTTTATGTCCAATCGGACGAGAATTGCGCCCTCTAGAGTCTCAAGAAGTCAAGACCCAAGATCGGTTTATATGGCAGCTATATCAGGTTATGGACCGAGTTGCGCCATACTTAGCACCGTTGTTGGAAGTGCTACCAAAACACCACGTGCAAAATTTCAGTCAAATCGGAAGAGAATTGCGCCCTCTAGAGGCTCAAGAAGTCAAGACTCCAGATCGGTGTATGTGGCAGCTTTATCAAAACATGGACCGATTTGGCCCATTTACAATAACAACCGACCTACATTAATAAATAGTGTTTGTGTAAAATTTCAAGCGGCTAGCTTTACTCCTTCTAAAGTTTGCCTGCTTTCGACAGACAGATGGATGGACGGTCGTACAGACGGATAGACGGACGGATCGACTTAAAATGACATGGCGATGGAGAATATATATACTTAATTGGGTCTCAGACGCATATTTTGAGTTGTTACAAACGGAATGACGAAATTATTATACCCCTATCCTATGGTGGAGGGTATAAAAATCAAGATCGAACCACAAATGCACTCGTAAATTGCTGAATAAAAAGCAGGTGTCGATCAAAATTGCAAGACAACAAAAATTGAAGTCCCGAAACAAGACGAGATATTGTAGACCTCAAACGGACATTTTTGTAGGGATTTTTGAGTACTATTCAGCAAGAAAAAAAAATCGATCCACAAACTAAGATTTGGCAGAACCAACAAATTTTCAGAATAACGAGGTGACCAATTTTCGGGCCCTGCCAAAAAGCGCCCGGGCAAACTAAGACCTTAAAATATTGTGTCCAAAATTTTAAAGTCCTAGGCATCGCTGACACCTCATCCTTAACCATTCCAAATACAAAGAAATATCTCTAGCCGTTCTCAAAAGGCATATTTTTTTATAACTTTTTTCTCATTTGCTTTAAAGCGATACATTCACCTGGACCCATCTGGGTCAAATTGAAGAAGGAAGAAGAAGAAAGCCATAACACAAGTCACTAACACAACTCATTTACCTTTAATGGTCCCAAAATCTTAAAACGAGAGATCGGTCTATATAGCAGCTATATCCAAATCTAAACCGATCTAAGCCAAATTGCACAAAGATGTCGAGGGGCCCAACACAACTCACTGTCCCTAATTTTGGCAAAATCGGACCATAAATGCGGCTTTTATGGGCCTAAGACCCTAAATCGGCCGATCGCTCTATATGGCAGCTATATCCAAATCTAGACCAATCTGAGCCAAATTAAAGAGGAATGTTGAAGGTCCTAACACAACTCACTGTCCCCAATTTCGGCGAAATCGGATAATAAATGTGGCTTTTATGGGCCTAAAGCCTTAAATCGAGAGATCGGTGTATATGGCAGCTATATTCAAATCTGATCCGATCTGGGCCATATTGCAGAACAATGTCGAGGGGCTTAATTTAACTTACTGTCAAAAATTTCGGCGAAATTTCGGCCAAATCTGAACCGATCTGAGCCAAATTGACGTGGGATATCGAAGGGCCTAACACAACTCACTGTCCCAAATTTCATCAAAATCGTATAATAAATGTGGCTTTTATGGGCCTAAGACCCTAAATCGGAGGATCGGTCTATATGGCAGCTATATCCAAATCTGTACCTATCTGAGCCAAATTGACGAGGGATGTCGAAGGGCCTAACACGACTTACTGTGCCAAATTTCAGCAAAATCGGATAATAAATGTGACTTTTATGGGCCTAAGACACTAAATCGACAGATCGGTCTATATGGGGGCTATATCAAGATATGGTCCGATAAGGTCCATCTTCGAACTTAACCTGCTTATGGACAAAAATGGAATCCGTTTAACGTTTCAGCTCAATATCTCTATTTTTGAAGACTGTAGCGTGATTTCAACAGACAGACGGACGGACATGTCTTAATCGTCTTAAATTTTTACGCTGATCAAGAATATATATACTTTATAGGGTCGGAAATGGATATTTCGATGCGTTGCAAACGAAATGGCTAAATTTATATACCCCCATCCTTTGGTGGTGGGTATAAAAATGGTTCAGATTTTGATATCGCTCCCATATATATTCGTCCGTTTTAGACTAATATTACAATAAGGTGGTCATTTGTTAACCGATTCTCTCGAAATTTGGTAGAAAGGGTTTTCTTATGACTCGCGATATTTTTAGAGAACTTCATAGAAATCGGTTGAGATTTGGATATAGCTCCCATCTTATATATAAAATTGAATTTGTGTTTGTTTGTTCCGTATAGACTCAAAAATGGCTGAACCGATTACCTTGAAATTGTCACAGATTGTGTAGGTTGGTCTAGAAGGAAACATAGGCTATATAATTTTTTGATATCGGGAGGGGGCGGACCCTCCCCCTTACCCCAAAAGTACTACCCAAAGATAATTGTGGAGCGATCGGGACAATATGCGATTCAAATGAAAGGTAAGCAAGAGTAGAGTACGAATTTTGTAATAAAAGTTGGATCCAAGTACCTGGAGGGCCGCCCCAGCCCCTAAACCCCTTAAAATAGGTTTATTTGACGATCATCACAATATGGGACTCAAATGAAAGGTATTCGGGAGTAGATTACGAATATGGTCAGGAAGAAGAAATGTGCTTTATAATTTGTTGATATCGGAAGGGGGCGGACCCTCCCCGTTACCCCAAAAATACCATCCAAAATCACAAGGGAACCGATAAAGACAATATGGATATCAAATGAAAGGTATTAAAGATTAGAATACGAATATGGTATTAAAAATTGGGTCCAAGTACCCAAAACAATATCCCTAACCCCAAAATGTCTGAAAGCATACAAATTGGTCTTCCATATCAATATGGGACTTAAATGAAAGGTATTCGGGAGTAGATTACGAATCTGGCTTACAAAATCATATCGAAGTGTAGAGGGTCACTCCACCCCCCAAAAACTCTCCATATGACCCATCATGACTGTATGGGACTCGGTTTGTTTGTTTGTTCCCTAGAATCAAAAAAAGGAAACATAGGTTATATAATTTTTATATATCGGTTGGTGGCTGTCCCCTCTCCCCCTTACACCAAAAACGCCACTCAAATCCAAAGGAGGACTGATGGACACAATATGGGTATCAAATGAAAGGTATTGGAGTCTGGAAAATTATAATCATATTAAATTTTGGGTCCAAGTAGCCAGTGGGCCGCCCCAACCCAAAACCTTTTCTAAACAGAAACATTCGACGTTCCTATCAATATGGGACTCAAATGAAAGGTATGCGGCAGTAGATTACAGCAGGAACCAGGAACCGAGCAGGGGCAAACTTTTCATACATCAATGAGTGCTTTTAGATTCAAGTTGAGTTTATCAACGATAAGGAACCTTTTTTTATAGCCGAGCCCGTACGGTGTGCCGCAATGCGACACCTCATTGTGGAGAATTTTTATACATGACCATGCATGGTATGGTACCTAGCAAATGTCGCCAGCACTAAGAGGGAATAACCACCGCTTTAAGATATGTCCGAAGTTCCGCCAGGATACGAACGCAGGCGTTCAGCGTCATAGGCGGGCATATGCTACAGTAGCAGGGCGAAGTGTCCCCACCCAAAATAGATATTAGAGAGTTAAAGAAGGCGCAGCGGAGCGGGCCCTGTCCAGCTAGAGTTTCATCAAAATTGGTTCAGAATTAGTTGCAGCTCCCATTTGGTACTTAAAGGGTAGGTGTTGGGTATTATATAGTCTGCACCGCCCTACTTTTGTCCTTTCCTACTGGTTTTTCATTAGGAAAAGCAACTTGGTCTTGTTCAACGCCAATTGAAAACTTTCAGAATCCAGTCCGTGGGTACTCTGTTTGCTAGTCCATCTGTAGCACTGATATCTCATTTAATATCCTTTATGTACAAAGCATTCAGACTACTTTTATTAAATTTTTCTTTTTTTCCTTTCTCTTGAAAGTTTTGTTTTCATTATTATTTCACTACATTCGATAGTGTCTTAATGCTGCCTTTGTGCTATGAGTTATCCATGTGTGTTGAAAATCACTTAAATTGGTTGCAGTTTTCCCCAATGCATGCACTTATCAACAAAGGGTTACGTGGGCCAATGTTTGTTGTATATCCATAAAAGCCGGATAGCATCTTTGTGCTGAAGCACACTGCACTTGTGAGTTAAGAGTTTGGATTTTTTTTTAGTTTTTTTTTTGGGTTTTTTGGGCAAATCACTTACAGTGTGAACACACTTCGTTTCGGTCAGTTTTTATGCTAAAAGTTTTTTTTTTTTTGGGAATCCAACATTTTTCGACGCTTCCAACATCGTATACTGCCATTCCCTAAGATGCACTTACCATGACGTTTTTTTTTTGTTTTTTCTCTCATATAAATGTGCATAAATTTTTTTATGATTATTCCTTGCAGAATAATTCATATGAAAATGGAAGACTGCCTTGATGATGAGGAGTAAGCAAACGGAGAGAGAAAGAGAGAAAGAAAGCCACAGTGCCATAAGCAGAGAAATAAACTCAGAAACGCTTTTAGGATTTTGAACAGCAGCAAAAAGGGAAAACGTTTTTTTTCTATATTGTAGCTTGGAACAGTACGATGAGGGAACCAAAATGAATGTTAGGGTGGATGGTGGATGAAATGGTTATGGTTCATGAAAAGTTGCTCTACCGCAAATCTCTCAAACATCAACAAGTAAAAAGGCGTTAAGATCGGCCGGGCGGAACATTGGATACCCACCACCTCGGGTATATATGTAAACCAACTTTCATCAAAATCCGGTGAAAATTGCATACCTTATGTCCTCATGTTATGAAAAGCCTAACATAAATCACTGTGCCAAATTTCAGTGAAATTGGATTATAAATGCGCCTTTTTTGGGGCCAAGACCTTAAAACGAAATATCGGTCTATATGGCAGCAATATGCAAATCTTGATTGATCTAGAACAAATTGCAGAAATATGTGGAGGGGCTTTACTTTACTCTCTGTCCCAAATTTCGGCAACATCGGACAATAAATGCGCCTTTTATGGGCCCAAAACCTTAAATCGAGAGATTGGTCTATATGGCAGCTACATCCAAATCTGGACCGATCTGCGCCAAATTGAAGAAGGATATCGAAGGGCCTAACAAAACTCACTGTCACAAATTTCGGCGACATCGGACAATAAAAGCGTCTTTTATGGCCCCAAAACCTAAAACCGAGAGATCGGTCTATATGGCAGCTATATCAGAATCTGCACCGATCTTTACCATATTGCAGATGTATGTCAAGGAGCATAACCTAACTCACTGTCCCAAATTTCGGCGACATCGGACAATAAATGCGTATTTTATGGGCCCAAAACTTTAAATCGAGAGATCGGTTTATATAGCAGCTATATCGAAATCTGATCCGATCAGGGCCAAATTGAAGAAGCAAGTCGAAAGGCCTAACACAACTCACTGTCCCAAATTTCAGTCAAATCGGATAATAAATGTGGATTTTATGGGCCGAAGACCCTAAATCGGAGGATCGGTCTATATGGCAGTTATATCCAAATCTGGACCGATTTGGGCCAAATCGATGAAGGATATCAAAGGGCCTAACACAACTCACCGTCCAAAATTTCAGCAAAATTGGATAATAAATGTGGCTTTTATGGGCCTAAAACCCCAAATCGGAGGATCGGTCTATATGGCAGCTATATCCAAATCTGAACCGATCTGAGCTAAATTGACGGAGGATATTGAAGGGTCTAACACAACTCACCGTCCAAAATTTCAGCAAAATCGGATAATAAATGTGGCTTTTATGGGCCTAAGACCCTACATAGGAGGATCGGTCTATATGGCAGCTATAACCAAATCTGGACCGATCCGGGCCAAATTGAAGAAGCAAATCGAAAGGCCTAACACAACTCACTGTCCCAAATTTCAGCCAAATCACATAATAAATGGTGCTTTTATGGGCCTAAGACCCTAAATCGGAGGATCGGTCTATATGGCAGCTATATCCAAATCTGGACCGATCTGGGCCAAAGTGACCAAGGATGTCGAAGGGGCGAACACAACTCGCTGCCCCAAATTTCCACAAAATCGGATAAAAAATATGGTTTTTATGGGCCTAAGACACTAAATCGGCGGATCGGTCTATATGGGGGCTATATCAAGATATAGTCCGATATAGCCCATAACCCCCCATATAGACCGATCGGCCGATTTAGGGTCTTAGGCCCATAAGAGCCACATTTAATATCCGATTTTGCTGAAATTTGCGATAGTGAGTTGTGTTAAGCCCCTCGACATCCTTCGTCAATTTGACCTCGATGGGTCAACAGTTGGATATAGCTGCCATATAGACTGATCCTCCGATTTAGGGTCTTAGGTCCATAAAAGCCAGATTTAATATCCGATTTTGCTGAAATTTGCGACAGTGAGTTGTCTAAGTCCCATCGATGTCTTTCTTTCATTTGGCCCAGATCGGTCCAGATTTGGTTATAGCTGTCATATAGACCGATCCTCCGATTTCGGGTCTTAGGCCCATAAAAGCCACATTTATTATCCGATTTTGCTGAAAATTGGCATAGTGAGTTGTGTAAGGTCCATCGACATCTTTCTATAATTTGGCCCTGATTGGTTCAGATTTGGTTATAGCTGCCATATAGACCGATCCTCCGATTTCGGGTCTTAGGCCCATAAAAGCCACATTTATTATCCGATTTTGCTGAAATTTGCGACAGTGAGTTGTCATAGGCCCATCGATATCTTTCTTTAATTTTGCCCTGATCGGTTCAGATTTGGATATAGTTGCCATATAGACCGATCTCTTGGTTTTAGGTTTTGGGCCGCTGATAATCTATCTTGGAGACCACCGTAGCGCAGAGGTTAGCATGTCCGCTATAACCCCCAACGCCTGTGTTCGAATCCTGGCGAGACCATCAGAAAAAAATTTTCAGCGGAGGTTTTCCCCTCCTAATGCTGGCAACATTTGTGAGGTACTATGCCATGTAAAACTTCTCTTCAAAGAGGTGTCGCACGCCTTTCGGAATCGGCTATAAAAAGCAGGCCTCTTATCATTGGGCTTAAACGTGAATCGGACTGCACTCATTGATAGGTGAGAAGTTTGCCCCTGTTCCTTAGTGGAATGTTCATGGGCAAAATTTGTAATGCGCATAGCCAGGATTCAGAATTCCCACCATTGTTGTGTTAGTCTCGTCTACTGAGTCCGCCAGGAGTTCATCCTCACATAATTCAATCGATTTTGTGGTGAAGATTTTCCTTATGTAGTTTAGAAAGTAGTGGAAACACTTTTCCTTAAAACACTAGATACTGGCAATGCGGACGATTCCTCCTTAGATGCTTCCTTAGCTGCTGCTGCCGAAGTACCTTTCGAGTTCCGTTCTTCCTCGCTGGCGCACACCTTAAGCCCATACCAACCGTATACCCACCCACACAGGGCTTGTGGGGTCCCGCCACGATGCCTTCTCTTCCTTTTTTTATCGTGGCAGGAGAGTTTCAGTCTCTTGCAGAGATCTGGTCGATAGTTCCTTAGACAAATATTCATCAAAACCTGCTGAGTCTTCTCCAGATTCCCCAACCCTACCGCTTTTTCACACCTTCAGTTTTAACTTGTTGAGTCCGAAGGCTACAACTTCTTCAGATTTGTAGCGGTCTGGGAGAGAACCGGAGTTTAGTACGAATACTGCATGTCTCCGGTCGCCATCAGTCTCATCCAATCTACCAATCTTTCAGTTGGTAGTTGCAAGATTGCGATTACATTCCCTTAGCGTCCCAAGTATGGATTCAGGATCTGAGGGTATCCCAGCATGTGTCATAGGTCTAGAAGGAATATCTTCCTAACTAAATCCAGATCCAATATGGGTTCATATTTGGATTATAAAGACAATTATTGTCCAATTTCGCTAAAATTTGGAACATAGTGATCTGTTATGATTTCCCAAAATCGTGCCTAGTACGAACCAAATCGGTCTATAACTTGATATAGCTCCCACATATACCGAACTCGCGATTTTACATCTTTAGCCCCTAGAAACCGCAATTGTTGTCCGATTTGGCTGAATCTTGGTTTGTTTTATTATGACTATGCTTATATGACTATCAACGCCCATGGTAGGTAGTGTCTAAACCTTTTCATTTCTCCGTTGGTTTCTCTTTTCCTGCAACATTCTCCCTCCACCCCAATGCCATTGTCCTGACTTTTTGCGTAGTGTATGCTGATGGTTATCTTCCCCCAGAATATGAAATTAAAATCTCTTAGCTTCCTGAATTGCAAAACAGACAATTGCAATATTGCAAGAATGCGCTGAAGACTATTTGTCACAAAAAGATCTAAAAAAATAAAAAAAAATGCTGCAACGTTTAGTGCCAGACAGAATTTAAGCACTTTGTATTCGTTTAATTTGTAATTTGACATAAAGAGGAATTACGATGTCACTTTTTCTTGACATGTTTTCTTAAACTAAATTTTAATTATACGAATGCAATACGAGTATTTGCTCTGGTTATGGGATTACTTGGCACTTACAACTGTTGGAAATAAATTGCAAAGTAAATATAAAAATTTCATTAAATTAAGTATGCATAAAACATAATTGTGGTTGCGCAATTTCTTATTCATGTTACTGCATATTAGTCTACCCACTATAATAGGAAGGGATTTACTCATCTACTCTTTCCACTTGCAGTACATCGCAAAATGCATTTCATACTCAACAATCTTTGTCTTGTATTTGAAAAATGGAATTGCGTTTGTGTGTTCCGCATAGACTCAAAAAGGGCTGAACCGATTTTTTTTTGGAAATTTTCACAGATGGTGTAGGGTGGTCCTTCATTGTTCGGTGGGAAGGGACCCTCCCTTATCCAATTTAATCAGATTTTGAAGTTGTACGGTTCGATTCCAATGAAATTTTGTGTGTACTCTTATAGTAAACAAATATGTAAAAAGGCGTTAGCTATATCTAAAAATGAACCGATATGAACCATATGCGACACGGATGACGAAAAGCCTAATATAAATCACTGTGCTTATATATGCGCCTTTTATGGGGCCAAGACTTATTTGGACCAAGTTTCAGAAAAATGTCGAAGAGCCTTATACAACATACTGCCCAGAATTTCGGCGAAATCGGGCAATAAATACGCCTTTTATGGCCCCAAAACCATAAATCGAGAGATCGGTCTATATGGCAGCTATATCCGAATCTAGACCGACCTGGGCCAAATTGAAGAAGGATATCGAATGGCCTAACACAGCTCACTGTCCCAAATTTCGACGACATAGGATAATAAATGCGCTTTTTATGGGCTCTAAACTTTAAAGTGAGAGATCGGTGTGTATGGCAGCTATATGCAAATCTGGACCGATCTGGATTAAATTAAAGAAAGATGTTGGACGGCCTAACACAACACATTGTCCTAAATTTCAGCGAAATCGAACAAAAAATGCGCCTTTTATGGGCCAAAACCTTAAATTGAGAGGTCTGTCTATATGACAGCTATATCCAAATCTGAACCGATTTGGGCCAAATTGAAGAGGGATGTCGAAGTGCCTTACATAACTCACTGCCCCAAATTTCGGCGGCATCGAACTATAAATTGAACTAAAACTTTGCACAGATTCTTTTTTTGTCCATAAGCAGGTTAAGTTCGATGATGGGCTATATCGGACTATTTCTTCATAAATTCCATATATATACCGATCCGCCGATTTAGGGTCTTAGATCCATAAAAGCCACATTTATTATCCGATTTTGCTGAAATTTGGGACAGTGAGTTGTGATAGGCCGTCCGACATCTTTCTTTAATTTGACCCAGATCGTTCCAGATTTGGATATAGCTGCCATATAGACCGATCCGCCGATTTGGGGTCTTAGATCCATAAAAGCCACATTTATTATCCGATTTTGCTGAAATTTGGGACAGTGAGTTGTGTTAGGCCGTCCGACATCTTTCTTTAATTTGACCCAGATCGGTTCAGATTTGGATATAGCTGCCATATAGACCGATCTCTCAATTTAAGGTTTTGGAGCCATAAAAGGCGCATTTATTGTCCGATGTCGCTGAAATTTGGGACAGTAAGTTGCGTTACGCCCTTCGAGATCCTTCTTCAATTTGGCCCGGAGCGGTCCAGATTTGGTTATAGCTGCCATATAGACCGATCCTCCGATTTGGGGTCTTAGGCCCATGAAAGCCAAATTTATTATCCGATTTTACTGAAATTTGACACAGTGAGTTGTGTTAGGCCCTTCGACATCCTTGGTCAATGTGACCCACATCGGTCTAGATTTGAATATAGCTGCCATACAGACCATTTCGCCGATTTAGGGACTTAGACCCATAAAAGGCGCATTTGTTGTCCGATTTTGCCAAAACTTGGGGCAGTGAGTTATGTTAGGTCCTTTGACATCCTTCTTCAATTTGGCTCAGATCGGTGCAGATTTGAATATAGCTTCCATATAGACTGATTTCCCGATTTAAGGTTTTTGGCCCATAAAAGCCACATTTATTATCCGATTTTTGCCAAAATTTGGAACAGTGAGTTGCTTTAGATCCTTCGACATTTTTGTTCAATTTGGCCCAGATCGGTCTAGGTTTGGATATAGCTCCCATATAGACCGATCCTCCAATTTACGGTGTTAGACCCATAAAAGGCGCATTTACTGTCCGATTTTGCTGAAATTTTGGGACAGTGAGTTAATTTAAGCCCCTCGACATATTTCTGCATTTTGGTCTAGAGCGATTAAGATTTGCATATAGCTGTCATATAGACCGATCTCTCGATTTAAGGTTTTGGGCCCATAAAAAGCGCATTTACTGTCCGATTTTGCTGAAATTTGGCACAGTGAGTTGTGTGGGATCCTTCAACATCCTTGTTCAATTTGGCCCAGATCGGTCCAGATTTGGATATATCTGCCTTATAGACCGATCTCTCGATTTATGGTTTTGGGGACGTTAAAAGGCACATTATTGTCCGTTTTCGCCGAAATGTGGCACAGTGAGTTGTATTAGGCCCCTCCACATATTTCTGCAACTTGGCCCTAATCGGTCAAAATTTGGATATAGCTGCCATATAGACCGATATCTCGATTTAAAGTCTTGGCCCCATAAAAGACGCATTGATAATCCGATTTCACTGAAATTTTACACAATGACTTATATAAGGCTCTTCGACATCTTATTAGTATTTGGTCCAAATCGGAACATATTTCGCTATGGGGCATAAAGTATGCATTTTTCACTTGATTTTGACGAAGGGTGGTTTACATTTATACCCGAGGTGTTGAATATCCAAAGTACGGCTCGGCCGAACTTAACCCTTTTTATTGAAAGCCTTGATATATGGAGCAGAAAAAGCCTCTCAGAGTGTTGTTGTGGGTACCATTTTTTAGTTGTTGTTGTTTTAGCTCTGCTATATGTACCCAAAATCTGTCGTTCTAAACCGAAACTAAGAGCTTAGACAGAATTTTCCTTTTGTTCACTTATTTTTTTTGCCTTTACTTCTTGTTCCTCTTGTTATCGAATTACAAATTAACACTACTTGGTATAAAATTTATAGGGTAAATTAATTCACATTGAGGCCCGGTAGAGGTGGGGAGACCTACATAGTCTTTGCTTGGGAAAAAATCATCCCAACTTTTCCCCTATAATGTCAATAATAAATTAAAAAGTAATTTATTCACGGTTAAATTGGAATTGTTGTTGAGAATATCAAAGAGCGTGAAAGAGAGAGAGAGAGAGAGTGAGAGAGAGAGAGAGTTGGGGGTCTTGGTGACTTAAAAATGCCAAGGTCATAACAAATCGAAAATGTATTCAAAAACAATTTCCTTTGTACAAAAAGGCTACAAAAACAAAAAGAGCACTCAAATTGCTTGCTACATTGCTTTACCAAACTCTGGGCTCTTCCCAAGAAACCCCCTAAGGCTAGAAGCAACAGTAACAACTGGCTGATCAATTAGCAGTTAAGCATTTTGTTAGCCTCAAATAAAAAAAAGTTTTAAATGTGCCGCATAAACGCTCCCTGGCTCAACATACAGCGCAACTGTTGGCCTCCAACCTTAGCCTACCATGCTAGATTTACGATAAATAATTGCAAATAATGGCAACAAACAAATTCCAACGTATTTCCTTTCGTCGTACGACGATTTTGATATCCTGAAGCTGGCGCTGGCGGCATTTAAAGACTGTGCAGTAATTGCCATTTTATGAAATGATAAATGTGCGATTTCCACAAAGTTTGTTGATGTTGTTTTATAAGAACACACACAAAATATCGCCAACCTACTGAACCCTGAGGGATGGGTGTCAGAGTCGTGGTGGTTTTTAGCTACAATATAATCTCAAATGAGACGGAACAAATAAACTCTAAGAAAAATTTGACTTTACTCCAGCATTTTTAAGGCGAACGGTAATTGCTGAGGCAATTGTTAGGAGGCTGTTTGCTGTTCTTTTTTTTATTTTATTATCGATAAGACGCATTATTTCCCGGCAATTTGTCATGGTGTTAAAAGTTTAACATTTATGTTCAATAGCTTAACAATGATGTTACACAAAAACTTGGTCTGCTGTAGGCCGGGCATTATGGGGAATTAAAAATGAATGCTGAAAAATTGCTTAGCCATTGTAAGGCATTTTTTTGATTATTATTATTAATAAGGCTTGATATATTCATTGGTGTTGTAGAAATGATTACAAGCAAATGGTAAAATTTCCGTTGAGTTTTCAATAAAATAAAAACAAGTAAAAAGGCGTTAAGTTCGGCCGGGCCAAACTTTGGATAGCCACCAACTCGGGTATATATGTAAGCCACCTTTCATCAAGATCCGGTGAAAATTTCATACCTATAGTCAATGTGTTAAATTTTAGTTAAATCGGATTATAAAAGCGCCTTTTTTGGGCCCAAGACCTTAAATCGAGATATCGGTCTATACGGCAGCTAAATGCAAATCTTGATCGATCTGAATTGACGAAGGATGTCGAAGGGCCTAACACAACTGACTGTCCCAAATTTTAGCAAAATTGGATAATAAATGTGGCTTTTATGGGCCTAAGACCCTGAATTTGCGTATCGGTCTATATGGCAGCTATATCCAAATCTAGACCAATCTGGGCCAAATTGACGAAGGATGTCGAAGGGCCTAACACAACTCACTCTCCCAAATTTCAGCAAAATCAGATAACAAAAGTGGCTTTTATGGACCTAAGACCCTAAATCGGAGGATCGGTCTCTATGGCAGCGATATCCAAATCTGGACCGATCTGGGACAAACTCGCGAAAGATGTCGAAGGCCCTAAGGCAACTCACTGTCCTAAATTTCACCAAAATCGGATAATAAATGTGGCATTTATTGGCCTAAGACCCTAAATCGGAGGATCGGTCTATATGGCAGCTATAACCAAATCTAGATCGATCCGAGCCAAATTGAAGAAAAATGTCGAAGGGCCTTAGACAACTCACTGTCCCAAATTTCGGCAACATCGGACAATAAATGCGCCTTTTATGGGCCTAAGACACCAAATCGAAGGATCGGTCTATATGTCAGCTATATCCAAATCTGAACCGATCTAGACCAAATTGCAGAAGTATGTGGATGGGCTTAACGTAACTCGCTGTGCCAAATTTCAGCAAAATCGGATAATAAATGTGGCTTTTATGGGCCTTAGACCTTAAATCGGTGGATCGGTCTATATGGCAACCATATCCAACTCTGGACCGATCCGGGTCAAACTGAAGAAGGATGTCGAAGGGCCTAACATAACTCACTGTTGCAAATTTCAGCAAAATCGGATAATAAATGTGGCTTTTGTGGACCTAAGACCCAAAATCGTAGGATCGGTCTATAAGGCAGCTATATCCAAATCTGAACCGATCGGGGCCAAATTGACAAAGGATGTCGAGGGGCCTACCACAACTCACTGTTCCAGATTTCAGCAAAATCGGATGATAAATGTGGCTTTTATTGGCCTAAGACCCTAAATCGGAGGATCGTTCTATATGGCAGCTATATCCAAATCGGGACCGATCTGGGACAAACTGGCGAAGGATGTCGAGGGCCCTGAAGCAACTCACTGTCCTAAATTTCACCAGAATCGGATAATAAATGTGGCTTTTATGGGCCTAAAACTATAAATCGGAGGATCGGTCATATGGCAGCTATATCCAAATCTGGACCGATTTGGGCCAAATTGACGAAGGATGTCGAAGTGCCTAAGGCAACTCTTTGTCCTAAATTTCGCCAAAATCGGATGATAAATGTGGCTTTTATCGGCCTAAGACCCTAAATCGGAGGATCGGTCTCTATGGGGGCTATATCAAGATATAGTCCGATATAGCCCATATTCTAACTTAACCTGCTAATGGACAAAAAAAGAATCTGTGAAAAATTTCAGCTCAATATCTCTATTTTAAAAGACTTGCGTGATTTCAACAGACAGACGGACGGACATGTCTAGATCGTCCCCCTTAGAAGGCCCCCTTACCAAGGGGTCGAAATTTGTCAAATTATGGTTGGTGTGGTACATCTCCTGTGGCTTTCATTTTCCCATTGCATAAAATTTTTGATTATTAAGCTCACCTCGAAAGAGAAATTAGCACATCCCCTGTGTTGCAACTTTTCCCAAAAGTTGTTAACAACTTTTGATGTCAAGAAGTCTTAGTATTTTTTTGCGCTCACCGGCCGTTGAGTGGAAAATTGACCTATGTGCCATTGTTTGTCAATAGGCAAAATGGACTAACTAAAACACTTGCACTTCTTTTTGTCCTTCATCTTTTTGCATTGCCTTTCAATTGGATAAAGTCCGTTATAAAGGCCCATAATAGCAGGCCCGAAGTGTTAACAAGCCCACTAAGTCCATGATATTTGTTTTACTGAAACCTCATTATACTGCTTCGCAAGCCACTTACTTCTGAGTTTATTAAAGAGAAATACGAATAATTAGATGAAGTTTAAGCGTTATAGTGTGGTTACGTTATATTTTGCAGGAAAAATCACAACGGCTGTTGTTGGTGAACTCAAACACCTTAAAGTGAACAAAATGTTAGTGTAACGCACCAAAATTCGTTTTAATGATAGCGTTGCCAAACTCCATGATGGTGGTCAATGCCGCCAATGCCCATTGTATGATATTGTAGTTCATATAAACTGCTTTTGTTTGACTTAAACTAATCCCCATATCAGACCAAAGGTTCACAAGCAAAAATTTCAATTTTTCCTTATCATGGTCTGACTACAATTCCTCACAGCTTTTGCAAGTCATGCTACTAATTTTCACAGAACCAAGCCATAACACTTCACAAGTCAGTTGCCAATCTTCATTGTTTTCAACTTTGTGTTGCGTTTCAATGGTAACCGCAAAGCTTGTTACCATTAGCTAGCCAAATTTTCAATTCAATTCGCTGAATTCGAGTATCCTTTGATGAAACTGAAAATTTTCGGTCACAATACATTGAAAACCCTACAGCCAACTCACTGCCAACATTGTTTTGACTTATTTTTGTTCTTTTATTCATGTTGCATAAATTTCTGCTCAAGTACCGAGTCGTTGAACAAAGAGAAACATTGTTAATTAAGAGAAAGCCACTATTGTTCGCCTAACACACAACAGTAACAGATGGTGGAGGGGAGTCTGACTCAACACCTACAGCGATAGCGGCGAAGACAAAGCAAACAAACAACGTTGTAAGATGGCAGAGGTCAGCATTATGTATTTTTTGACATGCCAAAAGTTCCAATTAACAATAGCTAGGGGAAAGGGGTCGAATCCGAAGCATCAAAATTGTCAAAGACTTGTTCCTTAATAAATAAGTCATTCTTCATGGAATATCATACAGGCATCGAATTTAAGTGGGTTTCAAGTACCTAAGCCTGAAAGGCAAGTTATACGACACCAAAAGCCTACTGACCTATAAACTTTACGACCTTTCTACTCAAAATCATGGAACGCATTGTGAATACCATGATAAAGTCTAGGAAATCCAGCGAACTGCTAAAATACAAACAGCATGCCTATTCGAAGGCAAGGTCGGTGAAGACTGCCCTGCACGAGGTTGTGCATAAAATTGAAGACTCCTTCGATGCCAAAACGTCCACACTGGCGGTATGCATTGACATCGAAGGGGCTTCTAACAATGTGCGGAGCGACACACTGGTCCAATCCTTAGACCAGTACCGTGTGGACCCAGTCCTTAGAGACTGGATAAACCATATCCTAAGGAACAGGTGGATAAATTGTGTGTGCCATGGCATAAATATAAGGCAGAAATTGGCACAGGGCACGCCACAGGGGGGGCATTTTATCGCCACTCCTATGGGTGACCACCATAAATGACCTATTACGGATGCTGACTCAGGAAGGATTTGAGTCCATCTGCAACACAGACGATGTTATAATACTTCTGAGGGGGTAAGGATCCGAACGAGCTATCCAGAAGGGCCGAAAGGGTCTTGCATATGGCATTTGACTGGGCTAGACCCAGAGGTCTCAATGTTAACCCAGAGAAGACTGAAATATGCCTGTTCACGAGGAAGACGTAAGTGGGCCAATTGAAGGGACCACATTTCCTCACGATAATTTCGATATCTGACAAGGTCAAATACTTAGGTGTAATCTTGGACAGAAAACTGAATTGGAAGTGTCACATTCAGGAGTGTACTGAGAAGGCTCACAGATGTTTGGCACTATGTAGACGGGCCGTAGGCTCGAAATGGGGCCTGAATCCTAGGATAGTCCACTGGCTCTACAAGAGCGTGATTAGACCAATACTTATTTACGCTTCAGTAGTTTGGTGGACTGCTATGGACAAAAAGTGCAATAATAAGGACCATACAACAGGTTCAGAGAACGTGTTGAGGACCATGCCCACTAGAGTACTGAAGACTATTCTAGATATTCGACCCATTGACATATATATTAAATGTGAGGCTATGCGACTTAAGGCGATGGGAGAATGGGAGCAGCAGGATGGATAAAAGCTAGTGGACAGGGTGGGCCTGGGGGTCTACATTGAGAATACAGAGACTGAAATCTGTTTTAAATTGCCTGACCATAATACGGTCCTGCAGGCGGAGATCGGGGCGATCACAGAATGCGTGAGGTGGTGTGGTACAAACGTGAGGACGTCGAGTGTGAACATCTTTAGGGACAGCAAAAATGCCATAACAGTAATAATAACCAGGAGGGTAAGGTCATGAACAGTCTTGCAGTGTAAGAAGGAAATTAACCCCTTCTCTGAGTATGGCAAAATCCGCATCGTTTCGGTGCCAGGCCATAACGGAGTAAGGGGGAATGAAAGGGCAGATGATTTGGCGGTGAATGGGTCGATGCAGTCCGCGTTATGGGTGTGGGCGATGAATGCGCATGTAACATTGTGGAACAGCGAATCGGTCGGTAGGACGGAGAGATTCCTATGGGGGCATCCAGATCGTGAGGAGGTGAGGCTATTACTGAAAGGAAGTAAGAAGGAGGTCCGAGGAGGAGGTATGAAATAAAAGGAAACTCCCCCAAACGGACATATTGGACATTAATGTCAATATGGATTTCAAATGAAAGGTATTCGGGAGTAAGTAAGACTACGAATATGACATTAAAATTTTCCCACGAGATACGTCAAATGGGTTATTTGACCCATTATGACAATATGGGACTTAAATGAAAGGTATTTGAGAGTAGAAGACGAATTTGATATCCAAATTTGAGCCAAGTGTTTTGGGGTACGCCCTAAAGCACCCCCTAAAGTGAACTTCATTTTCGTTGGGAATAAAGAACGAATTTGGTATCTAATTTCAGTGCAAAGTGCCGGTGGCCGCGCCAACCCCAAAACACCATCCAAACGGTTCATATTTACCGGCCATGGCTATATGGGGCTCAAATTAAAGGAATTTGGAAGTGCAGTACGAATTTGATATCCATATTAGAGTCGAAATGTCTGAGGTGCCTCCCCTAATGAGAATATTACCCTAAGGAAGGACATTACCACCAAGAAATGAGAAGGGTCAAATTCTCACTCATCCATGAGTGCTTTGCGATTCAAGTTTAAACTCAATGATAAGGGACCTTTTTTATAGCCGAGTCCGAACGGCGTCCCGCAGTGCGACATCTCTTTGCGGAAATGACCTTGCATGACCTCGCCAAGATTCGAACGCGTTCAGCGTCATAGGCTACAATGGCACGAATTCGATATTCGCATTCAGGGAGAAGTGTCCCCACCCCAACAAAATATTAGAGAGTTAAAGAGGGCGCAGCCGAGCGGGTCCGGTTCCGAATGGGTATGTATATATGAGGGTTATACCTAAATCTGAACCGGTTTCCATGAAACTCACCAGTAATATCGAGAGTCATTAGAAAATCCTTCCTGCCAAATTTCGGGTATCAAATTACCATTTTATTGCATTATTACTGCAAATCGGACGAACATATATATGGGAGCTATATCCAAATCAGAACCGATTTTTTCCAATTTCAATTGGCTTCGTCATTTGCGCGAAAAACACGCCCATACCAAATTTGAAAACGATCGGATGAAAATTGCGACCTGTAGTTTGTACACAAATTAACATAGACAGACGGACAGACAGACGGACATTGCTAAATCAAATCAGAAAGTGATTCTGAGCCGATCGATATACTTATCAATGGGTCTATCTCTCTTCACTTCCTTTTGGGTGTTTCAAACTAATTCACTAAGTTATAATACCCTGTACCACAGTACTGGTGTATGTTATAAATATTAAACGAATAAAAAAAGTCTTAACTATGGAAGTGGCCACGAGACTTAATTTTTCGTATTTTTTTTTCTTAATATTTCAGCCCATTCATTGTTGCTGTGGTGGCCATCGAAAATGTTTGTTTACAATTGACATGTTTTTATTACTGCAAATCTTATTTTGATTTTCTTTTTCGAAATTTTGAAAAATAGTTTTTGCATTGTGACCACCCTCACGGTCACAGCTCAAATCCACACAAATTTACATTGAAATGAAATCAGGTGAATGACAAGTCATTCATATGTGATTTGTTATGCATCTCTTCTAGCCGTTTGTAATCTGATGAGACACAAATGTATGTTATGTCCCTATGCTTGACTAACCGCAAAATCGAATGCATAGCCAACAAAAAAAAAATGATTTAAAATGCAAATTTCAACAATACCAGAACATTTGAAAGTAGATTTTCATCACCCTATGGGTGTGTGTGTGTGTGATGTGTTTATAAGCTACAAATTGTGGTCTAACAAATTAGTTTTGATTTCTATATCCTATGCCACTTTTTTGTAGAGGGTGAATAGGCTTCAAGCGACGAGTTTCAGCACTTTGTTATGATATGTCATCATATATTAATTTCAAAATAATTGGACAATAAAATTGGTTAGCTCATGTTGTAGGAATGGACTAAGTGTGAGTTTTTTAAAAAATCTAATTATACCCTACACCACTACTGTGGTACAGGGTATTATAACATAGTGCATGTGCTTGTAACACCCAAAAGGGAGAGAGATAGACACATTGATAAGTATACCGATCGACTCAGAATCACTTTCTGATTCGATTTAGCCATGTCCGTCTGTCTGTCTGTCTGTCCATCCTGTCCATGTTAATTTGTGTACAAACTACAGATCGTTATTTTCATCCGATCGTCTTCAAATTTGTTTTGGTCGTTTCTTTCGATCTAGAGACGAAACCTATTGAAATTGGAAAAAATTGATTCAGATTTGGATATAGCTCCCATATATATATTCGTCCGATTTGCAGTAATACTGCAATAAAATGGTCATTTGTTAAACGATTTTCTTGAAATTTCGCAGGAACGATATTCTTATGACTCCCGACATTACAGGTGAATTTCATAAAAATCGGTTTAGATTTGGATATAGCTCCCATATATATGTTCGTCCGATTTGCAGTAATACTGCAGTAAAATGGTCATTTGTTAACCGATTTTCTCGAAATTTGGTATGGGCGTGTTTTTTAGCCTATAAACGAAGTCTATTGAAATTGGAAAAAATCGGTTCAGATTTGGATATAACTCCCATATATATGTTCGCCCGATTTGCAGTAATACTGCAACAATATGGTCATTTGCCAACCGATTTGCTCGCAATTTGGTAGGAACGATTTTCTTATGACTCCCGAGATTACAGGTGCATTTGATAAAAATCGGTTCAGATTTGAAAATAGCTCCCACATATATGTTCGTCCGATTTGCAGTAATACTGCAATAAAATGGTCATTTGTTAACCGATTTTCTTGAAATTTGGCAGGAACGATATTCTTATGACTCCCGACATTACGGGTGAATTTCATAAAAATCGGTTCAGATTTGGATATAGCTGCCATGTATATATATATCGCTCGATTTTCACTTCTATGGTCACTGCAAGCACATTTACTGACCAATCTTCCCAAAACTTTGTACAACTCTTTCCTTGGTGCCTATAACAATATCTGTAAAGTTTGCTCGAAATCGATTCAGATTTGCATATAGCTCCCATATATATGTTCGTCCGATTTGCAGTAATACTGCAATAAAATGGTCATTTGTCAACCGATTTTCTTGAAATTTGGCAGGAATGATTTTCTTATGACTCCCGACATTACAGGTGAATTTCATAAAAATCGGTTAAGATTTGGATATAGCTCCCATATATATGTTTGCCCGATTTGCAATAATACAGCAATAAAATGGTCATTTGTTAACCGATTTTCTTGAAATTTGGTATGGGCGTGTTTTTCAGCCTAGAGACAAAGCCTTTTGAAACTGGAAAAATCGGTTCAGTTTTGGATATAGCTCCCATATATATGTTAGTCCGATTTGCAGTAATAATGCAATAAAATGGTCGTTTTTTACCCGATTCTCTCGAAATTTGGCAGGAAGGATTTTCTTATGACTCCCGACATTACGGGTGAATTTCATAAAAATCGGTTCAGATTTGGATATAGCTGCCATGTATATATATATCGCTCGATTTTCACTTCTATGGTCACTGCAAGCACATTTACTGACCAATCTTCCCAAAACTTTGTACAACTCTTTCCTTGGTGCCTATAACAATATCTGTAAAGTTTGCTCGAAATCGGTTCAGTATTAGTTATAGCTCCCATATATATGTTCGTCCGATTTGCAGTAATACTGCAATAATATGGTCATTTGTTAACCAATTCTCTCGAAATTTAGCAGGAAGGATGTTCTGATGACTCCCTACATTACAGGTGGAATTTCATGGAAATCGGTTCAGTATTAGTTATAGCTCCCATATATATGTTCGTAAGATTTTGGGTTATTTGCCATAATGTTGTCATTTGTCAAGCGTAGTTATTACAATTTGCACTGTAAAGTTTCGCCGAGGTCCATCAAAAATGGTTCAGAGTTAGATATAGCTCCCACATTGTACTTACAAGGTAGGTGTAGGGTGTTATACAGTCGGCACCGCCCGACTTTTGCCCTTCCTTACTGGCTTTAACTTATGCCCATGGGTAGGACATTTCACGACTCGGCATCTGCAAGTCCAGAGTACAAACTATTATAATATCAGAGCCTCCCAATATGGTTATCACCTCTTAGCCGCAGGGAAGCCATGTTTGACTTACAATGCTGACATTCATACTTTTTATTATAAATTCTTAATTAACTCTAAACTAAAAATATCTGCAGTCTTGGTGGAAGAGAAGCCGGTTAATGGTCTTGCGGTAATCCTTCCACAGTTGCGACATATGCGACATCATCATTGTCCGCTATGTTTTGACCTCAAAGTTAACTGAGCTGATTGTCAGTTAGCTGCATATATTCGGGTTCTAATTTACCTAAGTGCTGTGGCTTTAATTCTCAACCACAATTCCTTAAAGACCAACCTCTAGACCACCTCTAAGGACACCTTGAAACAATGCCAACCTAACATTCAACCACAAAACACTGTGTCACCTTTATGTGGTACTGCTGCCCCGCTGCAGGCTGTGTATGTGGTGACCAAGAGATCTGCCACAGTAAAGCCATGATTCGATTCCTTTTGGCAATTGTATGTGTAGTTGTGTGTTTGGTGTCACTCCTATATCCAGCCAGTCATCAGGCCTAGAGCAAAGTGCCACTGCTCTGTAGCGATGTCAGAATGTTGGCAAAGCCACCTAACTGTCATTGCCAGGCAATGAGATGGTGTTAGTGCAGCTCGGGCACAGATAGTGGTGCTGCATAATTATAGACTCAGTGTGCTGTGTAATGAAAATGATGAGGTTAAGTGGACTACACAAATTGTGTACATTGCCATTTACTTGTGTCAGTGTGTCGGTGATACTGCTACTCCGGTGTAATCCATATTGCCTCTATGGTGATGGTGTTGCTGTTTGTGCTGATGTTTAGCTGTCAGTTCATATCACTGACTTGAGTTGCTCATGCCTTCTTCTCCTTCTTTTAGGTGGTTCTGGTCTTGTTGAGTGGGTATAATTTTAAGGAGCCCTAACTGGGTGCGGTCTGGTATTTTATTCAATTATTTCTTTTTGTTTGCTCACCGCTTTCGGCAGTCCCTATCTACTGTTGCGGCAACAGAAACACCAGCATTGAGACCTTAGCCAAAGAGTTTACATCAAAAGGGTTGATGGTTTTAATGCAGGGTGAAAGAACTTCAATTTAAAATGTAAATATTATTATCGCCAATCATTAAGCGAAACTATCAATTGGTCAATGGTGGAAAAGTTCAATGTAATCAAGTGATTTCTATTGGCCATCATTATAAAGGAGAAACTCTTTCATAGTCTTGAAATTATAACGCAATGAAAAATGAAATAAACTACTAAGGGCACACAGAAAACTTGGACAGTGATGACTAAATTAAAGACTAGAGAGCTTGTAAACTAGTCACTTACTTAAATGGCCAAAGGCAGTATGAATGATTACATAGCCGAACAGCGTTTATTTTTCTTGTGTGCTTCTACTCAAATTTTGACCAAGTTTCCTTTTTATGAAATTTCAATTAAAGAATCAATTTTTATACCCTCCACCATAGGATGGGGTTATACTAATTTTGTCATTCTGTTTGCAACTCCCCGAAGTATTCGTCTAAGACCCCAGAAAGTATATATTGGGTTGCCCAAAAAGTAATTGCGGATTTTTTAAAAGAAATTAAATGCATTTTTAATAAAACTTAGAATGAACTTTAATCAAATATACTTTTTTTACACTTTTTTTCTAAAGCAAGCTAAAAGTAACAGCTGATAACTGACAGAAGAAAGAATGCAATTACAGAGAGCTGTGAAAAAATTTGTCAACGCCGACTATATGAAAAATCCGCAATTACTATTTGGGCAACCCAATATATAATTGATCGACATGACATTTTATGTCGATCTAGCCATGTCCTTCCGTCCGTTTGTCCGTCCGTCCATCTGTCCGTCCGTCTGTCCGTCCATCTGCCCGTCCGTCCGTCCGTCTGTCTGTCCGTCCGTCTGTCTGTCCGTCCGTCTGTTCGATCGTCTGTCCGTTCATCTGTCCGTCCGTCTGTCCATCCGTCTGTTCATCCGTCTGTCTATCCGTTTTTCCGTCCGTCTGTCCATCCGTCTGTCCGTCCGTCTGTCTGCCCGTCGTCTGTCCGTCCGTCTGTCCGTCCGTCCGTCTGTCCGTCCGTCCGTCTGTCCGTCCGTCCGTCTGTCCGTCCGTCTGTCTATCGAAAGCACGATAACTTTCGATTTCATTTGGGATTGTAAATGGGCCAAATCGGTCCACGTTTTGATATAGCTGCCATATAAACCGATCAGGGGTCTTGACTTGTTGAGCCTCTAGAGGGCGCAATTCTTATCCCATTTGGCTGAAATTTGGCACGACATGTATGGTTATAACTTCCAACAACTGTACTATGTATGATTCAAATCGGTCCATAACCTGATAAAGCTCCCATATAAACCGATATTCCGATTTGACTTCCTGAGCCCCTCGAAGCCGAAAGTGTTGTCCGATTTGGATAAAATTTTGCACATGATGTTTTGTTATGACTTCCAATAACTGTGTCAAGTGCAGTCCAAATCGGTCAACAACCTGATATAGCTCCCATATAAACCGATCTCCCGATTTGACTTCCTGAGCACCTGCAAGCCGCAATTTTTGTCCGATTTAGCTGAAATTTTGCACATGGTGTTCTGTTATGACTTCCAACAACTGTGGCAAGTACGGTCAAAATCGGTCAAGAACCTGATATAGCTTCCATATAAACCGATCTCCCGATTTGACTTCCTGAGCACCTGCAAGCCGCAATTTTTGTCCGATTTAGCAGAAATTTTGCACATGGTGTTTTGTTATGACTTCCAACAACTGTGGCAAGTATAGTCCAAATCGGTCAGGAACCTGATATAGCTCCCATGTAAACCGATGTCCCGCTTTGATTTCTTGAGCCCTTACAAGCCTCGATTTTTATCCGATTTGGCTGAAATCTTGCATATAGGGTTCTATTATAACTCTCAACAACTGCGTCAAGTACGGTCCAATTCGGTCTATAACTAGATCTAGCTTCCATATTTTAGCAGAATCCATAGTGGTGGGTTCCCAAGATTCAGCCCGGCCGAACTGAGAACGCTTTTACTTGTTATACCTACCAACGAAGCCATCGTAGCGCAGAGGTTAGCATGTCCGCCTATGACGCTGAACGCTTGGGTTCGAATCCTGGCGAGACCATAAGAATAAAATTTCAGCGGAGGTTTTCCCCTCCTAATGCTGGCAACATTTGTGAGGTACTATGCCCTGTAAAACTTCTCTCCAAAGAGGTGTCGCGCTGCGGCACGCCGTCCGGACTCGGCTATAAAAAGGTGACCGGTTATCATTGAGCTTAAATTTGAATTGGACTGCACTCATTGATATGTGAGAGTTTTGCCCCTATTCCTTAGTGGAATGTTCATGGGCAATACGGCTCGGATCGGTCGACCGATCTCCAGATAAATTTTCTTAGGGCCCTAATAGCCACATGTATTGCCCGATTTTATTGAAATGCGTCACAGAGAGTTTTGCTAGGTTCCTCGACATTCATGCCGAATATGATTTAGATCGGTCCAGATTTGGATATAACTGCCATATATACCCACCTCCCGATTCAAGGTCTAAGGGCCACAAAAAGTGGCCCAATTGCACTGAAACTTGGCACTAAATATCTTGATAAATCTCCCCTATAGGCCGATCTTCCAATTTAGGGTTCAAGATCCACAGAAGCCGCATTTAATACTCGATTTCGCTAAAATTTGGCATTGAGAACTATGTTAGGTTTTTCGTCGTCACTGCAGAGTATGATTAGGTTAGTTTTAAGTGGCAGTTAGTTAGTTTTAAGTGACTTGTCATGACGGCCACATAGACTGAGACGTCTATTCTAGCCAGCGACGGCAAAGGGATAGACCTCCTCCAGCCAAGATTGGGCAACATAATTTTGGTGTTCCCAACCTCCAATTTGTGCCATCTGTCATTCGTTGCCCTTCGAAGACTTAGCTTACATGTCGCCAAAGGCACACAAACAGATTCCAGTTCCTCTGGAATATGTAGGTAGTTCCTGGTCTTGCAAGCTTGTCTGCTCTCCAATTCCCTGGTATATCTCTATGGCTCGGCACCAAGAACAGGTGAATTTTGAACTGTTCGGCCAACTAGCTGGGAGATCTGGAACAGTTGCGAGCGGTTTTATTATAACTGCCTGGCTGCCTGAGAAGATAATTATGCCAAACGTCGTTATGACTTTATATCTAATTCATTCAACAATTCTTCAGGTGCAAGGATCTCCGCTCGGTACGCACTACAGTGGTTGAGTAACCTTCCCGATATAACCAGTCCTACTTTTTCAGAGCACATCCCAACTGGTCGCAAAATTTGGAGTCATCCGTAGATTATGGTTCAGATTGATATGATTCGGAGTATGGTTCAAATCGCTCCATATTTGGAGATAGCTGTCATATCCGCCGATCTCCCATATAATGGTCTTTCACCCATAAATGTCTTATTCATTACCGAATTTGGATGAATTTCGGAACAGTGAGCTACGTTAGACCTCACTCCAGTTAGGAGTGAGATAGTCAATGGACTGTCATCAGTATACTCCGATGTCCTTGGGCCTTTGTATCGAGGCCGATACAAACTTATTGCCTTCGGGGATCAACGCTCAATTGAAATGTATCCTTGTGACCTAAAAATGATTGGTGTGATCTGGCCAGTGGCACCACTGGATTAAGTCAAGAAGGAAGATATTCCTTCTCGACCAATGGCGCACGCTTGGATACCAAAAATTCACTCAGATTCTGAGTCCATACTTGGAAGACTAAGGGAATGTAATCCCTATCTTTCAAACACCGACTGAAAGATTGGTAGATTGGTAGATTGGATGAGGGTGATGGTGACCGGAGACATGCAGTATTCGTACTAAACTCCGGCTGTCACGCAGACTTCAACAAGTCTGAAGGGATTGTGTTCTACCGATTCAACAAGTTGAAACTGAAGGTCTATAGAAGCGGTGGGGTTGGGGAATCAGGAGACGACGCAGAAGTTGTTGCTGAACACTTGCCTTAAGAACTATCGACCACATTGCTAAGGTCTGGCGGATTGCAGGAGACTAAAAATCCCCCTACCACAATCGAGGCAGAGAGACAGCAGTTGGAGGAATAGTGCACACCGCAAGTGTCCAGTGTCCTGAAGAAGAGTGTTTCCGCTGCTTTCTCACCTGCCCTTGGATGCATACGGAAGCTCATCATGAGAAGATCTAATGAATCTTGTGAGGGTGAACTCCTGGTGGAATCAGAAGACGAGGCAAACACAACAGTGACGGAAATTCTGAACCCTGAATGTGGTCCGATATCTGCAGTTAAATCTCCAACATTGTAAGGCCGCTTCGGCGCCACGAAAGGTCCTCCTGTCATTGGCTAGAATTGTCGTCTCAGTCATTGTGTCTGTCATGACAGGCCACTGTCTAATCAGAAAATATGCTGACAAACTGAAGGTTGCCAGCAACGACTTTTGCAGAAGCTGTAGGGACATCGAAGAAGAAGTGACTATAGAACACCTTCTGTGTGTGTGTCCCGCACTAGCAGTTAGAAGGGGTTCCACTTTAGGTTCTCATTTCTTTGAGTACCTCTCTGATTTAGCGGATGTGAACTAGAAGTTAATTTCCTTCTTCTGCTCCTGTGGTATCACAATAGACCAAAACGTCTAATTGAGTCTGATGGCAGACTGCCACTTAAACCTAACCTAGCATATCCAATTGTGCTGAAACTTGACATATTGAGTTGTTTAGGGACCCTCGACATCCGCATATGGTTTACATCGGACAATATCTTGACATGGCCCAAAATAGACTAATCTGTTAATTTAAGGTCTAAGGCTCAAGAAGTCGCATTTTCTACCCAATTTTGCTGAAATTTGTCACGGTGAGTTGCCTTAAGACCTCGGCATCCGTATTGATAAAGATTCAGATCGAACAATATCTTCATTTAGCCCTTATATAGACTGATCTGCCTATGTTAGGTCTAAGGCCCTTGGAAGCCGCATTTATTGGCCTATTTAGCTGAAATTTGGCACTTAAAGCTGTGTTAGACCTTTCGTCGTCCGTGCAGAGTATGGTTCAGATCGGACCATCTGGAATTGGTCATTCTTCAATCAGCCAATTCAGGCCTCTATAGAACTGCAGAATGACAAGAGGATTAAGTGCCTGAGAGACATGGAGGTACGATAACTAATTTTAACTTATTATACTGACATAAAAGTTGTTCGTCCGTCTCCAAGGCCTTCTTGTTATCGCACCCTCAGCAGAAGTCTGCCTCTCTCTGATGTTGCAGTCTCCAGGTAAGGTATTTTATCAGCTCTACGAAGTCATGTTTCCTCCTTCTTCTCCCAGTGAAAGGCCGCCCATTTTCCGGACCAAACCATAGTTTTGCTTGTCATTATAGTCGATTATAGTGTGTAGGCCCTAGTAGTCAGTCACTCTAGAACGTAATCATTCAATACCTTTGACAACAATTTGGTACACTACATGTACCTTTGGAAACTGTGTAATTCATCTTCCCCCGAAATCAATCACCTACAATGGCGAACACCCTTTCGAAACTTATTGACAATCCTAGTAACCGCAATGCATTGAGTGAGGTGTACTCCAGCAGCAACAGCAGCAACTCTTGAGGCAATTGCCACCTTGGGTAGCAACAACGATAGCATTACTGTGGCAATATTCTCTTGCACATTGACACTAATGTCCTATTTAACACTTGCTACAGCGAGAGAGATACATTTGCTGGATTAAAACATTTCCAGTTATAGTTTGTTGAGTTTGTAGCACCATAATCGTCATCACTACACGTGCACTGTTTTCTCTGGGAGCAAATTAATTCGCGTTTTTTTTTTAATTACATTTCAAATGTCTAGAGAAAAGAAATTTAACTTAAAACAAGACTACAAGCCACTGCAGGGCATGAGTCAATGCTTAGGGGGGTTGCGACTAGCGACTTAAAACACCAGAGACAAATGGTTAAGGTTGTTAAAATAATTATTAAAATACCCGTAACTACCTCTTAAACACACGAACACACACACACACACACACCCAAAGACATGTGTAAGCGAATGTAACTCAATGCGTAATGGTGTAAAAATTTTAATTGAAATAATTTGGCACGTGCCTTGGTGATGGTGGGGTTAGTTATAGTGGCACTGCCATCTATTTCCTGTTTTGCCTTTGGCGCTGGGTGTGAATGCTTAACCCCTCCATTAATTATTAAATATGAAACATTAAAACATTTAACATTCAATTTCAACATCAATTTCCCATCGTGCCCGCATGCTTGGGGGAATTGGGGGATGTGAAGGAAACACAACACCACAATCATCATAAACAAGGACATCTCTTTGGATGGTGTTTATTTGTATATTTTCCACTTCTGCGATTCTCAGGCAATGACATTATTCATGCCAGCACCCCAGAGATGTGTTTGTGTTGTGTTTAGTTTTTTCTTTATATATTTTTTTTCGGAATTAAGTTAATTAAATAAAGATGTTTAAATGTAAACCGTCCAAGAAAACAAACAATATTTCCCTTGAACTTTAGCTAAAAGATTCTAAAAACAGAATTTGCAACCCAGTGCTATTTGGTTAAAACCAGCGGAGAAGGAGCAAATGCCAGGAGAAAGAACCATTGTTTACTACTGGTATACAGCACAATGCAAACTCCGTGTTAAGGAGAATTATGATGGCGATTCATAAAATAGCGAAAATTTTAAATGTGTGCTGACTGATTTCCAATTTTTGGTTATTTTAAAAAACACCCCAAGAAACTGGTCTTGGCATATATGGAATATCTATTTTTGATTAATCGAATAGTTGGAGAGATATTTTAAACAATCTCCTTAACTTTGTATTTCCAAATTTAAACCTCCATGTTAGGAAGGAAAAAAACATCCTTTGTCGCAGGGCGTAGTCTATTTTACAAACATTTATCAACGATGGTATGAAAGATCCTTAATTAGCTTTGCTTTGTTTTGAGTGTTGGAATGTCTTGTTTTTAAGTTGGGGATTTTTTTTTTAGAACGTAAGGGATTGAGCATAACATAGCTGCCATATAGTAATAAGTCAGTATGCTAGTGAAATTCATAGTGAAACGTTGTGTACGTTTAAAACCAAAATGTACACTCTATCAAATTCTGAACCAAATTTGTGGACTTCAACGGAGATTTTTAAATGGGTAATAAAACGAACCGTATTAAATTTCGGGCAAAATAGTGCAATAATAGCTATAGCTCTATAAGTGAAAATCGAGCGATGCATATATGAATATGGGAGCTATAGCTCATATCTTAATAGAAAATAAAACATCGCATGTGCGTGTGAAATTACAGACGAAAATATACATGTAAACTACATATAGAGAAATCAAACCGATTTCGAGCAAAATCTATACAAAATCTATGGGGTTGCCCAAAAAGTAAATGCGGATTTTTCATATAGTCGGCGTTGACAAATTTTTTCACAGCTTGTGACTCTGTAATTGCATTCTTTCTTCTGTCAGTTATCAGCTGTTACTTTTAGCTTGCTTTCGAAAAAAAGTTTAAAAAAAGTATATTTGATTAAAGTTCATTCTAAGCTTTATTAAAAATGCATTTACTTTCTTTTAAAAAATCCGCAATTACTTTTTGGGCAACCCAATATATAAACCGCTATGAACCATATACGACACGGATGTCGAAAAGCCTAACCTAAGTCTCTGTGTCAAATTTAAGCGAAAGCGGATAACGAATGTGCCTTCAATGGGGCCAAGACCTTAAATCGAGAGATCGGTCTATACGGCAGCTATATTCAAATCTGAACCGATCTGTGCCATGTTGCAGAAAGATGTCGAGGGGCCTAACTAAACTCACTGTGCTACATTTCGGCGAAATCGAACAATAAATGCGTCTTTTATGGGCCCAAAACCTTAAATCGTGAGATCGGTCTATATGGCAGCTATATCCAAATCTGGACCGATCTAAGCCAAATAAACGAAGGATATCTAATTGGACACTTAATGCGCCTTTTATGGATCCACAACCTTAAATCGAAAGATCGGTCTATATGGCAGCTATATCCAAATCTGGACCGATCTGGACCAAATTAAAGAAGAATGTCGAAGGGCCTAAAACTACTCACTGTCCTTAATTTTGGCTAAATTGGACAATATATGCGGATTTTATGAGCCTAAGACCCTAAATCGGAGGATCGGTCTATATAGAAGCTATATCCAAACCTGTACCGATCTAAGCCAAATCAAAGAAGGATGTCAAAGGGTCTAGCACAACTCATTGTTCCAAATTTCAACGAAATCGGACAAAAAATGCGCCTTTTATGGGCCCAAAACCTTAAATCGAAAGATCGGTTTATATCCAAATCTGAACCGATCTCTGCCATATTGCCGAGGGGCCTTACTTAACTCACAGTCCCAAATGCCGGCAAAATCGAGCAATAAATGCGCCTTGTATGGGCCCAAAACCTTAAATAGAGAGATCGGTCTATATGGCAGCTATATCCAAATCTGGACCGATCTGGGCCAATTTGAAAAAGGATGTCGAAGGGTCTAAAACTACTCACTGTCCTTAATTTTGGCTAAATCGGACAATAAATGCGCCTTTTATGGGCCCAAAACCTTAAATCGAGAGATCGGTCTATATAGCAGCTATATACAAATCTGGACCGATCTGGGCCAAATTGCAGAAAAATGTCGAAGGGCCTAACACTACTCACTGTCCCAAATTTCGGCGAAATTGGACAATAAATGCGCCTTTTATGGGCCCAAAACCTTAAATCGAGAGATCGGTCTATATGGCAGCTATATCCAAATCTGGACCGATCTGGGCCAAATTGCAGAAAAATGTCGAAGGGCCTAACACTACTCACTGTCCCAAATTTCGGCGAAATTGGACAATAAATGCGCCTTTTATGGGCCCAAAACCTTAAATCGAGAGATTGGTCTTTATGGCAGCTATATCCAAATCTGAACCGATCTATGCCATAACGCAGAAAGATGTCGAAGGCCCAACGCAACTCACTATACCAAATTTCTGCGACATCGGACAATAAATCCGCCTATTATGGGCCCAAAACCTTAAATCGAGAGATCGGTCTATATAGCAGCTATATACAAATCTGGACCGATCTGGGCCAAATTGCAGAAAGATGTCGAAACGCCTAATACTACTCACTGTCCTTAATTTTGGTTAAATCGGACAATAAATGCGCCTTGTATGAGCCCAAGACGTTAAATCTAGTGATCGGTCTATATGGCAGCTATATCCAAATCTGGACCGATCTAGAATTAAAGAATGAAAGAATGATGTCGAAGGGCCTAACACACTGTCCTAAATTTCGGCGAAATTGGACAATGAAAACACCGTTTATAGGCCCAAAACCTTAAATCGATAGATCGGTCTATATGGGAGCTACATCCAAATCTGAACCGATCTATGCCATATCGCAGAAAGATGTCGAGGGGCCTAACGTTACTCACTGTTTCAAATTTCGGCAAAATCTGACAATAAATGCGCCTTGTAAGGGCCTAAGACCTTAAATCGAGAGATCGGCCAATATGCCAGCTATATCCAAATCTGGGCCGATCTAGGCCAAAATAAAGAATGATATCGAAGGACCTAACCTAACTCACTCTCTTAAATTTTAGCAAAAGCGGATAATAAATGTAGCTTTTATGGGCCTAAAACCCTAAATCGGCGGTTCGGTCTATATGGCAGCTATATCCAAATCTGAATCGATCTATGCCATATCGCAGAAATAAGTCGAGGGGCCTACTTACTGTCCCTAATTTTGGCTAAATCGAACAATAAATGAGCCTTGTATGGGCCCAGGACCTTAAATCGAGAGATCGGTCTTTATAGCAGCTATATCGAAATCGAATCGAAAGATATCGAAGGACCTAACCTAACTCTCCGTCCCAAAATTTCGGCAAAATCGAATAATAAATGTGTCTCGTATGGGCCTAAAACCCTAACTCGGCGGATCGGTCTATATGGGGGCTATATCAAGATATATCCCGATATAGCCAATCTTCGTATTTAACCTGCTTGTGGACAAATAAGGAATCTGTGCAAAGTTTCAGCTCAATATCGCTATTTTTGTAGACTGTAAAGTGATTTCAACAGCAGACGGACGGACAGATGGGCGGAAATGCCTAGATCGTCTTAGATTTTAACGCTGATCCAGAATATGTATACTTTATAGGGTCGGAAATAGATGTGTTGCAAACGGAATGGCAAAATGCATAAACCCCCATCCTTCGGTGGTGGGTATAAAAACACATTAATTCGGAAAAAAGCATGAAATCTTTATTTGAACCCATAGTGCGGTCCATATAATTAAAATTTGAAGCTGGTCCATCCTCTTAGTCCAATTTTGACATACTCTTTCCAACATTTCGAACGGTTTCTGAAGAATAAATGATCCAATGTTGCCTTCTGAAGCGCGCTTGACTGTATTGGCATGAGCTTTAACATAGCCCCACAAAAAAGAGTCGTAAGGCGTTAAATCGCACGATCTAGGCGGCCAACTGGTCCCGAAAGTGAATAAAATGTTTCCCTCTCAATAAGTTCATTGTTACGCGTGCTGAGTGGCATATGGCATCGACTTGTTAAAACCACATGTCATGCAACCTAAGCTCTTGTATTTTGGTCAAAAAAAAAAAAAAAAATGTTGGATATCATATTACGGTAGCGCTTACCATTCACAATTAGGTTACGATTCACATGGGACATCTCTTGCTCTATACACCTGCAAGAGAGCCATTGGCAAAAGTTGGGGTTTTAGACCGCGTGTCATGCCTTGGGTATATACTGCTGTTGTCAAGGCCTATAATGCTGTATGGTATTGTGGTCTGGTGGACGGCGCTTCAAAAGTCCACCAACTGCTCAATACTTAACCGTATCCAAAGAATGGCTTGTTTGTGCATCACAGCCGCACTGAGGACGACACTATCTGACGCATCGGATTTAATGCTACATCTAATGCCTCTGGACATTGTGGGTAGACAAATTGCAGCGACCACTGGCGTGAGGTTACGACAGCTTTCTTATGGGTTATGTGGCGGCTACGGACACTGTGTTATCCTTGATACAATGGCCGATTTTGCAGACAGTGTGGATTACACCCTTCCTAACACCACAGAGATATCCCAGGGAATTGTAAAGCGGACGAGCTTGCGAGACTAGGAACTATCCTACACATTCCAGGTATAGTGGAATCTGTGGGTATGCTTCTAAGTTTTCAGGATCAGCTTGGTGCGGTTTATGGGCTGGTGGCTTCAGTGGACCGTACTTCTTCAAAAATTACGCGAATATTAGGTTAGGTAAGGTTTAAGTGACAGTCTGCCATCAGACTCTCATGTCGCTAGAGGCGTACCTACAGAATCCAGTATCCCTGGGTTGTGTTAGGTTTTTTTTCGCAAGCTCTTCCGCCTTACCTATGATATCTCTGTGGCCCGGCACCCATAACAGGCGAGTTTTGAACTGTTCATCCATCTCTTTGAGAGATCTGCGACAGACGATGGCAGGTTTTGTGTCCAGAAATACATTCTCCAGGAATTTAAAGGTGGCATGGCTGTCTGAGAAGATATTTCTGCCAATCGTGGTTAAGACATTATATCTTAGCCATTCCACCACTTCCTCAATTGCAAGGATCTCCGTCTGATGCACACTGTAGTGGTCCGGTAATCTTTTCGATATGACCAGCTCTAAATCTTTTGACTACTCCCCAAAGCCCATAAGGTCGTTTAGTTTGGAATTGTATAGAAGTCTATGTAACTTCTATTACCAGGGATATCGTAGTTCCAATCGGTTCTATCAGGAATAGTGGTACAGTACTTAAAAAAAGTAAAAAGGCGTTAAGTTTGGCCGGGCCGAATTTTGGATACCCACCACCTCGGGTATATATGTGAACAACCATTCGTCAAAATCCAGCTATAATGACATATCCAAAATGACATATCCAACGATTTAGACCAAATGTTTATAAGTACAAGTCATTGTTCAACCGAGAGATCGGTCTATATGGCAGCAATATCCAAATCTGAACCGATCAGTGCCAAATTGAAGAAAGATATCGAAGGGCCTAAGGCAACTCACTGAAATAAATTTCATCAAAATCGGATAATAAATGCGGCTTTAATGGGCCTAAGACCCTAAATCTGAGGATCGGTCTATATGGCAGCTATATCTAAATCTGGACCGATCTGGTCCAAAATGACGAACGATGTCGAAGGGCTCAACACAACTGAATGTCCTAAATTTCAGCAAAATCGAATAATAAATGTGACTTTTATGGGCCTAAGACCTTAAATGGGAGGATCGGTCTATATGGCAGCTATATCCAAATTTGGACCGATTTGGGCCAAATTGACGGAGGATGTCGAAGGGCCCAATGTAACTCACTGTCCCAAATTTCAGCAAAATCGGATAATAAATGTGGCTTTTATGGGCCTAAGACCCTAAATCGGAGGATCGGTCTATATGGCAGCTATATCCAAATTTGGACCGATCTGGGCCAATTTGACGAAGGATGTAGAAGGGCCTAACGCGACTCATTGTACCAAATTTCAGCAAAATCGGGTAATAAATGAGGCTATTATGGGCCTAAGACCCTAAATCGGCGGATCGGTCTATATGGGGGCTATATCAAGATATAGTCCGATATAGCCCATCTTCGAACTTAACCTGCTTATGGACAAGAAAAGAGTCTGTGCAAAATTTCAGCTCAATATCTCTATTTTTAAAGACTGTAGCGTGATTTCAACCGACAGACGGACAGACGGACGGACATGTCTAGATCGTATTAGATTTTTACGCTGATCAAGAATATATATACTTTATAGGGTCGGAAATGGATATTTCGATGTGTTGCAAACGGAATGAAAAATGAATATATCCCCATCCTTCGGGGTTGTGATGCATAAAGAAGCCATTCTTTGGATCCGGTTGAGTATTGAATAGTAGGTGGACTTTTGAAGCGCCGTCCACCAGACCACAACACCATATAGTATTAAAGGTCTGATAAATGCAGTATTTACCCAAAGCATGACACGCGGTCTTAACCCCCAACTTTTGCCAATGGCTCTCTAGGCAGGTGTATAGGGCCAAACTTTTGCCAATGGCTCTCTTGCAGGTACATAGGGCAAGAGTTGCCTTTCTTGAACATAAAGCAAAATTTTTGTTTAAAAGTTTCTTGGAAGTAAATTTAACAAATTTTAAAAGCAAAACGAAGTCTTGTTTCAGGGCTTAGTATTAAAATTTTAAACAAATAATAATTCTAATTTTTCCTTTTTTTCATTTTCTTTTCAGGTGAGCATTTCTGTTATGACTATTCGTAAGTAGTATTTTCTCTAGATATGTAAAATCTGCCATGACAATTCTTAATAGAAGGGAGAGACACATATTTCAGATTGACATGTTATAATATGCTCAATGAACCTACAAACATTGCCTTACTCCTCTAGATTTTGCATTCCGAAGTGATAGTTGAGAGTGACTTTAATTATGACCATACGAATGTTTGTGCCTATGAAACATAAAATAAACTAATTGAACATGTTTGTTAATTTTATTTACATATGCGGTTTTATTCCAAGTGCCCTTAAGAATTCAATTAAAATTATTGATTAATGCAAACAAATCATTGAACATTAAAGGGGGTAAATTTATTAAAAAAAAAAAAAAAAAAATTGAGAAGAAAGTTAATTATGGTTATATTTGGGAGAAAGGGCTTTTCAAATTATGCACCCTTATCTGATCATCATATGAGTCATAAAATATTTGTAAAGCACTACCAAGTTAATAATTATTCTCTTTTTTGTTCTTGCACATCCCCCTATTATGTGTGTGTAGAGCCATAATCCAATTTGTGTACATGGAAAATATAATGTACATTAAATATAATTTTGGGTGATGTAGCTTAAATGAACCGGAAAAACTATTACAAAATGTCTGCGGTGTTCGCATGGTTGCACGCAACCATACACATGTCCTGATACTCGTGGTGCGAGCATATGCTAACATTACGCTGTAATGGAGTCACTGTAGAATACGGGTGTTTCCATGAAATGGTGGTGTTACATATGAATATACCGATGTTTTACATAAAGGAACCATAACGAATCACCAAATAGGAAAAGAAGCCGTCTATTAGGTTTGGCAAGGTTAGTTTCGAGGAAAATGATACCGGTCATAGATATCCTGGTATCCGCCGGGGGCATATTGTAGCCTTTGTCAATAGCCTTTCTCCCTATGATACAAATAGTTCAACGAGCATCGCCAATGATTTCGGCGCATCACATTAATGCACTCTCTCGTACCATTTTGTTGACAGGAAGGGAGATTTCAATCTATCTCGAATCTCAATCCTCTTAAATCCTTCAATGCCTGAAAGAAAAAGATCCCAGTATCTTTTTATACTGGATGGGTGTATACTAATTTCTTCTTTCCGTTTGCAACACATCGAGATATTGATCTTAGACCTAAGAAGGTGTATATATTCTTGATCGTATTAACATTTTGAGTTGATTTAGCCATGTTCGTCCGTCTGTCCGTCCATCCGTCTTTCTGCCTGTCTGTCGAAAGCACGCTAATTTTCGAAGGAGTAAAACTAGGTGCTTCAAATTTTCTATAAATACTTCTTATTAGCGCAGATCGGTTGGGATTGTAAATGTGTCAAATCGGTCCATGTTTTGGTATAGCTCCCATATTAAACGATCTCGATTTTGATTTCTTAGCCGCTAGAGGGCGCAATTCTTATTCGATTTGGCTGAAATTTGGCACGAAGTGTTTTGGTTTGACCATCAATAACTTTCCCAAGTATGGTCCACATCGGTTCACAACCTGTTATAGCTCCCGTACTACCCGATTTCGGATCTTGACTTCCTGAGCCGCTAGAGGGCGCAATTCTCATCCGATTTGTCGAAAATTTAGCATGAAGTGTTTTGGTTTGACCACCAATAACTCTCCCAAGTATTTTCCAAATCGATTCATAACCTGATATAGCTCCCATATAAACCGATCACGGATCTTGACTTTTTTAGCCGATAGAGGGCGCAATTCTTATCTGATTTGATTGAAACTTAGCATGAAATGTTTTGGTTTGCCCACCAATAATTCTGCGAAGTATGCTCTAAATCGATTCATAACCTGCCATAGCTCCCATACAAACCGATTTCGAAACTTGACCTCTTGATCCGCTAGAGGGCGCAATTATTATCCGATTTGGCTGAAATTTTGCATGAAGTGTTTTGGTATGACCGTCAATAACTGTGTTAAGTATGGTCTTAATCGGTTCACAAGCTGTTATAGCTCCCATATAAACCTATTCCGAATCTTGACTTATTGAGCCGCTAGAGGGCGCAATTATTATACGATTTGGCTGAAATTTTGCAGGAAGTGTTTTGGTTTGACCATCAGCAAGTGTGCCAAGTATTGTTCAAATCAGTTCATAACCTGACATAGCTCCCATATAAACCGATTTCGGATCTTGACTTCTTGAGCCGCTAGTGGGCGCTATTATTATCCGATTTGACTGACATTTATCATGAAATGTTTTGGTATGACCGTCAACCACTGTGTTAAGTATGATCTAAATCGGTTCATAATCTGTTATAGCTACCATATTAACCGATCTTGGATCTTGACTTCTTGAGCCGCTAGTGGGCGCTATTATTATCCGATTTGGCTGAAATTTTGCATGAAATGTTTTGGTATAACTATCAACAACTGTGTATAGTATTGGTATAACTATTATATAAGTATAATATATAATCTGTTTATAACCTGTTACAGCTCCCATATTAACCGATCTCGGATCTTGACTTTGTGAGCCTCTAGAGGGCGCAATTGTTATCCGATTTGTCTGAAATTTAGCATGAAGTGTTTTCGTTTGACCATCAAGAAGAGTGCTTAGTATGGTGTAAATCAGTTCATTACCTGATATAGCTCCCATATAAACCAATTTCGGATCTTGATTTCTTGAGCCGCTAGAGGGCGCAATTCTCATCCGATTTGTCTGAAATCTTGTATGAAGTGTTTTGGTATGACCGTCAACAACTATGTTTATTATGGTCTAAATCGGTCCACAACCTGTTATAGCTCCCATATAAACCTTTTTCGAATCTTGACTTATTGAGCCGCTAGAGGGCGCAATTACTATCCAATTTGGCTGAAATTTTGCACGATTTTTTTTGGGTTGACCTACAATAAGTGTGCCAAGTATTGTTCAAATCAGTTCATAACCTGACATAGCTCCCATATAAACCGATTTCGGATCTTTACTTTGTGAGCCTCTAGAGGGCGCAATTATTATCCGATTCGGCTGAAATTTTGCATAAGGTGTTTATGTTTGACCATCAACAAGTGTGCCAAGTATTATTCAAATCAGTTCACAACCTGTTATAGCACCCATATTACCCGAGAACGATGCAGCGTTTTAGATGTAATACTCGTACCCATAAGAGCCTTAAGCGCCAAGTAGGTAGATATGCGCCCGCAAGCAAACCAGCCTTCTCATTACGTGGCACATCTTAGTGAACAGGGGCTCCACATACATCCACTTTGTGTTGCCTGTGCAGTCGCTCCAAAAAGTCGCGACAACGATGCAGCATTTTAGGTCCAATGCTCGGACCCATAAGAACCTTAAGCTACGTCTGAATATCAGTCTGCAAGTTGGCCATAATCCCAACGAGCTGATCTAGTTGCGACAACCTATGCAGCGTCCACTCGGTCGATATCCTGACATATAAATCAATCGGCCGAATCCCCAGAAAAACCTCCAAGCAACCCATAGCCCCACTTATAAATCGAAAAGCCATCCTATTAACTTTATACACGTCCCTCGCATGGCAACCATAGGTCAGCACCGGTCGTGCTACCGCCGAGTACAGCCTGTGTATCAATCTAGGCCTCAGACCCTATCTACTTGCAACAAGCCCCCGGCACAAATAGAGAGCCTCGAAGGTCTTTCTCACCCTAGGCTTCGGACACAAAAGCCGACCTTAACAGCTCCAAGGTGCAGCCTCGGTAATCTCGTGAACAGTACCAACTCAGTTTTCTTGGCACTCACACCCGGTAGCCCAAGACGCCGTAACTCCGAGAGTAGTGTCCAAAAGCCCAGATAGGCTATTCACCAACTTCCACATTTGCATGTGGAGGTGCCGATCCTCATCAAGCTCCTATAGGTGAGCAAGCTTCTCCAGTCCCAAGGACCAATCACCACGGCAACATGGTGGCCATTAGTTATATAAAGGCGCCAATAACTCGCCTTTTCATATCCAACAGCACAGGCACGCAGTATTTAAGCAAGAGTCGGTGCCGCCCGGCCTCTCACTGGGACTCTCCACTCTATATCGCGGATTGTCCGCGGCTGAAGTTGCGGCTACTCCGTATAGAACATTCCAAGATCTGCAACCTGTGGACGCGCCTGGTAGCTCGCAGCTAAGCTTCTCTTATCAGCGATGAACCGCCATCGTCTCAAGTCTCTAGTTAAACTTATCGACCACAATAATCCATAGCAATTCTGGTATTGCTATCTGGAAGATCATGCTACACAGATGGATCAAAGCAGGACAGAGTGAACTGGGGTCTACATTGGGAACCTAGGGACTGAGATCTGCTTCCGTCTGATTGGAAACAGATTTCAGTCCCAGGCGGAGATCCGGGCGATCAAGGAATGCGTGAGGTGGCGTGGTGTTAACGCGAGGATGTCGATTGTGAACATCTTTAATGACAGTAAACTGACCATCAGGGCATTAAAAACCAGGACGGTAAGGTCACCAACGACTTTGGAGTGAAAGAAAGAGACTAAAGCATTCTTCTACGGTCCTGAAGGCAGAGATCCGGAATGCGCGATGTACTGTGGTATTAACGCGAGAACGTCGAGTGTGAATATTTTGACATTTAACTGGCCATCTGGACAAAAACAACATGGGCGGTAAGATCAGAAACAGTCTTGGAGTGTAAGGAGATTAACGCCTTCTCTGAGGATGGCAAGATTCGCATCGTTTGGTTGTCGGGTCATAGTGGATCAAGGGGAAATGAAAAAACCGACGATTTAGTAGTGAAGGCCAGAGGACTAATAAACTTTGTTAACCCAAAGCCTTTCGGGTCGACGCAGTACGAGTTAAGGGAGTGGGTTACGAACGCACATTTAACACTGTGGAACAGTTAAACTGTCGGTAGGACGACGAAAATCCTATGGGAGATCGGGATCGTGAGAAGATGAGGCTATCAGTGAGTATGAAGGAGGTCAGTAAGCTTTCCGTATTATATCAGCACACATAGAACTACGAGCTTACTTATGCAGAATCAGTGCGGCAAGTAATCGCATGTGTAAGGCATGTGGGGAAGATGATGTGACTGTGGAGTATTTCCTATGTTATGACGAATTTCTCGGCTTACAGGCACCGGCCTAAGGTGAGGACCCAACACCAGAACAACTTATGGGAGTGGTATGGAAAATAATGAGGGATTTTGAAAGCAGCACGGAATTCCTGACTTATTTTATCTTTTTCGAGGTTACATTTTAGTATTTAGAGCGCAAAACAAGCCCATTACTGGCTTATTTGTATGTTCATAGTGACATGGGGCGGATTAGTATCCGCCCCTCCATTTCAACCTATCCTAATCTATCCAGTCTGTAATGGCGCTCTCCACACCAGCGCCCCTTAAAGCTGCTCCTTTGACAGATTGAAGTACATTATTAAGTGCCCCCTCTATGTCCATATATGCCGCCAATGTGAATTCTTTGAACTGAAGAGCATTCTCCAAGCAATGCACCACACCAAGAAGCGCTGTATCAACTGGTCCCCACTTGATATAGGCGTGCTGGCAACTGGAGAAATATCACTTTTTCTAGATTACCCCTTTTATGAAAGACTGGCATGGCTGCACTACACTGCAGTTTTCCCGTCTTCGGTATGAAGACAATCTTCACCCTCCTCTAGAATCCTCTCCAACGTCTTCACGTTGAAGGAAAATAGACTAATCGGCCTTAAGTCCATGGCTTTACTACATTGCAGCTTCACCTTATTCGGTAGGAAGAAAATCTTCCCCCTTTTCCACGACATAAATCCCTCCTCTAGAATCCTCTTCAACGTCTTCACGATGAAAGAAGAGAGACTAGTCGGCCTCAACTACATTGCAGTTTTCCCGTCTTCGGTATGAAGACAATCTTCACCCTCCTCTAGAATCCTCTGGGCCGAGACTTTTCTTTAATGCGCAATAAACGCTGCCATGGGTCAGCAATTCCATCGCCAGGGCGTCCATATTATGGTCCTCTACAGGACCTTAGACCCCTACTTCCCGATCCTTACGATCACAGCCAGGGAAGTGTGTCGTCAACAAATGATCCAATGTATCGCCGGGCGACTCCACTTTTTGTCTGACTTCCTTTGCCTTCAATGTCTTCTAGGCCAACAGACAGTCAAAGCGCTCCTGTAGCACTTTCTGGTAGATGTCCTCTGGGCCGTGACTTATAGGGTCCAAGGTGTTTAATGAGCAATAAACGCTGCCATTGATCAGCAAATCTATAGCCAGCGTGTCCATATCATGGTCCTCTACAGGACCTAAGACTCTACTTTCCCATCACTTACGATCATAGCCAGGGAAGTGTGTCTTCAACAAATGATCCAATGTATTGCCGGGTGACTCAATCCACTTTCTGTCTGACGTCCTTTGCTTTCAATTTCCTCTATGCCAACAAACAGTCAAAACCCTCCTGTAGCACTTTCTGGTAGATGTCCTCTGGGCCGAGACTTATAGGGTTGGCCATGGGTTAGCAATTCCATCGCCAGCGCGTCCTTATCATGGTCCTCTACAGGACCTAAGACCCCTACTTCCCGATCCTTACGATCACAACCAGTGAAGTGTGTCTTCAACAAATGATCCAATTTATTGCCGGGTGACTCAATCCACTTTCTGTCTGACGTCCTTTGCCTTCAATTTCCTCTAGGCCAACAGACAGTCAAAGCTCTCCTGTAGCACTTTCAGCCAAATGTCCTCTGGGCCGAGACTTTTCTTTAATGCGCAATAAACGCTGGCATGGGTCAGCAATTCCGTCGCCAGCGTGTCCATATCATCGTCCTCTACAGGACCTAAGACCCCTACTTCCCGATTCTTACGATCACAGCCAGGGAAGTGTTCCATCAACAAATGATCCAATGTATCGCCAGGCGACTCAATCCACTTTCTGTCTGCCGTCCTTTGCCTTCAATTTCCTTAACCTCGAGGTGTCCTTGACACTCGACAACACCTCTACCAATCTAACAAGGTCTGCCCTTTTGGATCTCCTTAAATGCTTCTTGTAGACCCTCATATTGTCCCTATAGACTACCCATAACTCTTTATTGCCATTCCTACAGGTCGCATTAAACGCCCTTCTGTCATTGGTTCGTAGTAACCTGAGATCCTTATTCCACCATCTTTTGTCCTTCCTTTCTCTGGATCTCCGGGCCAAAGAAGACGTCATGTATGTGGAATGTTTTTTTTCTTGTGGAAACACCCATATATATATGAAATATATCATCCACTGTTATCAGGGACACGTCGACACTTAACCGCTACATTGCCTTGCCATTTGCCCGCCCAACCCCTCCCCTCGCAGTCATGTATTGGCCCAATTTTAAATCGTTAATAATTATTTACATGCAAATGCCAGCTAGGCCGCCAGTGTTGCGAAGGATGTGTGGGCTATGAATTTATATTTGGGACATTCAGTAGCAGCAGCAGCAGCAACAACGTTAACTGTAAAACAAAGTTTCCTGAAGCACACACTAAAACGTGCTGGCATTTACACGGAAAATCGATAATTTAGTATGCTTGTGGTTTCAGTGTATTATTGTTTTTGGAGGGGGAAGAGCGGTCGACTAGTGTTGATCATTCAGTTGGTTTGCTGCTGTCAATGTGTGGGTTTTAAATTGTCTATGGGTTGCTATCAATGCCATTCCTTCCTTCCTTCCATATTTCATTTCCCCTGAGCCAACCCTTTCATTACTTATGGCCATCCTTCCTAGCAGCAGGCAAGTGGGTTACCACTATTGTTATATTTTTGGCTGATTGTGGCGGCGTTTAATGAATGAACGAGAAACCTAAGAGACAGACAGGAATCACAGATTGTGTAGCCTGTTGTAATAAAAGCCTCTTTACTTGCTTCGACAATATTCACATCGACTTGTATAGGCGTACATCATAATCACCAACGCACCATGTGTTGGCCACGTACAGACAGACAGACCTCCGATAGACATACCTGGCATCAACCACCACCAACACTACTACCACCAACCAAAATCGTTATCGCATAAAATAGTTTTGTTATGATAACAGGGAAATATGTACGAGTACCTGTCTATGTTGGGGAAAATTGCTTGCTTGTGTATTTCCTCGGGCCTTGGGAATGAGTTATTTATGATGGGGTAGGCCGGCCCTATGTGGAATGTAAAATTTTGTTATCAATGGGAATATTATAGTGGAACAAATTGACAACAACACTAACGATATTGGCAATGATATAGCTGGGGTATAATGCCAGAAAATGCAAAAAATTGCCAAGGTGTCAGTATTTGAACAAGTAAAAGCTTGCTAAGTTCGGCCGGGCCGAATCTTATATACCCTCCACCATGAATCGCATTTGTCGAGTTCTTTTCCCGGCATCTCTTCTTAGGCAAAATAGGGTATAAGAAAAGATTTGCTCCGCTATTAGAGCGATATCAAGATATGCTCCGGTTTGGACCACAATTAAATTATATGTGGAGACCTGTGTAAAATGTCAGCCAATTCGATAAGAATTGCGCCCTTCAGGGGCTCAAGAAGTAAATGGAGAGATCGATTTATATGAAAGCTGTATCAGGCTATAGACCGACTCAGACGTATGTTGACGATCATGAGAGGATCCGTCGCACAAAATTTCAGGCAAATCGGATAATATTAGGTTGCCCAAAAAGTAATTGCAGATTTTTCATATAGTCGGCGTTGACAAATTTTTTCACAGCTTGTGACTCTGTAATTGCATTCTTTCTTCTGTCAGTTATCAGCTGTTACTTTTAGCTTGCTTTAGAAAAAAAAAGTGTAAAAAAGTATATTTGATTAAAGTTCATTCTAATTTTTATTAAAAATGCATTTACTTTCTTTTAAAAAATCCGCAATTACTTTTTGGGCAATCCAATAATTGCGACCTCTAGAAGCGCAAGAAGTCAAGACCCAAGAACGGTTTATATGGCAGCTATATCAGATTATTTACCGATTTAAATCTAATTTAGCACAGTTGTTGGAAGTCATAGAAAAACACGTCGTGCAAAATTTCATTCCAATCGGATAAGAATTTCGCCCTCTAGGGGCTCAAGAAGTCAAGACCCAAGATCGGTTTATATGGCAGCTATATCAGATTATGGACCGAGTTAAACCATACTTACCACAGTTGTTGGATATCATAACAAAACACGTCGTACAAAATTTCATTCCAATTGGATACGAATTGCGCCCTCTAGAGGCTCAAGAAGTCTAGACCCAAGATCGGTTTATATGGCAGCTATATCAGGTTATGAACCGATTTGAACCATACTTGGTGCAGTTGTTAAATATGGTAACAAAACACGCCGTACAAAATTTCATTCCAATCGGATAACAACTGCGCCCTCTAGAGGCTCAAGAAGTCAAGACCCAAGATCGGTTTATATGGCAGCTATATCAAAACGTGGACCAATATAGCCCATTGACAACCCCAACCGACCTACACTAATAAGAAGTATTTGTGCAAAATTTCAAGTGTTTCCTTCAAACGTTAGCGTGCTTTCGACAGACGGACGGACACGGCAAGTTCGACTTTAAATGTCTTGCCCATGAACATTCCACTGAGGAACAGGGGTAAATTTCTCACATATCAATGAGTGCAGTCCGATTCAAGTTTAAGCTCAATCATAAGGGGCCTCCTTTTTGTAGGCGTGCCGCAGTGCGACACCTCTCTGGAGAGAAGTTTTACCTGGCATAGTACCTCATAAATGTTGCCAGCATTAGGAAGGGAAAACCACCGCTAAAATTTTTTTCGGATGGTCTCGCCAGGATTCGAACCCATGCGTTCAGCATCATAGGCGAACATGGTAACCTCTGCGCTACGGTGGCAAAATATCAAGCGCCTAGCTTTATTCCTTCAAAAGTTAGCGTGCTTTCGAGAGACAGACGGGCGGACCTGGCTAAATCAACTCAGAATGTCAAGAAAATGCAAATTTGTTCATGAGGATTTTAGTAAGGAACAGGGCCAAACTTCTCACATGTCAGTGAGTGCTGTCCGATTCAAGATTATGCTCAATGGTCCACAGCTGAAAAAATTTTCCGATGTTCTCGCCAGGATTCGAACCCCTGCGCTACGGTGACATTCAAACGACCTACCATGGATGTTCGATGTTGAATTTAAACTCCACATGCAAAGTTTCAGCCAAATTGGACAACAAATGGGGCTTTCAAGAGACTCGTATGAGAGCTTCTGCAAAATTTTAGCCAAATTGGATAAGAATTGCGGCTTTCAGAGGCTAAGGGTGTAAAATCGGTAGCTTGCCTTGTACGAGATCTATATAAACAGGTTAAAGACCATGTTGGACCTTATTATGCACGATTGTAGGGAGTCTCAATAAAGCACTACTAGCAAAATTTTACTCAAATCGGATTGCGGCTTCTAGGGGCTTATGATGTCAAATCAGAAGGGGCGCTTAATATGGGAGCTATATCAGGTTAGTTCCCAATCTGGACCATACCTACCACGAATGTTGAAAGTCATAAAAAATACATGGTGGAAAATTTTAGCCTAATCGGATGAAGGTTGGGGCTTTTAGGGGCTCAAGAAATCAAATCCAAGGACCCCAAAACCGCGACCTTACCCTCCTGCTTGTATAGCCATGATGACGCTTTGGCCTGCTATCGAACAGATGAGGACGAAGAAGATGCTGGCTTTCCATAAGAGTTCGCTGAGTACCTTAACATAACCATAACAGGACACTATGTTATAGGCCGCATGGCGGCGGGCATGGAAATACCGCGCAATGACTTATGCAGGAGTGATCTTGAAGAGATAACGAGGAAGCTATCGACCACTTGCTCTGTTCATGTTCGGGTCTGAAGGTACATAGGCTCTCTTTTATGGGGAGGTGGTTCTACAGCGATCTGCGTGATCTTGCGTCTCCTGTGGACGGGACGGGATGATTACGACTGTGGATGCCACAACATCAGGCAAAACCATAAGCGTGCTTTTTTCACGTAACCAACACGTAGGGGATGTCCCCTAAATATGCAATGCATTGTGTTGGCAATTTGGAAAGTTAAGGGTTGGAGGGGGGAAAGAGGGAGTAGAGTTTATTGATATTAGTCATAAATTTCTGAACATCAATTTCGGTGGGACAGACATTAGCCGGAAGTCGATTCCACATACGAATCGTTCGGGCGAAAAATGAATTTTCTCGGTAATGCATGATTCGGTGGACTGGCCACTCAATTACAAACGGGTGTGAGTTCCTGGCAAGTCTTGTATTCCTGGTAAACATCCTAACGTCAGGGATTAGAAGACGAATATCCCTGGAACACACGCCATGAAAATAACGATAGAGCAATACAACGCTACCCACATTTCCACGATGTTCAAGAGAAGCAATGGAGTTGGATACCCTACTGTCCCCAATCAACACCATCACTCTCCGTTGAACTTGGTCAAGTAGCTCCAAGGATGATTTTGGAGCTCCTACCCATATATGAGAGTTATATTCCATCCTCAGTCTGATGTAGGTAGTATAGATATTGAGAAGATCAGAAGAGGTGACATGTTTCTTTCTCCGCTTAAGAAAGCCCAAACACTTCGAATACCAGTTTCGACACTTCAAATACCCGTTTTGACAAACACACATCCTATTGTATCTTCAGGCCCAAAACACTATGAGCATCTGACTGCTCAATATCTATACCCGTCGATAGATATCGACGATTGTAGTGGGTCAGTGAATAGCTTGTGAGACAAGAAACTGCACTGCATCTTCTGTGCGTTAAAGTCTACTCTGTTCATTCTACCCCACCCGGAAATGGCCAACAAATCCTGGAAGAGCGTCTCATCCATAATGCGCCTCCTGTCCACAATTTCTTGAGGACTGGGCCTATGGTCGAATGAATATGAATGACACAGACTACTGTCAACGGCAAATGAGTAGACTGGAATCAAAGTCTGACCCATTGGATCGTCAATGAAAATAGGAAAAAGGAAAGGGGAAAGGGAAAGGACAAAGCCTTGTGGCACACCTGTGGTCAATGTATACTCATCTGATGAGAACCCATCTACAACAACTCGTATAGTGCGATCTCTGAGAAAGCTCGATATAAATCGAACAAAGTTATTACCAACACCAAACGCGACAAGCTTTGATAAAAGTGCACCGTGCCAGACCCTATCAAATGCCTTGGAGATATCCAAAGCCATGATCTTACTCTCACCAAACTGGTGGATAGAGCGACTCCATCGTTCCGACAAACATGCCATTAGGTCTTCGGTATAGCGATTTCTGTGGAACCCATACTGTATGTCGCTAAGAAGGCCATTGGATGATGGTTAACCATACTCTTCATAACCTTGGAGATCGCGGAGAATATCACAATTGGCCGGTAATTCGCAGAGTTGTTCGCCCCACCTTTCTAGGGGATGGGCTGAAAGTTTGAAACCTTCCAACGCATTGGGAAAACACCCGCACGGTAAGCAAGTTTGAAAAGGTTGCGTAGTGAACGAGCAAGCGGACTAGTGTTGATATACCGTCCGGGCACGGAGATTTATTAACGTCGAGATCCGCAAGGACCCTTTTAACTCCACGTGTTCGACAGAATATATGAGGCATCGGGGAGTGGTTGATTGCCAAACGGCAAGAAAGAATTTCCTGCAAACATTTCAGCCAGTAGATTAGCCTTATCAATCAACCGGGTCAGTAAATACCTAATCACCCTTAACAAGAGTTGGGATTGCCGTGGGGTTGCCCTTTACTCTTTTTACGAATGACCAAAAGCTCTTGCCTGCTCTCGGAGAAGCAATAACTTTGGCACGAAGACGCTGTTCGTAAAGAAACTTTTCTCGGCATCAGACCTGAATATGGTTTAAAGATAATCTTTACATATAGCTGCCATATAGACCGGTAAGCCGATTTAGTCTCTTAAGCCCATAACAGGCCCAATTTTGCTGGAACTTACAACAGTGAATTTTATTAGGCCCTTCGATATCCGAACCAAAAATGTTCCAGAACGGAACATATTTGAATAAAGCAGCCATATAGACCGACCTGCCGATTTTGAGTCTTAGGCCCATAAAAGGCGCATTTATTACCCGACTTGGCTGAAATTTAAAACAGTAAGTTGTAGCAAGACTCCTAACATCTGTTATGAATTTGGTCCAGATCGGGCTATTTTTAGATATAGCTTAAATACCATAGAAGGCGCATTTTGCTGAAATTTGAAATAGTGAGCTGTTTTAAGCCTCACGACATCTGATCCAAATATGGTCTTGATCGGGCCATATTTAGATGTAGCTGTCATATAGATCGGTCATCCGAATTAGGGCTAAATTATATGAACAGCGCACTTATTACCCGATTTCGCTGAAATTTCGAACTGTTACTGTTATAGAGCTTCTCGGCATCTGAACTCAAAGCGTTTTTACTTGTTCTGTTTTATTTATTCAACAAATTCCTTGGGGTTTTCCAATGATTTTGTGTCCATTTTCGGGCTTTCAAATCCAGCCCTGTCATTTGCATGACCTTAAATGAGCTTATATTCAAAGCCATCGCCTTAGTAATTACAACAGATGATAACAATTACAAACTTAATAAGGGGTTTGATGGCAATACAGGCAACCGTATTACAATTAGTACATTAAGATGGTTTGATAAGTTTCCCTATTGAGAAATTGTACAAATTCAGCCTTTGCATGGAATAATGGAACAAATTCCTAATTACTAGGGCGATGATTCTAAAACTGTTTTGTAAAAGATAACAAAAATGAGGCATAGATCAAATGTGTTCCTAGTATTGATAAGGACAAATAAAGTGTATAAAAAGTTTCTCTTCCATGCGATTTTGGTTTGGTTGTAATATTACCACTAGATTCACTAGATGTAAGTTCTGGAATGGAATAAATCATATGCTTATTTGTGTCTTCTTCCTTTGGGATATGTTGTTTGCTGGATGGTAATTACCCTCATTTGGTTATCTGATAAGAAAATGTTTCAATACCAATTACTTTAATGTAAATATTGGAGGTCACCGTAATGAAAATATTGGAGGTTAGCATATTCGCCTATAACACCGAACGCCTGGATTCAAATACCGACGTAAAAAGAGAAAAAAATATCAGCAATGGTTATCCCCTTACTAATGCTGGCTACATTTTTGAGGTATTCTTCCATGCTTAATCTTCTCTACCAAGTGGTGTGGCTAAGTGGAACGCAGTTTGGGATCGGCATAGAAAAGGAGATCCCTTATCATTGAGCTTAACTTTAATCGGACTGCAGTCGTTGGTATGAGAGAAGTATCATCTGTTCCTGAATGGAATCTTCATCGGAAATTTAGTAACTATTGTTAGAGGCTTGGTCTAGTGTATTCTTTGTACTGGATAATTGTCTTATTGTTCCTGTTAAAGCTACTGTGCGACTTGAACATTGAACTATGATCGCTTAAGAACCATTTTGTTCGATCGGCCTCTCTTAGCCATGCTGGGGTCTTGTATAAAAAGTTTTTGGAAATGGATTAAGTTGTTCCATCTTTGGACCTAAGACCACTGCATGGTTCAGAGAGGCCGATCGATAAAAATGGTTCATAAGCGACCATAGTTCAATGTTCAAGTCGCACAGTAGCTTTAACAGGAACAATAAGACAATTATACAGTACAAAGAATAAACTAGACCAAGACTTTAACAATAGTTACTAAATTTCCGATGACCATTCCATTAAGGAACAGACTGCAGTCCGATTAAAGTTAAGCTTACTGAAATGGGGCCTCCTTTTTTTGTCGCGTCCGAAGTGTCAGTTCCTACAAGTCTCAAGAGATTGACTTATTTTAGGTTCCCTTACATTGAAAGCCTATCGACTTTGACCTACTGTAAGCAATCATCTAATGAAGCTCTTCAAACCATTGCTAGTAGTAATGTATACTCGATTACTTTTATCCCACACTGTATCATTAAGTATTTCCTTTATCTCTCCCATATGTTGGTAGACCTGTAATTCTATCGACTATAACTTTGTCTACTTCTCAACCCCACCATGTAGGCAAATTGAGTTTTTTGTCTAGTGTTTGTTTTTGTTTCGTTTCTACATATTTTTTGCTTTGCTTCATTTGGCATTCCTTCGAACGTTACCCTAGGGGACGAAAATCAACAACTTAGCCAAACAAAATGTAGCACATTCAAGAGGCAATGACTACAACTATGCATGCATGCATAATTTTTCTCTCATTCGTTCAGAATCTTTATGATCGTATCCTTGAGTTGTCACTTTTGGTCATTTCCATATTCGCACTTAGACACAATTTGCAAGTCAATGATGACACACAGGTCACACCATTAATTTTTTTTTTTCATGGCTACCAAGATGTTGGGAACAAAATTCATAACTGAAAAGAAATGTGAAAGCAATCGATTATGAATTAGTCTATTAATTGAGTATCTATAGGAATACTATTCAGTATATCTATAGGGTGATCCATTTGGCAGTTAAATTGGTTAACGGTATTGTATACACCATGACGCAGAGGTTAGGATGTCCACTTTAGGAAGCCGAACGCTTGGGTTCTAATTCCGGCGTGAATATCAGAAAAATGTTCAGCGGTGCTAAGGAAATCTGGTAATTGACACAGAGATAGCATGCCGAGGATATGGAACGAACATTTTATCCAACTGCTAGTGTTCGACGTTGGCGGCGAAGAGAATACCGCTGAACAAATCAATGATGATGATATAGAATGTTTATCTCCTAGTCAGAATGAGGTCCAAGTAGCAGTGACCCGACTGAAGAAAAACAAGGCAGCAGGAGCCGACAGGTTGCCCGCTGAACCATTAAAGACCGTAGGCGACACGCTGATAAGGCGTATGCATCAGCTTATCTGCGCAATCTGGCTAGAAGAACGCATACCCGAGAAAGGAGACAATACGGAATACAGAGGAATAAGTCTCCCCCCCAACTAATTGTTCTGAATTTCAGGAAAATCGGGTAATAAATTTTGTACAACAGCTCTCCACATGACCTTCAAAATACGTATCAAATACGGTCTATAAACTAATACAGCTCCCTTATAAGACGATCTCCCTATTTTACTTTCTGAACCCCCAAAGGGCGAAATCCTTATTCGATTTGGCTGAAATCTTTCACAATGACTTCTAATGTGGTGTTCAACATTCTTTCTATTATGGTCGGAATCGGACCATAACTTGATAAAGCTTCATAGCATAACAATTATTTTCTTTTATCCTTTCCTTTGTATGCCTAAAAAGAGACACCGAGAAAAGAACTCGACAAATGCGATCCATGGTGGAGGGTATATAAGATTCGGTCCGTCCGAACTTTATACACTTTTACTTGTTTAAAAACACTTTGGCGAAGGGGGCATATTTTAGTCGCGCGAGCTGTTTAAACCAGTGTTTCCAAAAAGATAATAGCTAAAAAATCACCCTGTAGTAGACCGCAGAATATATATGGGGGAATGGCTGAAGGTGCTGATTAGGTGTAAGGATAGGAAACGACAAGGCGGACATGATTGCGAGTTAGGGTGTCAACCTTGCTCTTGGATGTATACCCACCATAATCAAAAATGTTCCATGGAATTAAGGAGTGTGAACACACAAAGCACCTGTGGGAAGAACGTTCGAACTGAGAGGAGAAAATCCGTTCAGGATCAAGACGTATGCCTTTTCATCCGGGCGGCAACATAAAGTACGTTAACTTTGTGATGTGATTCCATCGGAAGGAGAAGAGGGAAGACAAGGAATCACAATGGGCCTTAATCGGGTTAACTAAGGTCTTGGCATAATCCTCCGCAGACCTAGCCCAAATCCTTTTTGGGGTGTTTCGAGTGTTGGACGGTCTGTGAGACATTTCGCCCCGAAAATGGATATCAAATGCGTCCTCTACTACCAAATAATATGAGCCCCATATTTCCTGATCCTCCTACTTTTACTTTTGGTTTTGGAGCAAGGGTAGGGTTCAAGCCCCTGGCTATTTCAAACAAGTAAAAACCCGTTAAGTTCTGCCGGGCCGAATTTTGGATACCCACCACCTCGGGTATATATATAGACCACCTTTCGTCATAATCGGGTGAAAAATGCATAATTTATGCCCCCATAGCAGCTTTATCGAAATTTGGTCCGATTTGGACCAAATTCGACACTGATATTGAGAGGTCTAATAAGTGCACCGTAGCGCTGAGATTAGCATGTCCGCCTATAACGCTGAACGTCTGGGTTCGCATCCCGGCGAGACCATTAGAAAAAATTTTCAGCGGTGGCTTTCCCCTCCTAATGCTGGCAACATTTGTGAGGTACTATGCCATGTAAAACTTCTCTCCAAAGAGGTGTCGCAATAAGGCACTCCGTTCGGACTCGGCTATAAAAAGGAGACCCCTTATCATTGAGCTTAGACTTGAATCGGACTGCACTCATTGATATGTGATAAGTTTGCCCCTGTTCCTTAGTAGAATGTTCATGGGCAAAATTTGCAATTTGCAATAAGTGCAAGTCTAATATGTGCAAGTCATTGTCCAATTTTGTACAAAATATTGGTCTTTTTGGTAGCCATATCCAAATATAGATCGATCTGAACCATATACGATACGGTTGTCGAAAAGCCTAACATAAGTCACTGTTTCAAATTCCAGCGATATCGGATTATAAATGTGCTTTTTGTGGGGCCATGACTGTAAATCGAGAGATCGGTCTATATGGCAGCTATATGCAAATCTGAACCGATCTGGGCCAAGTTAAAGAATGATATCGAAGTATCTAACACAACTCACTATCCCAAATTTCGGCGAAATCGGTCAATAAAAGCGCCTTTTATGGGCCCAAAACCTTAAATCGAGAGATCGGTCTATATGGCAGCTATATCTAAATCTGGACCGATCTAAGCCAAATTCAAGTGGGATGTCGACTGGCCTAACACAACTCATTGCACCAAATTTGAACAAAATCGGATAATAAATATGGCTTTTATGGGCCTAAGATCCTAAATCGGCGGATCGGTCTATATGGCAGCTATATCCAAATCTGGACCGATCTGAGCCAAATTGAAGAGGAATGTCGAAGGGCCTAACAAAACTCACTGTCCCAAGTGTCAGCAAAATCGGATAATAAATGTGGCTTTTATGGGTCCAAAACATTATATCGAGAGATCGGTCTATATAACAGCTATATCCAAATCTGAACCGATCTGTGCCATATTGCAGAAAGATGTCGAGGGGCCTAATTTAACCCACTATCCCAATTTTGGCGACATCGGACTATAAATGCGCCTTTAATGGGTCCAAATCCTTAAATCGAGAGATCGGTCTATATGGCAGCTATATCTAAATCTGGACCGATCTGAGCCAAATTCAAGTGGGATATCGAAGGGCCCAACACAACTCACTGCACCAAATTTTAATAAAATTGGATAATATATTTTGATTTTATGGGCCTAAGACCCTAAATCGTCTGATCGGTCTATATGGCAGCTATATCCAAATCTGGGCCGATTTGAGGCAAACTGAAGAGGAATGTCGAAGGGCCTAACAAAACTCACTGTCCCAAGTTTCAGCAAAATCGGATAATAAATATGGCTTTTATGGGCCCAAAACATTATATCGAGAGATCGGTCTATATAACAGCTATATCCAAATCTGAACCGATCTGTGACATATTGCAGAAAGATATCGAGGGGCCTAATTTAACCCATTGTCCCAAATTTTGGCGACATCGGACTATAAATGCGCCTTTTATGGGTCCAAATCCTTAAATCGAGAGATCGGTCTATATGGCAGCTATATCTAAATCTGGACCGATCTGAGCCAAATTCAAGTGGGATGTCGACTGGCTTAACACAACTTACTGCACCAAATCTGAGCAAAATCGGATAATAAATGTGGCTTTTTTGGGTCTAAGACTCTAAATCGGCAGATCGGTCTATGTGGGGGCTATATCAAGATATAGTCCGATATAGCCCATCTTCGAACTTAACCTGATTGTGGACAAAAAACTAATCTGTGCAAAATTTCAGCTCATTATCTCTATTTTTAAAGACTGTAGCGTGATTTCAACAGACAGACGGAAGGACATGTCCAGATCGTCTTAGATTTTTACGCTGGTCTTGGGTATATGAATTGATCCTTTATTGAGCATTCTGATCAATTCTGAACCATTGACTTGTAAAAATTAGCCATGTCCGTCTGTCCGTCCGACCGTCCATGGTAATTTGTATACCAACTTCAGATTGATTCCAAAAATTTGACGCAGCCCTCTGCTTAAAGAGGAAGGAATTGTTTTGCCCATCTCTTCTAAACAAATAACAATAAAAAACCACTCTTATTGACTTTCATCAATAACAGCTGAATATTTGAACAAAATAATATGCACTCACTCCTCAAGACAGATACTTAGACATGGGTACTTGTACACACACTAGCACACCAACAAAATACTTTCGGCAAGTAATCAAGGACACTCCAAGAAAATGTAATAAATTCCTTGCCAATTCTCATGGTTGTTTTTTGTTAGCAATTATTTATTTGTTTTTCTCTTTTTTTTTTGTATAGCAAAAGTGTGCAGCCGAAATAAATCAAAAGTATCTTAACTGCCGCTGTGCTCTTTTTTTCTATTTATTTAATAAAAAAATCAATAGAAAAATTCAATTATGAGTAAATGGAAACCAAATAACTTGGGGCGATATGAGTCACAATATCCTTATATAGCCATCAAGCCTCCCGGTATGTTTCACTACAGTTTCTCTACGGTATGAGTGCATGCTTGCGAGTCTGTGTCTGTGTGTGAGTGTGGGCGGATATGAATAAAACAACACGCACGAGCATTTGACGGAAGCAGACATTGACACTGAGACACAAACGAAATGTTGTTTGTGTTCACCTTTTGTGTCACCTGCAACGCCATTTCCCATGGTTGTTGTCCTAAAATTTAATAATAGATTTGATCTACGTCATACCGCACTTGTATGTGAAGGGTGTTGCAAGTTATAATGACAAAGCATTAAAAATTGAAACCAAACAAGTAAAAGCGTGGTAAGATCGGCCGGGCCGAATCTTTTATACCCTCCACCATGGATCGCATTTGTCGAGCTCTTGCCACGGTATCTCTTTTTAGGCAAACAAAGGATAAAAGAAAAGAATTGCTATGTTATTGGGCCAATATTAAGTAGTGGTCCATGTCGGACCATAATTGAACTGAATATTGGAGGTCATAGTAGAAGTCTATTTTACTTCTTTAGCACTTCAGGGGCTAAAGAAGTAAAACAGGGAGATCGGTTTATAGGGGAGCTGTATTAGGCTATAAACCGATTCATGGCATATTCGACACGTATGCTAAAGGTCATGAGAGAAGCCGTTGTACTAAATTTCAGCCAAATCGGGTAATACAATACTTGCGCCCTTTAGAGGCTCAAGAAGTCAAGATCCCATATTGGTTTACATGGCAGCTATATCAGGTTATGGACCGATTTGAACTATTCTTAGCACAGTTGTTGAAAATCATGACAGAACACCTCATGCAAAATTTCAACCAAATCAGATGATAATTGCGCCCTCTAGAGGCTAAAGAAGTCAAGACCCCAGATCGGTTTATATGGCAGATATATCAGGTTATGAACCGATTTAAACTATTCTTAGCACAGTTATTGAAAGTCATAACAAAACACCTCATGCAAAATTTTAACCAAATCCGAAGAGAATAGCGCCCGGATTATATGGCGGCTATATCAGGTTATAGACCGATTTGAACTTCTTTTAACACAGTTGTTGGAAGTCATAATAAAACACCTCATGCAAAATTTCAGCCAAATCGGACGAGAATTGCGCACTCTAGAGGTTCAAGACTTCAAGACCCCAGATCGGTTTATATGGCAGCTATATCAGGTTATGGACCGATTTCAACCATACTCAGCACAGTTGTTGGAAGTCATAATAAAACACCTCATGCAAAATTTCAGCCAAATGTGATGAGAATTGCGCCCTCTAGAGACTAAAGAAGTCAAGACCCCAGATCGGTTTATATGGCAGCTATATCAGGTTATGTACCGATTTGAACTTCTCTTAGTACAGTTGAACTTCTCAATCGTAACGAAGACAAAGCTCATTTTTGGCTTAGTGGGTACACAAATAAGCAGAATCAGCGATTTTGGAGTGAAGATCAGCCAGCAGCATCGAAAGAGCTACCAATGCATGCGGTTTATGGGTTGGTGGCATCATTGGTCCGTACTTCTTCTGATGCGAATCGTAACGAAGACAAAACTCATTTTTGGCTCAATGGGTACACAAATAAGCAGAATTAGCGATTTTGGAGTGAAGATCAGCCAGCAGCATTGAAAGAACTACCAATACATGCGGTTAATGGGTTGGTGGCATCATTGGACCGTACTTCTTCTGATGCGAATCGCAACGAAGACAAAGCTCATCTTTGGCTCAATGGGTACACAAATAAGCAGAATTTGCGATTTTGGAGTGAAGATCAGCCAGCAGCATTGAAAGAGCTACCAATGCATGCGGTTTAGGGTTGGTGGCATCATTGGACCGTACTTCTTCAAAGATGATGCGAATCGTAACGAAGACAAAGTTCATTTTTGGCTTAATGGGTACACAAATGAGCAGAATTAGCGATTTTGGAGTGAAGATCAGCCAGCAGCATTGAAAGAGCTACCAATGCATGCGGTTTATGGGCTGGTGGCATCATTGGACCGTACTTCTTCAAAGATGATGCGAATCGTAACGAAGACAAAGTTCATTTTTGGCTTAATGGGTACACAAATAAGCAGAATTAGCGATTTTGGAGTGAAGAGCAGCATTGAAAGAGCTACCAATGCATGCGGTTTATGGGTTGGTGGCATCATTGGACCGTACTTCTTCAAAGATGATGCGAATCGTAACGAAGACAAAGCTCATTTTTGGCTCAATGGGTACACAAATAAGCAGAATTAGCGATTTCGGAGCGAAGATCAGCCAGCAGCATTGAAAGAGCTACCAATGCATGCGGTTTATAGGTTGGTGGCATCATTGGACTGTACTTCTTCAAAGATGATGCGAATCGTAACGAGGACAAAGCTCATTTTCGGCTCAATGGGTACACAAATAAGCAGAATTATCGATTTTGGAGTGAAGATCAGCCAGCAGCATTGAAAGAGCTACCAATGCATGCGGTTTATGGGTTAGTGGCATCATAGGACCGTACTTCTTCTGATGCGAATCCTAACGATGTGGTAAATGGTGAGTGCTACCGGAGATGATATCCAACTTTTGTTTGCCTGAAATGCAAGAGCCTGACTTACATGTGGTTAAACAAGACGGTGCAATATGCCACACAGCACGCGTAACAATGGATTTATTGAGAGACGAGTTCGGTGAACATATTATTTCACGTTCGGGACCGGTCGATTGGCCACTTAGATGGTGCGATTTAACGCCTTAAGACTATTTTTTGTGAGGCTATGTTAAAGACTATTTTTTGTGAGGCTACAGACTAGTCCGTTTCAATTGGCGCACTGGAAGACAACATTGAAGCATTTATTCGTGAGATACCGACCGAAATGTTGGATAGAGCATGCCAAAATGTGACAAAGCAGATGGACCATTTGAGGCGCAGTCAAGGTCAACATTTGCATGAAATAATCTTCAATCAATAAATTATATGGACCATATGGCCCATACACGCGAACCAATCGGGCCACCAATTCTTTTTTTTTCTGTCCATATTCATGTTAGGGTCGAAAATAAGCTATATGGAACATCTTGATGTAGCCTTCATATGGACCAAATTCCGAAATTAGGTCTTGGTCCCATTTAAGCCATATTTACAACCCAATTTTTGCTGATATTTGGTAAAGTTTACTGTGTTAGACCCATCGATATCCATGCCCATAACGGTCTATATTTGAGCATACCTGTCATAGTTGCCATATCTCCCGATTTAAGGATTAGGGCCATAAAAGGCACATTTCTTACCCGATTTTGTTGAAATGTAGCATGATGAGTTGTGTTGGACCCCTAAACATCGATTATGGTCTAGATCAGACTTTATATGGATATAGCTGCTATAAATACGTCTTAGACCCATTAGAAGCGCGTTAATAACCCGCATTATCGCTCCACAATTTAGCGCAGTGATCTGTGCTAACCCCTTCAACATTGGTGCCCACTATCCAATCTCCCAATTTTCAAGGTTTAGGGGCCGATTCTGATGAAATTCAGTACAACAAACACATCCTTCCCGAATAGGATGGAGAACGGATTATACTTGGATTTAGAACAATGTCCTGATTTTCAGATTGGATTGTGCTAGACAACTCGATATCCTTGCCAAGTTTCGTCCAATTTTTCGATATGGATGCTAGGGGTTACTTTTAGTTGTATTGTCTTTACCTTGCTCTCCAAAATGGCCAGAAAGTCCATCACAATGCAATTAGAAGTATTGGAAGGCCACTGCGTGGAGTAAATTTTTAAAGCCGTTCTTCCTTAAATTAGGCCCCGATTGGTCCAGGTTATGATATAGCTGCCATATAGACCGATCTCTCTATTTAGGGCGCATTTATTGTCCGAAATTTGGGACCGCGAGTCGTGTTAGGCCCCTCGATATCCCTCTGCAATTTGGACCAGATCGGTCCAGATTTGGATTTGGCTGCGATATACGCCGATCTCTCGTTTTAAGGTCTTGGGCCCATTAAATATGAATGTATTATCCGATTTCGCGGAAATTCGGGACAGTGAGTTGTGTAAGGCCCTTCGACATCTTTTTTCGATTTGGCCTAGATCGGTTCAGATTTACCATATAGACCGATCTCTCGATTTAAAGTCTTGGCCCCATAAAAAGGAGCGTTTAGAATCCGAAAATTTTCACATGGCACTTCTTTGACCCAAGGATAAACCCTTTAGATTTTAAACAATATCGGTTCAGATTTAGATATAGCTCCCATATATATCTTTCATCCGATATGGCCTTGTAAGGCTGTAGAAGCCACAATTGTGGTCAAATCTTAATAAAATTTAGCATGAAGTGTTTTATTTGATTTCCTCATATCTGAGCGAAAATTGCATTAAAATCGGTTCAGATTGAGATATAGCTTGCATATAAATCTTTCAGCCGATATGACCTTTAAGGCTGTAAAAGCCACAGTTTTTGTCCGATCTTTACCAAAGTTAGCATGATATGTTTTATGTAACGTCCCAATATGAATGCAAAATTTCATTAAAATCGGTTCAGATTTAGATATAGCTCCCATATATATCTTTCATCCGATATGGGCTTTAAAGACTGTGGTTCTATTCAATATTTAAATAGGTATGCAAAATAAAAGTCTGACTATATTTCAATATAAATAGATTCCATGTATTGAGAGTAGTACATTTTCTCGGTGGTGTAGGGTATAACCCGACTTTTGCCTTCCCTTACTGGTTTATGTGCATATTGGTCTTACATTATCTGTCACTCCTAACTTAAACACCATGCCTTCATCATTCATGCATACATACGTTGTTGGTAATGGTTACGCCCGTTGTTCTGAATGGTTAGAAACATTTCAAAAGTTGACATTACCTTGCAAATGTTTTATTCAATTGCTCCACTTGGAAAGATATCTCACTGTGCTACAATATGAAAGGAAATCAATCGATGTTGGTTACATGAGGCAGAATGTTCTGCTCTGCTCTAGGTGGATGGATATCAAATAATAAATTCTCAAAATTACTCAACAACCAATTCAAAGAAATAACCAGAGGTTATTGAGCCAGTCTTGTTCATTTAATATTTTAATAAATGAGAAGAAATTGGAGAAAGCCGTGACGCTCAATGATGAATTGAAGGCATGAATTTTGTTGCAAATAAATATGAATTGATTCATGATAAAATTTCAAGTTTATCTGGTATCATGAACGATCGAATATCGATTCAAAGAATGAAACTTGTATATAAAATGAATTGATTTTATTGCTAACGAATCTTGCCTTTGGCATTTTTACCCAAGATTTAACTATGATTTTTCTTGAACTAAGAACTTCGTTCATAAACATAGATAGTTTGCCATGAATATAACTGTAAGGAACTTGAAATACTTCTCTCATATCAATGATTGCAGTCCTATTCAAGTTTAAGCTCAATGATATGGGACCCTCTGTTTTATGCCGTCTCCGAATGGAGTGCCGCTTAGCGACATCACTTGTTAGAGAAGTTTAATACGGCAGAATACCTTTGAAATGTCCTCCGCATATTGTAAGGGGATAACCACCATTTTTTATCTGCCGGTTGTCCAAGTTTTTTTGTTAGTTGAAACCATCTGGAATGACGGAATATTTGTTTTACTAGCCCAACGTAGAATAGCATTCCAAGCGCCTCGATCTTCTGCGTTCATTCTAAAATTTCTGACACCAAGTTTCGAGGTGTCTCCCATATCTTGATCTTTTCATCGGACTTTTGGTCTTTCCGGTTTGCGTATACCATCGAGTTTGCCTTCAAAAGACTTCTTTGCTGGAGCTTCTTCATCCATTTTGACAACATGACCTTGCCAACGCAGCCGTTGTATTTTGATAGGTGTAATTATGCTAACGTCGTCATACAGCTCGTGATTCATACGTCGCCTACAAACGCAAACTGGTCCATATATTTTACGAAGATTCTTTCTCTCAAATACTCCAAGTACTACCTCATCTGCTTTCACAAGTACCCATCCTTCAGAACCACATAACAACAGCACGGATAGCATCAGTGTCTCGTATGGTGTAATCTTCGTCTGTGGAGCGGTGGTCTTGTTTCTAAACTGCTTACTTAGTCCAAAGTAGCATCTGTTTGCCAGTATCATTCTTCGCTTAATCTCAAGACTGGTGTCATTCGTTTCGGTTACGGCGGTGCCGAGGTAGATAAAGTTACTGACTGTCTCAAAGTAGTGGTTCCCAACTTTCTTCATTTTTATACCCTCCACCATAAGATGGGGGGTATACTAATTTCGTCATTCTGTTTGTAACTACTCGAAATATTCGTCTGAGACCCCATAAAGTATATATATTCTTGATCGTCGTGACATTTTATGTCGATCTAGCCATGTCCGTCCATCTGTCCGTCCGTCTGTCCGTCCGTCCGTCCGTCTGTCTGTCGAAAGCACGCTTACTTCCGAAGGAGTAAAGCTAGCCGCTTGAAATTTTGCACAAATACTTCTTATTAGTGTAGGTCGGTTGGTATTGTAAATGGGCCATATCGGTCCATGTTTTGATATAGCTGCCATATAAACAGATCTTGGGTTTGACTTCTTGAGCCTCTAGAGTGCGCAATTCTTATCCGATTGGAATGAAATTTTGCACGGCGTGTTTTGTTATGATATCCAACAACTGCGCCAAGTATAGTTCAAATCGGTCCATAACCTGATATAGCTTCAATATAAACCGATCTTGGGTCTTGACTTCTTGAGCCTCTAACGTGCGCAATTCTTATCCGATTGGAATGAAATTTTGCACGACGTGTTTTGTTATGACATCCAGCAACTGTGCCAAGTATGGTTCAAATCGGTCCATAACTTGATATAGCTGCCATATAAACCGATCTTGGGTCTTGACTTCTTGAGCCTCTAGAGTGCGCAATTCTTATCCGATTGGAATGAAATTTTCCACGACGTGTTTTGTTATTATATCCAACAACTGTGCCAAGTATGGTTCAAATCGGTTCATAACCTGATATAGCTGCCATATAAACCGATCTTGGGTCTTGACTTCTTGAGCCTCTAGAGGGCGCAATTCTTATCCGAATGGAATGGAATTTCGCACGACGTGTTTTGTTATGATACCCAACAACTGTGCCAAGTATGGTTTAAATCGGTTCATAACCTGATATAGCTGCCATATAAACCGATCTTGGGTCTTGACTTCTTGAGCCTCTAGAGGGCACAATTCTTATCCGATTTGAATGAATTTTTGAAGTTTTTCGTTATGATATCCAACAACTGTGCCAAGTATGGTTGAAATCGGTCCATAACCTGATATAGCTGTCATATAAACAGATCTGGGGATTTGACTTCTTGAGCTTCTAGAGGGCGCAATTCCTATCCGATTTGGCTGAAATTTTGCATGACGTATTTTATTTTTACTTTCAACAACTGTGTCAAATAAGGTTCAAATCGGTTCATAACCTGAAATAGCTGCCATATAAACCGATCTGGGATCTTGACTTCTTGACCCCTAGAGGTCGCAATTATTATCCGATATGCCTGAAATTTTGTACGACGGATCCTCTCATGACCATCAACAAACGTGTTTATTTTGGTCTGGATCGGTCTATAGCCCGATACAGATCCCATATAAATCGTTCTCTCTATTTTACTTCGTGAGACCCAATGGGCGCAATTCTTATACGAATTGGCTGAAATTTTACACAGGTCTCCAACATATAATTTAATTGTGGTCTGAACCGGACCATATCTTGATATCGTTTTAATAGCAGAGAAACTCTTTTTGCCAGGAAAAGAACTCGACAAATGCGATCCATGGTGGAGGGTATATAAGATTCGGCCCGGCCGAACTTAGCACGCTTTTACTTGTTTTTATCTGCTCGGTTGTGCAAGGTTTTTTGAGAGTTAAAACCATCCATTTCGTCTTATCTCCATTAACTGCCAGACCCATTTTCACTGACTCTCTTTCGATTCTTTCAAAGACTGCAGTTACTACTTCCGGGGACCAACCTATGATATCGATGTGGTCGGCATAGGCGAGTAGCATGTGTTCTCTTGTGAATTGTGTGCCATACCTATTCACATCTGCATCTCGTATAATCTTTTCCAGCAGGATATTAAAGAGACCACACGATAGGCTGTCTCCTTGTCTGAAACCTCGTTTGGTATTAAATGGTTCGGAGAGATTCTTTCGTGTTCTTACTGAGGAACGCGTATCACCAAGTGTCATCTTGCAGAGTCTTATTAATTCTGAAGGGATATCAAACTGGCTTGAAATGCCTTTGAACGTAAAGGCCTATCGAAAGCGGTTTTGTAGTCAACAAAGAGATGGTAGGTTGATTTGTCCTTCTTAGGACTTTTCCAGGATTTGGCTCAGTGTGAATATCTGGTCTAGGGTGGATTTACCAGGTCTAAAGCCGCATTAATACGGCCCAAGTATCTCATTGACTTTAGGTTTTAATCTTTCACACAGTACGCTCGAGAGTATCTTGTATGCGATGGGGAGGAGACTTATTCCTCTGTAGTTGGCACATTCCGTCTTGTCTCCTTTCTTGTGTACGGGACATAGTATGCTGAGGTTCCAATCATCGGGTATGCGTTCTTCTAGCCAGATTGCGCAGATAAGCTGAAGCATACGCCTTATCAGGGTGTCGCCTCCGGTCTTAAATAGTTCAGCGGGTAAACCGTCAGCTTCTGCTGCCTTGTTGTTCTTCAGTTTTTCTAGCCATATTGCGCAGACGAGCTGGTGCATTCGTCTTATCAAGGTGCCACCTCCGGTCTTACATAGTTCAGCGGGTAACCCGTCGGTTCTTGCTGCCTTGTTGTTCTTCAGTCCGTGCACAGCTACTTGAACCTCATTCTGACTAGGAGATAAACATTATACACCATCATCAGGTATTGGTTCTGCGGTATCCTCTTCGTCGCCAACATCGGACACTAGCAGTTGGGTAAAATGTTCTTTCCATATCCTCAGCATGTTATCTGTGTCAGTTACCAGATTTCCTTCTTTGTCTCTGCAGGAGGATGTGCCTGCACCAAAGCCCTCGGTTTGATGTTTAATTCTTTGGTAGAATTTCCGGACTTCATTCTGACTCCTATACATCTCAATTCGCTCACGCTCAGGTCTTTGCATTTCGTTTTTCTTTCTGCGGAAAAGACGTTTCTCCTCTCTCCTTTTCTTCCGATACCTCTTCTTCATATCCATTGCTACTGATTGTAGGGTTTCTCAAAATGACGCATTTTTGGCTTCAATAGCATCTCGACACTCTTGGTCGTACCATGGGTTTCTTGGAGGAGGCTTCCGGTACCCAAGTACGGATTTCGCTGCATTTTGCATGATGGAGTGGGCAATGGTTTGCCACTGGGTTTGCAATATGGCAAAGATCGGTCCAGATTTGGATATAGCTGCCATATAGACCGATCTCTCGGTTTAAGGTTTTGGGCCCATAAAAGGCGCATTTTTTTCCGCTATTGCCGAAATTTGGGACAGTGAGTTGCGTTAGAGCCTTCGACATCCTTCTTTAAGTTGGCCCAGATCGGTCCAGATTTGAATATAGTTGCCATATAGACCGATTTCTTGGTTAACGTTAATGGGCCCAAAACCTTTGAATCCAGTCGTTCGGCGTCATAGATGGACATTCTTTACCACTGCGCCACGTTGATATCTTTCAGTATCGGGTAGTCTTCTTATTGCAATCTGCTTCTTCACTCTGTCTTAAATTTTATGAACAATTCCTTGTGAAAAAAATTTATGACATCAAATGATTTCCTTGTCTGGCCATAAACCCACCCAAGAGAGTCTATTAAATTTGCTTATACAAATGTCTTTACTTGGTTAGCATTCAATAAAACATAAGAGACACTTCTTTTTATATTGACACTAGTCACACAATATCGATTAAATTTCAACCAAAAGCAAGAACAAATATCAAGTAGCTCTACTTAACTTCAAGGTATTTGTCTAAGGACGTCGACTACTCATAAAAGTGACATGCAATCCCAAACACTAAATTGCAGATATTTTGTTCCTTTTATTTGTGGTTTATTATGGTGCATGTTTTCCAAATTGCTTAGAGCAATTATGTGGTACCCTACATGAGTCCTTAAAGATATAAAGTGGAGTCACGCTAACTAGTCCTTGAGCATCATTCATGGGCGGTATTGGTCTAGGTTTGATTAGTTTGGAGGGCATGCGACCAGCAACCCAACTTTGGATTGCTGGTCACTTGGATTGCTTGGTCACTTGGAGATCTTCGGTCGATTGTGTTCGTCAGGAAAAAACAGATAAACATTCACTAGAAAATGATATAACACAGCGAAAAAGGACCGAAAACGAAACTCACTCATAAGACAAAAAGCAAAAACTTTCGGCTAATTCAGGCCTCTTCAGATCTGTGGAATGACAAGAGGGCAAAGTGCCTATTGGGAATCCAGGCACGAATAAACTTGTTCACCCATTATCCTGTGTATTATCCTCCCAGTTGTGGGGTAGTGACATAACAGCAGCTCGACCGTCTCCAACTCCTCCTCATCATAGCACATGCCGCAGAAATCTGCGTCTCCTTAAGCCCAGCCCTATGTGAAAAATCTAATCTTGGCAAGAGCGAAGTTAAATTGGTACACCTTAGCTTTGCTTAAATATATTTAGCATTTGGTCTGCTTCCTACCATTGTAGAACTAAGAAGTAAGAGCGTGCAAAACGTGCCTCCTGGAAGCTTTTCTGCGAACAGGTCGATAGCGTTAATGACGCCTTCAAGATAAACAAGTAAAAGCGTGCTAAGTTCGGCCGGGCCGAATCTTGTATACCCTCCACCATGGTTCGCATTTGTGGAGTTGTTTTCCCGGCATCTCTTCTTAGGCTAAAAAGGATATAAGAAAAGAGTTGCTCTGCTATTAAAACGATATGAAGATATGGTCCGGTTCGGGCCACAATTAAATTATATGTTGCAGACCTGTGTAAAATTTCAGCCAATTTGTATAAGAATTGCGCCCATTGGGGCTTACGAAGTAAAATAGAAAGAACGATTTATATGGGATCTGTATCGGGCTATAGACCGATTCAGAACATAATAAACAAGTTTGTTGATGGTCATGAGAGGATCCGTCGTACAAAATTTCAGGCGTGTCGGATAATAATTGCGACCTCTAGGGGTCAAGAAGTCAAGATCCCAGATCGGTTTATATGGCAGCTATATCAGGTTATTAACCGATTTGAACCTTATTTGACACAGTTGTTGAAAGTAAAAATAAAATACGTCATGCAAAATTTCAGCCAAATCGGATAGGAATTGCGCCCTCTAGAAGCTCAAGAAGTCAAATCCCCAGATCTGTTTATATGACAGCTATATCAGGTTATGGACCGATTTCAACCATACTCGGCACAGTTTTTGGATATCATGACGACATACTTCGTGCAAAAACCCATTCAAATCGGATAAGAATTGTGCCCTCTAGAGGCTCAAGAAGTCAAGACCCAAGATCGGTTTATATGGCAGCTATATCAGGTTATGAACCGATTTGAACCATACTTGGCACAGTTATTGGATATAATAACAAAACACGTCGTGCAAAATTTCATTTCAATCGGATAAGAATTGCGCACTCTAGAGGCTCAAGAAGTCAAGACCCAAGATCGGTTTATATGGCAGCTATATCAGGTTATGGACCGATTTGAACCATACTTGGCACAGTTGTTAGATATCAAAACAAAACACGTAGTTCAAAATTTCATTCCAATTGGATAAGAATTGTGCCCTCTGGAGGCTCAAGAAGTCAAGACCCAAGATCGGTTTATATGGCAGCTATATCAGGTTATGGACCGATTTGAACCATACTTGGCACAGTTGTTAGATATCAAAACAAAACACGTAGTTCAAAATTTCATTCCAATTGGATAAGAATTGTGCCCTCTAGAGGCTCAAGAAGTCAAGACCCAAGATCGGTTTATATGGCAGCTATATCAGGTTATGGACCGATTTCAACCATACTTGGCACAGTTGTTGGATATAATAACAAAACACGTCGTGCAAAATTTCATTCCAATCGGATAAGAATTGCGCACTCTAGAGGCTCAAGAAGTCAAGACCCAAGATCGGTTTATATGGCAGCTATATCAGGTTATGAACCGATTTGAACCATACTTGGCACAGTTGTTAGATATCAAAACAAAACACGTAGTTCAAAATTTCATTCCAATTGGATAAGAATTGCGCCCTCTAGAGGCTCAAGAAGTCAAGACCCAAGATCGGTTTATATGGCAGCTATATCAGGTTATGGACCGATTTCAACCATACTTGGCACAGCTGTTGGATATAATAACAAAACACGTCGTGCAAAATTTCATTCCAATCGGATAAGAATTGCGCACTCTAGAGGCTCAAGAAGTCAAGACCCTACATCGGTTTATATGGTAGCTATATCAGGTTATGGACCGATTTGAACCATACTTGGCACAGTTGTTGGATATCATAAAAAAACACGCCGTACAGAATTTCATTCGAATCGAATAAGAATTGCGCACTCTAGAGGCTCAAGAAGTCAAGACCCAAGATCGGTGTATATGGCAGCTATATCAAAACATGAACCGATATGGCCCATTTACAATACCAACCGACCTACACTAATAAGAAATATTTGTGCAAAATTTCAAGCGGCTAGCTTTATTCCTTCGGAAGTTAGCGTGCTTTCGACAGACAGACGGACGGACGGACGGACGGACGGACAGACGGACGGACATGGCTAGATCGACATAAAATATCACGATGATCAAGAATATATATACTTTATGGGGTCCCAGACGAATATTTCGAGTAGTTACAAACAGAATGACGAAATTAGTATACCCCCCATCTTATAGTGGAGGGTATAAAAAGTTTCTCTCAAAAACCCATGTCCAAACCGAAACTTTAATAGACGACATGGGAGTGAGAGCAGAGACAAAGGAGGACTTCTTGAGGCTTTTGATGAATACCCTTTTTCCACAGGATACAAAGGAACTAACGGAGTTACCAGAATCTTGGAATAATGACGTTGAATGAAGGTTTATACTAACGGAAATTATGGTGAAGGAATCCTTGAGGAGCTTCAAACCATTTAAGTCACCCAGACCTGATGGAATATTTTCGGCGTTACTACAGAAAAAAAGCCGACTATCTGGCGCCTCGTCTGGCCAAAACTTTCACAGCGTGCCTAGGTGGTGTTTATAGCCAAGCCCGGCAAGGCAAGTTATGCGACACCAAAGGCCTACAGACCTATAAGTCTTACGTCCTTTCTACTCAAAACCATGGAACGTAATGTGGACACCATGATAAAGAGTAGGACATCCCGCGAACTGCTTTAAGCAAACAGCATGCCTATGTCAAGGGAAGGTCGGTGGAGACTGCCCTCCACGAGGTTGTACATAAAATAGAAGAATCGTTCGATGCCAGAACGTCCACACTGGCAGTATGATTTGACATCGAGGGGGCTTTCAACAATGTGCGGACCGACACACTTATCCAATCCTTAGACCAGTACCGGGTGGACCCGGTCCTTAGAGACTGGATAAACCATAGGGGGAAAGTAGAACAAGGCACGCCACAGGGGGCCATTTTATTGCCACTCCTATGGGTGACCACCATAAATGACCTATTACGGATGCTGACTGAGGAGGGATTTGAACCCGTCTGCTACGCAGACGATGTTTTAATGCTTCTAAGGAGGTAAGGATCCGAACGAGCTGTGCAGAAGGCCCGAATGGGTCTTGCATATGACTGGGCTAGACCAAGAGTTCTCAAAGTTCACCCAGAGAAAACTGAGACTGAAGACTGAGACTCGCTCCTGTAGAGCCAGTGGACTATCCTAGGATTCATGCAACATTTCGTGCCTACGGCCCGTCTACATTTTGCCCAACATCTGTGAGCCTTCTCAGTACGCTCCTGAATGTGACACTTCTAATTCAGTTTCCTGTCCAAGATCACACCTAAGTATTTGACCTTGTCAGATATCCTCATCGTCTCATGGAGGAAACGTCGTGCGTTAAATTGGCCCACCTTGGTCTTCCTTGTGAACAGGCATATTTCAGTCTTCTCTGGGTTAACATTGGGAGAAGACTGAAATATGCCTGTTCACGAGGAAGACGAAGGTGGGCCAATTTAAGGCACCACGTCTCCTCAATAAGACGATTAGGATATCTGACAAGGTCAAATACTCAGATGTGATCTTGGACAGGAAACTGAATTGGAAGTGTCACATTCGGGAGCTTACTGAGAAGGCACACAGAAGTTGGGCACTATGTAGACGGGCCGTGGGCTCGAAATGGGGCCTGTGTCCGCTGATAGTCCACTGGCTCTACATGAGCGCGATCAAACCAATATTTACCTACGCCTCAGTAGTTTGGTGGACTGCTATGGAGAAAAAGTGCAACATAAGGACCATACAACAGGTTCAGATAAAATGTTGTCTTGCCATAGGCGGAGCGATGAGTACCACGCCCACTAGGACACTGGAGACTATTCTAGATATCCGACCCATTGACATACAGATTAAATGTGAGGCAGGCACTGCGTCTATGATACTTAAGTTGATGGGAGGATGGATTGAGGATGGGAGCAGCTCATACCATCGCGGTATAATCGAGGCGACGATAGGAAACCTGGAGGAAAGGGAAGAGGTTTCCCATCGGATACCTCAGATGAACCTTGAAGTCGAGTGCGAGGCATTGCTGCCATCGGCAGAGTCTTGGATTGACGGAACCCTAGTATTGCCATCCGGAAGATCATGATACATGGATGGATCTAAGCTAGAGGACAGAGTGGGCCTGGGGGTTTGAGAACTCAGGGACTGAGATCTGTTTTATACTGCCTGACCATAAAAAGGTCCTGCAGGCGGAGATCCGGAGGATATTAACGCTTTCTCTGAGGATAGCAAAATCCGTATCTTTTGGGTGCCGGGCCATAACTTAATAAGGGGAAATGAAAAGGCAGACGATTTGCCGGTGAAGGCCAGGGGACTGCCGTCAATAAACTTGGGTAACCCGAAGCCTTTCGGGTCGATGCAGTCTGAGTAAAGGGAGTGGGCGACGAATGCGCATGCAACATTGTGGAACAGCGAAACGGTCGGTAGGACGGCTAAAAAGCTATGGGGGGATCCAGATCGTGAGAAGACGAGGCTATTGCTGAAAGGAAGCAAGAAGAAGGTCAGTATAGCCATAGGTATCATAACAGCATACATAGGACTACGAGCTCACTTATGTAAAATCGGTGCGACAAGTGATAGCACATATGTAGGGCATGCGGGATAGATGATGAGACGTTGGAGCATTTCCTATGTCATTGCCCAATCTTGAAAAAGACTGCTTTGCTCCCGTAGTACGCCATGCCTTTAGTCCTAGCTAAACTTGACACGGAGACTTGATCAATGCCAACCACAAAGAGAGTTCCTTCCTCCTTCTCCCCCTGTGGAAGAACGCCCACTTTTCTGCGACTAAACCTTGGTTTTGGTTGCCCAAAGATCCCAACATGCGTTCCGTCGCAAATTTACTGCTCCATCCCTTGATGAAGACCGTAGCCTTTGTGAGCTGGGGTATATCCATCTTTCTCACCAGGTCGAGCTTTGCGCCCTCCCAGGGAGCGTGAATACCTGTGACGAGCTGTTATCAATACATTCCGCCGAAGCAAAACTCAGCGTAAAAATGTCCCCTCTAAACTCGCAGCTCATCATTTGTATGGGTGGATCCTCTACAGAGTGAGGGTCACCCATATCCATCCATCTTTCTCACCAGGTCGAGCTTTCCGCCCTCCCAGGGAGTGTAAATACCTCTGACGAGCTGTTTAACGCTATCAAGACATTCCGCCGACGCAAAACGCAATGTAAAGATATCCCTGTTTAACTCGCATCTCATCCATCTTTCTCACCAGGTCGAGCTTTACGCCCTCCCAGGGAGCGTGAATAACTCTGACGAGTTGTTTGACGGTATCAATACATTCCGCCGACGGAAAACGCAGCGTAAAGATGTCCCCTCTAAACTATCAGCTCATCATTTGTATGGGTGCACCCTCAACAGAGTTCTACACATTTTCAAAAATCCGATCGTTAACCAGATCCTCCACTTGGGACCGATGAACTGGTGGAATCCTACCGGATGTACAGCCAATATTGATGACTGCATAAGTCAGCTCATTTCTGTTGTGCTTCCTTGCCACTCTGGCGTAAGAGGGCGGCTCCTTACCATTCCCCTTCCGTGATGGCTGTGGCCTCCTCTTGGAAGTCATTGCCCTCCATGAAAACTCAGGGGCCGTGCGCGCTTCTTTCGTTCCTATTCCGATTTTGTCTGCCTTCGCAGTACACTGTCTGGAGTCTCCATTGCGGAATGGCTGGCTTGATTTTCCCAGAGTACTTGAAAGCGGGGAGCTCTTTTTCTTCTTCAGCATTTTAGCAGTGTCATGCTCTTCGGGAGATCTGATTGTTTTTCCAGCTTCCGTAGAAGTGCCTGGAATATCAGTTCTATCCCTTTGAGCATCCTGCACTTTCGCCCGATTAAGCTGCCGGTACATGCTTCTCTGTCTCCTTCGTAGTGCACCGGATCGCTTTCTAGTTCTTCTTGTGAGCTTAGCAAAGCCATTGCTCACTTCTGATGTTAATCCGATGCCCTCATCTCTCGATTCGGCTGCGATGACTGTCGTATTGACACAGTCGCTGTCTGAATTCGAGTCGGAAATTCCACCTTTACTTAAAGGCTGGGGACGAACTGGGCATCCCTTGGGTCTATCCAGCTCTTCCTCATTAATTAGTCTGACGACTAGTTGTGCGCTTTAAGCATTATTCTCGACTATAGGTGCCAAGGCACCTTCGCAGCACACTGTCTGAAGTCTCCATTGCGGGATGACTGTCTTGATTTTCCCAGAGTACTTGAAAGCGGGGAACTCTTTTTCTTCCTTAGTATTTTATGAGTTTTATGCTCTTCGGGATATCTGATTCCTTTTCCAACTTCCGTAGAAGTGCTTGGAATGTCAGTTCTATCCTTTCCACCATCCTGCTTTTTCGCCCGATTACGCTGCCGGTACATACTCCTCTGTCTCCTTCGTCGTGCAACAGATCGCTTTCTAGGTCTGCTTGTGAGCTTAGCAAAGCCATTGCTCACTTCTGCCGTCATCCCGATGCCCTCATCTTTCGATACGGTTGCGATGACTGTTTAATTGACATTGTCGCTCTCTGAATTCGAGTCGGAAATGCCACCTTTACTTAAAGGCTGGGGACGAACTGTGCATCCCTTGGGTCTATCCATCTCTTCCTCATTAATTAGTCTGACGACTAGTTGTGCCCTTGAAGCATTATTCTCGACTATAGGTGCCAAGGCACCCACACCTATGGGAGGGGAGGACAAAATGTTGCGGTCTTTGGGGTAAGTAGCACGGATTTGCTAACTTAAAATTTTCTTTTCAGAGGTAGCAACCTCTGTAGTTTTTAGAGCGCACAACAAGCCGATTACTGGCTTAGGTGTATGTCCATTGTGGCATGGGGCGGAATAATATCTGCACCCTCTTTTCAATCAAACCTAAGCTAACCTAATCTGTCCCTCCTCTTGCTTTACAGGGGAAGAAATTGAATGGGCTTCCTTATACACATACCTATAACTTCTAGAGACCACCGTAGCGCGGAGGTTAGCATATCCGCCTATGACGCCGATCGTCTGGGTTCGAATCCTGGCAGGAACATCAGCAAATTTGTCAGCTGTAGTTATCCCCTCCTAATGCTGGCGACTTTTGTGAGGTACTTTGCCATGTAAAAACTTCTCCCCAAAGAGATGTCGCTCTGTGGCACGCCGTTCGGTTTCGGCTATAAAATGAAGGTCCCTTATCACTGAGCTTAAAATTGAAGCGGGCAGCACTCATTGATATGTGAGTTTGTCCCAGTCCCTAATGGAATGTTTGTAGGCAAATTTGCATTGCATAACATTAAGGCAGTGATAGTTTCTTTGAACTTTGTTTTGTAAGTTTTTCGTGCAGACTTGGTCAATTCCTATTTAGGCAGGTTTACTGTTCCGCTAGCAACTATTTTTTTATGGTATTCGAAAATTCCTTTAAGTAATTTTTTAGCCTCCACCACTTTGTGTTAGCAAATGAAGCTCACCAGCAATTTTACCATTCTGGTTTGTTAAAGAAATAAATCTTAAAATTTTACCCAATAATGACATGTTGCACCACTACTGGCACTACTGGCGGCCTAATAAATCTTCTCAAAACTTTTACAAACAAGAAAAAAAAAAACACACAAAAAATATCGTTAAGGCGGTTACCCAAACCACTCCACCTCTACCATTAAGCAGCTGTCAATGAACACCTTCTTCTTCCATATGGCCATGCATTAATTTATATGCAGAGAAAATTACTCCAATTCGTAGTAATTTATTAGCTTACAAGAAAAAGCGAAAGAAGAGGAAGAGTAAAAAGAAAAATAACCAAAAAATTTGGTAGTTTTTGATTGGATTGCATGTGGCACTCAGTAGTAGGCCGGAATACTGAACAGCTTAAAACATGAGCCAACATTCATTTGCATGCCTTTCACTTGTAGTGCATGATGATGGTTCGAGTCCTATCCTTTAGATTGGGTGTCCGTGATGGTTGGTTGCTCGCCTCTTGGTAAATGACACGCTTGTTTGTATTGTCCGGAATGAAAGAACTTTTCCAACGTATGGACGGACGCACTGACGGAAATGTCCGAACATTGGTAATAGTGTTTTGGCACACAAAACACAACCTTTTGGGTGTTTTCTTACTTTGCTTCGTTTTTTTTTTTTGCAGCATTTCTCAGGCGAAACTGGGTCTGTGTTGTTAGCTGTCAATTGCATTGCTCGTTAATTTCCCAAAGAGTAACAACATTTTGCCCCTGCCATTGACTATTGCGAACAAAGCGTAGGAACGTATTGCCATTATTCCATACTGCTTTTAGTTGCTCTCGAGTGCATTACTTTCTTAGCTGCGTTGGCTTTTGTCGGAAATCTTGTCCATGGATGAGTAAAGAGACGTGCCCCAGAGCTGTGAGTAATGAATGACAGCCAAGCTGTCAACTTAACTCAGCCAAAGGGTCATTGCATCGGAAGCTACTTGAGTTGCTGTAAACTGAGATGCAAGTGCAAACAACTTTATCTTTCGTCACAACACTTGCCTAAGCGTAGTAATTCACTCGGCGAATGTTTTTCGCTCAGTTACGATTGAATTGACATGAAATTAAGGTTAATTTTTGCTAAGCAACTTTTTGTAAAAAAAAACTTTGCAAAAGGCAGGAGCTTGGATTGTATCCACAGATTTGTTTGCTAGGGGGACTCCTTAAGGTGGAGTGCTGTCTTCTCTACATGAGCGCATAGCTTTTTTATTAACTTCCGTCCTTCCATCCGTCCTGTAGGCCGTCCTTCCGCCCGTCCTGTCGGCCGTCCTTCCGTCCGTCCTGTCGGCCGTCCTTCCGTCCGTCCTGTCGGCCGTCCTCCCGTCCGTCCTGTTGGCCGTCCTTCCGTCCGTCCTGTCGGCCGTCCTTCCATCCATCCTGTCGGCCGTCCTTCCGTCCGTCCTTCCGTCCGTCCTTCCGTCCGTCCTTCCGTCCGTCCTTCCGACCGTCCTTCCGTCCGTCCTTCCGTCCGTCCTTCCGTCCGTCCTTCCGTCCGTCCTTCCGTCCGTCCTTCCGTCCGTCCTTCCGTCCGTCCTTCCGTCCGTCCTTCCGTCCGTCCTTCCGTCCGTCCTTCCGTCCGTCCTTCCGTCCGTCCTTCCGTCCGTCCTTCCGTCCGTCCTTCCGTCCGTCCTTCCGTCCGTCCTTCCGTCCGTCCTTCCGTCCGTCCTTCCGTCCGTCCTTCCGTCCGTCCTTCCGTCCGTCCTTCCGTCCGTCCTTCCGTCCGTCCTTCCGTCCGTCCTTCCGTCCGTCCTTCCGTCCGTCCTTCCGTCCGTCCTTCCGTCCGTCCTTCCGTCCGTCCTTCCGTCCGTCCTTCCGTCCGTCCTTCCGTCCGTCCTTCCGTCCGTCCTTCCGTCCGTCCTTCCGTCCGTCCTTCCGTCCGTCCTTCCGTCCGTCCTTCCGTCCGTCCTTCCGTCCGTCCTTCCGTCCGTCCTTCCGTCCGTCCTTCCGTCCGTCCTTCCGTCCGTCCTTCCGTCCGTCCTTCCGTCCGTCCTTCCGTCCGTCCTTCCGTCCGTCCTTCCGTCCGTCCTTCCGTCCGTCCTTCCGTCCGTCCTTCCGTCCGTCCTTCCGTCCGTCCTTCCGTCCGTCCTTCCGTCCGTCCTTCCGTCCGTCCTTCCGTCCGTCCTTCCGTCCGTCCTTCCGTCCGTCCTTCCGTCCGTCCTTCCGTCCGTCCTTCCGTCCGTCCTTCCGTCCGTCCTTCCGTCCGTCCTTCCGTCCGTCCTTCCGTCCGTCCTTCCGTCCGTCCTTCCGTCCGTCCTTCCGTCCGTCCTTCCGTCCGTCCGTCCTTCCGTCCGTCCTTCCGTCCGTCCTTCCGTCCGTCCTTCCGTCCGTCCTTCCGTCCGTCCTTCCGTCCGTCCTTCCGTCCGTCCTTCCGTCCGTCCTTCCGTCCGTCCTTCCGTCCGTCCTTCCGTCCGTCCTTCCGTCCGTCCGTCCGTCCTTCCGTCCGTCCTTCCGTCCGTCCTTCCGTCCGTCCTTCCGTCCGTCCTTCCGTCCGTCCTTCCGTCCGTCCTTCCGTCCGTCCTTCCGTCCGTCCTTCCGTCCGTCCTTCCGTCCGTCCTTCCGTCCGTCCTTCCTTCCGTCCGTCCTTCCGTCCGTCCTTCCGTCCGTCCTTCCGTCCGTCCTTCCGTCCGTCCTTCCGTCCGTCCTTCCGTCCGTCCGTCCTTCCGTCCGTCCTTCCGTCCGTCCTTCCGTCCGTCCTTCCGTCCGTCCTTCCGTCCGTCCTTCCGTCCGTCCTTCCGTCCGTCCTTCCTTCCGTCCGTCCTTCCGTCCGTCCTTCCGTCCGTCCTTCCGTCCGTCCATAACGTCCGTCCGTTATGGCCCGGCACCCAAACGATGCGAATCGAGTCATTCTCAGAGAAGGCGTTAATTTTCTTCTTACACTCCAAGACTGTCCGTGACTTTAACCGACCTGGTTGTTATTGCCCTTATGGCGAGTTTACTGTCCGTAAAGATGTTCCTCGCGTTAGCATCACATCACCTCACGCATTCCGTGATCACCCGGATCTCCGACTGCAGTACTGTATAATGGTCAGACAGTCTAAAACGGATCTCAGTCTCTGGGTTCTCAATGTAGACTCCCAGGCTCACTCTGTCTTCTAGCTTTGATCCATCCGTGTAACATGAACTTCCAGATGGCAATACTAGGGTTCCGTCAGTCCAAGACTGTGCCGCTGACAGCAGTGTCTCAAGTGTCGTCTCAGGTATCGGATCGGTAGCCTCTTCCATTCCTTCCAGGTGCCCTGTCGTCTCCTTAATTATTCCGCGATGGTATGACCTGTTCTTATCCTCTATCCATTCCTCCGTCGCCTTAAGTCTCATAGAAGCAACAACTGCCTCGCCCTTAATCTGTATGTCGATGGGTGGGATATCTAGAATAAGTCTCATGGCCGCAATGGCTGCTTCGCACTTAATGTGTATTTCCATGGGTCTGATATCTAGGGATACAAAACTCAGACATGGCTTGAAATACCATTGAACGTAAAGGAGTATCAAAGGCGGCTTTGTAGTCAACAAAGATTGATCATTGACTTTAGGTTTTAATCTTTCACACAGTACGCTCGAGAGTATCTTGTATGCGATGGGGAGGAGACTTACTCCTCTGTAGTTGGCACATTCCGTCTTGTCTCCTTTCTTGTGTACGGGACATAGTATGCTGAGGTTTCAATCATCGGGTATGCGTTCTTCTAGCCAGGTTGCGCAGATAAGCTCATGCATATGGCTTATCAACGTGTCGCCCCTGGTTTTAAATAGTTCAGCGGGTAACCCTTCGGCTCCTGCTGCCTTGTTGTTCTTTAGTCGGGTCACTGCTATTCGGACCCCATTCTGACTAGGAGGTAAACATTCTATACCATCATCAAGGATTGCTTCTGCGGTATCCTCTTCGCCGCCAACATCGGACACTAGCATTTGGGTAAAATGTTCCTTCCATATCCTGTTATCTGTTATCCAGCATGTTATCTGTGTCAGTTACCAGATTTCCTTCAATGTCTCTGCAGGAGGATGTGGCTGCACCAAAGCCATCGGTTTGATATTTAATTCTTGGTAGAATTTCCGGACTTCATTCTGACTCCTGTACATCTCAATTCGCTCATGGAACATGATGTTTCTCCTCTCTTCTTTTCTCCCTATACCTCTCCTCCATCTGGCGTGTTGCTACTGATTGAAGGGTTGCTCTATATGCCGCATTCTTGGCTTCAGTAGCATCTCGACACTCTCGGTCGTACCATGGGTTTCTTGGAGGAGGCTTCCGGTACACAAGTACGGATTTCGCGGCATTTTCCATGGAGTGGACAATAGTTTGCCACTGCGCCATTATATCATCGGAACAAGGAGTGCTTTCATCAAGCAGTTGGGTCAGTCGAGTATAGTATGCCTTTGGCAACTGTTGTGTTTGCACCTTTTCAATGTCCAGTTTCCGTGCAGTGTCAGATCGTACTTTCCTTGCCATGTTCAAGCAGGTGTGAACTTTTGCTGCAACAAGGTAATGATCCGAACCTATATTCGCTCCATCGATCGTACATCTAACACGCTGGATGAACGACTTCCATCTATCACAACGTGATCAATTTGGTTTATCGTGTTTTGATCGGGTGACAGCCATGTGGCTTTGTGAATATTTTTATGTTGAAATCTGGTGCTGCGAACTACCATGTTTTTTGCCGCGGCGAAATCTATCAGCCTCAACCTATTACTGGACGTTATCTCGTGGAGGCTTAACTTTCCGACTGTTGTACCAAAAATGTCTTCCTTCCCTATTTTCGCATTAAAATCTCCCAGATCGATTTTAATATCATGATTCTCTCTCTAGGCGCTCGTAGAAAATACCCTTGGCCTGCTCGTCTTTGTCTTCCGTCGGGACATGGGCACAAATAAAGCTGATGTTGAAGAATTTGGCTTTTATGCGGATTGTGGCTAGCCTCTTGTGGCTAGCCTCTTGTGGCTAGCCTCTTGTGGCTAGCCTCTTGTGGCTAGCCTCTTTGAAGGCGCCAATAACACGCCTTGTCATCTCGAGTATCATTGGCACTCAGTATTTAATTAAGAGCCAGTGCCACCTGACTCCTCACTGAGACTCTCCTTTCGAAAATCGCTGACTGCCCGCGGCCGCATTTGCAGCTACTTCCCATAAAAACGGAGCTTTCCAGCATCCGCAACCTGTGGACGCGCCCGGTAGCTTTCAACTAAGCTTCCCGTGATAACGATGGGCACCACACAAGTCGGAGCTCAAAGTTCCAGCCTGTGTGGTGCTCATAGTCATCCCGTATCGGCTCATAGTCATCCCATATCGAATGACTACACCTCTCAAATAAGCAAAGACTGAGGGTATTCTTCGTATTGTAACATCCTCCCATTAGTTTTTGCGGGTACACAAAATTGCTACCCTTAAAATTTTAAAAATATTTTTTTTTTAGCCATATGTGGACTCATCTGCCCTAAAAATTAAATTGTATAACGCCTTCAATAGATTTGAAGCGGGTCGTGTCTTTAATCATGAACCCAAATAAAATACTTTTTAGCTATTCTTTGTAAAATCTCAACTTCTTTTCACATCTTTAGCTAAGATTTGAAAACTTTTCTTGTCGCCAGACAAGAGTATCAAAGCGAAGAGTATCCCCTTAAAAAACAAACCCTTTTCCATAGTCTACATGGTGACGAGTGTTTATTTAACACAAGTTTTAAATTTAGTTCGGTTACACAAAGGCAACTAAAGCATTTGAGCAAACCACTACTTGGAATGGTCTTATATAGAATGCGTTCTTTTCTACTAGGTAGGTACATCATTTTTTCCTTGCAATCCAAAGGGGGTAACTGGGTATTCATGATTTGTATGCTGTCGTAACTATTGTAGTCGGATTGTGTTTTAGTGCCAATTGAAGTTGCCTAGGGCTTTGTTCCTCTGCCACCTGAGTTACTCTCTATGCTGGCCTTTATTGAACTTTGTTGTATGTGTGTGTGTGTGAAAAAGAAATCTGCAATTTGATAGATATCAAATGCCATAGCACCATACAATGGCAACGACCTAAAAGTCAATACAATCAAGCGCCAGGTCAATACATGTGAATGCTTTGTGAAGAAATGTACAATCGCTATTTTAGGTAGTAGCCTGAGGAAATCAAACTACTGATTAGGGAAGACTAAAGTTGGTCAAAGCCGATCTTTGGAAACACTTCAACTTTTGTCCTATGATGGCAAGAGGTATAAAATGTAGAGCAAGGGCGAACTTGCTGTGAGATTAATTGGGATTTTACGGCTACTCGATGACCCAATATTTGATTCCAATTAGGTAAAAATTTCACAAACAAAAATTTTCCCAAATCTAAAGGCCCTTTCCCTCGCAAGCACGCATGTGCCTTCGCAGAAGCTTATGGCACCACTCGACGGAACCATTCACTACTATCAACAAATTTCAGGAAACCCCTCAGAGGTAGCTTCGGTAAATCAACTAGATCCCACAAGAACCGTCACCCCAGAAAGTAGAGCCTGCTTTCCTGCAAACCCGGACATTAACATAGTAAAAACTCTATAGTCTCCTCCTCATCCTTATCAAGAAAACTCCTGCAGAAGTCATTGTGCGCTATTTACATGTGCGCCGCCATGCGGTCTATGGCACAATGTGCGGTTATGACTACTGTTAGGCTACTCATCGACCTCTTATCGAACGCCAGTAACTCCCTCGTTCTCCTCTGGTCGATGACAGGCCAAAACTCCCTAGCAGTCCGGCAACCGTCCAACGAGTTCCATCTTGCCACCGACGCCGCTCTTGCCATCTTTCATCTCTTCTATTTTGTTCAGTAGCTCCCAAATGGCATGTAGGCATGATCAGGCAATGAATCGCTCGTCGCAGACGTACCCCTCTACCAATCCTCTCATATCCGGGAACCCATGTCTGCATCACATCTTGTTCTTAGAGCCAATCCAGGGACTCCTAACAATCTGCCACACACCTCGACCTCACAATCCTCAAATCGAAGGCCATGAGCGCCGTCAATCTCTCCAAAAAAAACCTGAGTTTTTAGGGCGGTAAATCTCTTAAATCCAGAATTTCTCTTGCGGCTACTGTAATGGCACAGAGCTTTGCCTGAAAGACCGTACACTCGTCCGGCAGTCTCACAAAAAACCGATATTAAGTGCGTCGGAGTAGACCCAAAATTCAGAATCTGACTCCATATTGGAGTCATAGGTGAAGATCAAGATCTCATCCTCCTCAACAAACAGCAGACGCCCTTCATTCATTCCTCCCCCACGCATACTTAATCCTCTTATCACAGTCGGTACCGGAATTAAGTAGTCGGAGATCCTCCTCAGTCTACCCTCCGCATCCATAACATTTAAAATGGAGCTGTGTAACTGTCCTGCTTTAGCATGGTGAGCTCTCAAAGCCTAAGCGCGATCTTAGCGGCGCAGGACCCAATGGGCTAGGTTTTATCTCATAGGGGAAAAAATCAATGTCGATTTTTTTGTCGATTATATATTATCTCGAAATAGCTCCTTCTTCCATTTGGCCCCGATCGTTCCAGATTTGGATATAGCTGCCATATAGACCGATCTTCCGATTTAAGATCTTGGGCCCATAAAAGGCGCATTTATTTTCTGATTTTGTCAAAATTTGGGGCACTGAGTTGTGTTAGGCCCTTCGATATCCTTCTTCAATTTGGCCCAGATCGGTCCAGATTTGGATATAGCCCCCATATAGACCCATCCGCCGATTTAGGGTCTTAGTCCCATAAAAGCCACATTTATTGTCCGATTTGCTGGAATCTGGGACAGTGAGTTGTGTTGGGCCCTTCGACATCTGGCCTTGATCGGCCCAGATTTGAATATAGTTGTCATATAGACCGATCTCTCGATTTAAGGTTTATGGCCCATAAAAAGCGAATTTATTATCCGGCCACTTGACATCTTTTTGCAATTTGGCCCAGATCGGTCCAGATTTGGATATAGCTTCCATATAGACCGATCTTTCGATTTAAAGTTTTTAGAGTTGGGGACAGTGATTTCTGTAAGGCCCCTTGACATATTTCTGAAATTTGGCCCTGATTCAGATTAGAATATTGCTGCCATATAGACCGATCTCTTGATTTAAGGTTTTGGACCCATAAATGTCGCATTTATGGTCCGATGTCGCCGAAATTTGGGTCAATGAGTTGTGTTAGGCCCTTCGACATCTTTCTACATTTTGGCCTAGATCGGTCCAGATTTGGATATAGCTGCCATATAGACTTATCTCTTGATTTAAGGTTTTGGGCCCATAAATGTCGCATTTAATGTCCAATGTCGCCGAAATTTGGTACTGTGAGTTGTTTTAGGCCCTTCGACATATTTCTACATTTTGGCTCAGATCGGTCCAGATTTGGATAATAGCTTCCATACAGACCGATCCCTCGACTTAAGGTTTTGGGTCCATAGGAGGCGGATTTATTGTCCGATGTCGCCGAAATTTGGGACAGTGAGTTATGTTAGGCCCTTCTACACCCTTCTTCAATTTGGCGCTGATCGGTTCTTATTTGGATCTAGCTGCCATATAGACCGATCTTTCAATTTAAGGTTTTGGGCCCATAAGAAGTGCATTTATTATCCGATTTTGCTCAAATTTGGGACAGTAAGTTGTGCTAGGCTACTTGACATCCTTCTTTAATTTGGCCCAGATCGGTTCAGATTTGGATATAGCTGCCATATAGACCGATCCGTCGATTTATAGTCTTAGGCCCATAAAAGCCACATTTATAATCGTTTTTTTTGCTGAAATTTGGGACAGTTAGTTGTGTTAGGCCTTTTGAAATCCTTTTTCAATTTTGCCTAGATCGGTTCAGATTTGGATATAGCTGCCATATAGACCGATCCGCCGATTTATGGTCTTATACCCCTAAAAGCCACATTTATATCAGTTTTTTGCTGAAATTTGGAACAGTTAGTTGTGTAAGGCCTTTTGACATCCCTTTTCAATTTGGCCCCGATCGGTGCAGATTTGGATATAGCTTCCATATAGACCGATCTCACGATTAAAGTCTTGGGCTCATAAAAGGGGCATTTATTGTCCGATTTCGCCGAAATTGGGGACGGTGAGATGTGTTAGGCCCCTCGATATCCTTCTTAAAGATGGTCCAGATCGGTTCAGATTTGAATGTAGATGTTATATTGACCGATTTCTCGATTTAAAGTCTTGGCTGCACAAAAAGCGCATTTATAATCCAATTTCGCTGAAATTTGACACAGTGACTTATGTAAGGATTTTCGACATCCATGTTTTATATGGTTTAGATCGGTCTGTATTTGGATATAGCTACCAAAAAGACCATTATTTTTATACCCTCCACCATAAGATGGGTGGTATACTAATTTCGTCATTCTGTTTGTAACTACTCGAAATATTCGTCTGAGACCCCATAAAGTATATATATTCTTGATCGTCGTGACATTTTATGTCGATCTAGCCATGTCCGTCCGTCTGTCCGTCCGTCCGTCCGTCTGTCTGTCGAAAGCACGCTAACTTTCGAAGGAGTAAAGCTAGCCGCTTGAAATTTTGCACAAATACTTATTATTAGTGTAGGTCGGTTGGTATTGTAAATGGGCCATATCGGTCCATGTTTTGATATAGCTGCCATATAAACCGATCTTGGGTCTTGACTTCTTGAGCCTGTAGAGTGCGCAATTCTTATCCGATTGGAATGAAATTTTGCATGACGTGTTTTGCTATGATATCCAATAACTGTGCCAAGTATGGTTCAAATCGGTCCATAACCTGATATAGCTACCATATAAACCGATCTTGGGTCTTGACTTCTTGACCCTCTAGAGGGCGCAATTCTTATCTGATTGGAATGGAATTTCGCACGACGTGTTTTGTTATGATACCCAACAACTGTGCCAAGTATGGTTCAAATCGGTCCATAAGCTGATCTAGCTACCATATAAACCGATCTTGGGTCTTGACTTCTTGAGCCTCTAGAGGGCGCAATTCTTATCTGATTGGAATGGAATTTTGCACGAAGTATTTCGTTGTGATATCCAACAACTGTGCCAAGTATGGTTCAAGTAGGTTCATAACCTGAAATAGCTGCCATATAAACAGATCTGGGGATTTGATTTCTTGAGCTTCTGGAGAGCGCAATTCCTATCCGATTTGGCTGAAATTTTGCATGACGTATTTTATTTTTACTTTCAACAACTGTGTCAAATAAGGTTCAAATCGGTTCATAATCTGATATAGCTGCCATATAAACCGATCTGGGATCTTGACTTCTTGACCCCTAGAAGTCGCAATTATTATCCGATATGCCTGAAATTTTGTACGACGGATCCTCTCATGACCATCAACAAATGTGTTTATTATGGTCTGAATCGGTCTATAGCCCGATACAGATCCCATATAAATCGTTCTCTCTATTTTACTTCGTGAGTCCCAATGGGCGCAATTCTTATACCAATTGGCTGAAATTTTACACAGGTCTCCAACATATAATTTAATTGTGGTCCGAACCGGACCATATCTTGATATCGTTTTAATAGCAGAGCAACTCTTTTCTTATATCCTTTTTTGCCTAAGAAGAGATGCCGGGAAAAAGAACTCGACAAATGCGATCCATGGTGGAGGGTATATAAGATTCGGCCCGGCCGAACTTAGCACGCTTTTACTTGTTTTTCTTCAAAATAGAACAATGGCTTGTACTTATTCGGCCACTCAATGTCCATGTCGAATTTGGTTCAAATCGGACCATATTTCGACGTAGCTGCTATGGGGGCATAGACTATGCATTTTGCACTGCATTATGACAAAAGGTGGTTTACATATATACCCGATGTGGTGGGTATCCAAAGTTCGGTCCGGCCGAATTTAACGCCTTTTTACTTCTTAGTATTCAAAGCACACAACAAGCCGATTACTGGCTTAGGTGTATGTCCATAGTGGCATGAGATGGTTTAATATCCGCACTCTCTTTTCAACCTAATCTAACCTACCCCCACTTCCTACCCCCACTTCCTACCCCGACTTCCTACCCCCACTTCCTACCCCCACTTCCTACCCCCACTTCGTACCCTCACTTCTTACCCTCACTTCTTACCCCCACTTCCTACCCCCACTTACTACCCCCACTTTCTCCCGACCACCTTTCTGCAGTAGTATAAAAGGCACAATACCTTACGGCCTTCTTTCATCTGTTCCAGTACAACTTCGAATCGAAGACTATGCCAAGGTACTTCGACCCCATTTAAATAGGTGCAGGGTGATACCGTCCATGGGCGGCAGTCTTCATTCCGCTATCTTGTATCTGCGCGTGAAGAACACCAGCTTCATTTTCCTTGGGTTGCTCCTCGACCCATTTCTGGTAGTCCATCTTGACAATCTCCCCAGTTACCCTTCCATGATCTCGCTGATCGTCAATGGAAACCTGCCTTGGATTAGCAACTTGACCTCGCCCGCATAAGCTATTATCTTCGTGCCATCTCAGCCAAGATCCAACAGGATTTCATTTATCACGAGGTTCCACAGAATTGGCGAGAACATCCCTCCCTCCCATTTGCCATCTGACTACATTATCTCCCAGTTTGGCATTAATAATTCTGCCATTAAGCATGGTTATGCTCCAGTACTACCAACGAATCGCACACCGATAGGTCCATAAGTAGATATTGGACCCATAAAACCTATTTCACAACAATAGAAAAAAAACTGAGTTATCAAGGATACATTGTCAGCAGAATCCATGGTGGTTGGTATCCTAGATTCAGCCCTGCCGGACTTAGTACGCTTTTACCTGTTAGTATTTCAAGCGCACAACAAACCGATTACTGGCTTAGGTGTATGTCCATAGTGACATGGGCCGGATTAACATACGCATCTTTCTAACCTTACCTAACCTCAAGAGCCCTCAAGTTCAATATTTCGTGTTGTTACAAACGGAGTGACTAGATTCATAGCCACCCATCCTATGGTGATGGGTATAAAAACAATACTCGAGTACTTGTTGTTATGCTTCCTTTTAGTATTTGTCATAGTTTTTTTTCCATAGTCCTTTTATAGCTTGCTGGAACTGTAACAAGCCGTTCGTACGTTTTTTTGTTTTGTTTTGTCGAAAAACAAAAACCAAAGAAATAAAAAAAAAGCGCAGAAATAAACATGGAAAAAATAACAAAACAGAAAAAAAAAAAACACCAAGTGAACAATGAAAAGAGTTGATTGTTCTACTTTATGTTGTTACATTTACATGTCGTACCATTCCCGTATTGTATCCGGGGACAAAGTTTACCCAACCAACTCACACACACACACAACGCAGACAGTGTTGTGTAAATATGTGCATGTGTAATTTTCAGGGAGTAGTATCATTACACTTGCTGCGGCTTCTTCTAAGGACATAGATAAATATTTTTGAAAAGGGTGGCTATATTTTCCTGGAATGTGGAGAACAGATTTTCTTGAGTGACCTGGATTTGAAAATATTTGTATTGCTTGTTTTTCCTAGTTTTGTAGTAACACTGATTTGTTTTCATTGCATTGATTGGGTGGGAGATCATTTACAAGGGAAGAAGGATGAAATGTGAAAGGAAATAGAAGGAAAATGAGGAGTCTTTTTATACCCTCCACCATAGGATGGGGGTATACTAATTTCGTCATTCTGTTTGTAACTACTCGAAACATTCGTCTGAGGCCCCATAAAAAATAAATGTTCTAGAACGTCATGACATTTGAAGTCCAACTAGCCATGTCCGTCCGTCTGTCCGTCCGTCCGTCCGTCTGTCTGTCGAAAGCACGCTAACTTTCGAAGAAGTAGAGCTAGCCGCTTGAAATTTGGCACAAATACTTCTTATTAGCGTAGGTCGGTTGAGATTGTAAATGGGCCACATAGGTCCATGTTTTGAAATAGCTGCCATATAAACCGATCTTGGGTCTTGACTTCTTGAGCCTCTAGAGGGCGCAATTCCTATCCGATTTGAATGAAATTTTGCACGAAGTGTTTTGTTATGATATCTAATAACTGTGCCAAGTATGGTTCAAATCGATCCATAAGCTGATATAGCTGCCATATAAACCGATCTTGGGTCTTCACTTCTTCAGCCTCTAGAGGGCGCAATTCCTATCCGATTTGGCTGAAACTTTGCATGACGTATTTAATTATGACTTTCAACAACTGTGCGAAATAAGTCACTAATCGGTTCATAACCTGCTATATCTGCCATAAAAACCGATCTGGGATCTTGACTTCTTGAGCCTCTAGAGGTCGCAATTATTATCCGATTTTGAACGACGGATCCTCTCATGACCATCAAAATACGTGTTCAATATGGTCTGAATCGGTCTATAGCCTGATACATCTCCCATATAAATCGATCTGTTTATTTTACTTCTTGAGCCACCAAAATGCGCAGTTCTTATTCGAATTGGCTAACATTTTTCACAGGTCTCCAACATATAATTTAATTGTGGTCCGTACCGGACCATGTCTTGATATCGCTCAAATAGCAGAGCAAGTCGTTTCTTTTATCCTTTTTATACCCACCACCAAAGGATGGGGGTATATTCATTTTGTCATTCCGTTTGCAACACATCGAAATATCCATTTCCGACCCTATAAAGTATATATATTCTTGATCAGCGTAAAAATCTAAGACGATCTAGACATGTCCCTCCGTCTGTCTGTTTAAATCACGCTACAGTCTTTAAAAATAGAGATATTGTGCTGAAATTTTTCACTGATTCTTTTTTTGTCCATAAGCAGGTTAAGTTCGAAGATGGGCTATATCGGACTACATCTTGATATAGCCCCCATATAGACCGATCCGCCGATTTAGGGTCTTCGGCCCATAAAAGTCACATTTATTATCCGATTTTGTTGAAATTTAGGGCAGTGAGTTGTGTTAGGCCCTTCGACCTCCTTCGTCAATTTGGCTGAGATCGGTCGAGATTTGGATACAGCTGCCATATAGACCGATCCTCCGATTTAGGGTCTTAGGCCCATAAAAGCCACATTTATTATCCGATTTCGCTGAAATTTGGGACAGTGAGTTGTCTTAGGCCCTTCGACTTCCTTTGTTGAATTGGCTCAGATCGGTTCAGATTTGGATATAGCTGCCATATAGACCGATCGTCCGGTTAAGGGTCTTAGCCCCACAAAAGCCACATTTATTATCCGATTTTGATGAAATTCGGGACAGTGATTTGTGTAAGGCCCATCGACATCCTTCGTTAATTTGGCTCAGATCGGTTCAGATTTGGATACAGCTGCCATATAGATCGATCCTTCGATTTATTGTGTAAGGCCCATAAAAGCCACATTCATTATCCGATTTTGCTGAAATTTTGGGACAGTGAGTTGCGTTAGGCCCTTTGACATATTTCTTCAATTTGGTCCAGATCGGATCAGATTTAGATATAGCTGCCATATAGACCGATTTCTTGATTTATTGTTTTGGGCCCATAAAATGCTCATTTATTGTCCGATGTCGCCAAAATTTGGAACAGTGAGTTATGTTAAGCCCCTTGACATACTTCTGCAATATCGCACAGATCGGTCCAGATTTGGATATAGCTGCCATATAGACCGATATCTAGGTTTAAGGTTTTGGGGCCATAAAAGACGCATTTATTGTCCGATGTCGCTGAAATTTGACACAGTGAGTTTGGTTAGGCTCTTCGACGTCCTTCTTAAATTTTGCCCAGATCAGTCCATATTTGCAAATAGCTGCCATATAGACCGATCTCTCGATTTAAGGTATAGGGCCCATAAAAGAGGCATTTATTGTCCGATTTCGCCGAAATTTGGGACAGTGCTTTGTGTTGGGCTTTTCGACATGTTTATACAACTTGGCCCAAATCGGTTCAGATTTGGATATAGCTGCCATGTAGACCGATATCTCGATTTAAAGTCTTGGCCCCATAAAAGGCGCATTTATAATCCGATTTCACTGAAATTTGACACAGCAACTTATGTTCGGCTTTTCGACATCCGTGTCGTATATAGTTCAGATCGGTATGAGGTATATGAGTATAAGGTATGAAATTTTCACCGAATTTTGATGAAAGGTGGTTTACATATATACCCGAGATGGTGGGTATCCAAAGTTCGGCCCGGCCGAACTTAACGCCTTTTTACTTGTTTTTGCCTAAGAAGAGATGCCGGGAAAAGAACTCGACAAATGCGATCCATAGTGGAGGGTATATAAGATTCGGTCCGGCCGAACTTGTCACCCTTTTACTTGTCTTATTCCCAAATTTTGTCATAGCTGGTAATGGAGTAAGAAAAGATTAAGGATCTGTGGCCTATAAACTTACATTTGGAGCTATTGTAGACCATCGTATCGCAGAGTGACACCCCATATTCAAAAGTTTTTCTGGTAAAATAGACTTGCAAATATTGAGGTCACCACCACCGTCGACTTTCTTCTGTTATTCTTTTTAGGTTTCGAATCTTGCTGCAACTAAACATACTATTGGTTCTTACTGTAGCTGCATATCATCCAAAATGTATGCTCCCTAGTTTGGCAATAACAGTGCATCCTTCGCATGCACAAGTGTTTTAGTTTTTTATGCCTGATTTTTTGCCATACATTTCCTGATGCCTGATACTAATGATGTTGTAGTTTATGTACAAGAGGGAGAGAGGGAGAGTATTGTTATACTTTTTACCATGGTACGCATTGCATTGTTAGTGAACAACACTAAATTGGATTACTGCAACAACTACCAACCGTTTATGCAGTTGTAAGTTGCAAAATCGTCAAAATCGTAAAAATGTTTCCCTCAATTTTCTCATCACTGAAAATGCTCTGAAATGCATGCATTTGGGTTAAACAATGCTTTTATGTTTCATTTGCTTGGCAGACAGTTTTTATGCTCATTGCAAGTGTAACGACATTAAAAGAATTGCAGGTTACACGTTTTATATGTCCTTTGTTTGTTATAGGAGCCTAGTAAATACAATAGCGCTGCGGAACTCTTATGACAAAGCATAGAGCAATGCAGGCAAAACCAATTTGGCAATCCTAGTAATTTGACGAAGAAGAGTGTAAATGATATTTGTGCAAATGCCTCTTTTTGGGGGGGAGGTAATGTCATTATGGAATTCGATGTGACTTTGAATGTAGAAATTGTTAACGGTGTAGTTTTTAACAAATTGTCAGTATATGGAAATCAAGTTTGGCAATCATCATCTTAAATTATTGCATTATATTTCTAAACATCCAGAGTGGAGAAACTTTAACTTAGCTAAAAGAGAAGCAATGTAAGAACTGCCCGGAATAGACAATGGGAAGTTGAATTTCGTGAAATTTTACAAGTCCACATCGGTTTTTGTATACCCAAGATCATTCTGTTTTTACCTCTCCGAAATATTAATGTTAAACAAATAACTTGCGGATCTCGACGTTAATAAATCTCCGGGCCCTGACGGTATAACAACACTTGTCCTTTGTAAGTGTTCTTTGAAGCTTGCTCGTCCACTACGCAACCTTGCTTACCATGCGGGAGTTTTCCCAGCGCCTTTGAAGGTTGCGAACGTTCAGCCCCAAAAAAGGTGGGGTGAACAACCCTGCGACCAATTGCGATATGCTCCGCTCTCTCCAAAGTTATGGAGAGTATAGTTAACCAACATCTTGTCAGATACTTAGATTCCAATAGCCGGGTTCCGCAGAAATCGCTCTACGGAAGACCTAATGGCATTTTTGTCGGAACGATGGAGTCGCTCTATCCACCAGTTTGGTGAGAGTAAGGTCGTGCCTCTGGATATCTCCAAGGAATTTGATAGGGTCTGGCACTGTGCACTTTCATCAAAGCTTGTCGCTTTTGAAGTCGGTAATAACTTTGTTCGATTTATATCGAGCATTCTCAGAGATAGCACTATACGAGTTGTTGTAGATGGGGTCGCATCCGATGAGTATTCATTAACCGCAGGTGTGCCACAAGACTCTGTCCTTTCCTCTTCCCTTTTTATACCCTCCACCATAGGATGGGGCTATACTAATTTCGTCATTCTGTTTGTAACTCCTCGAAATATTCGTCTAAGGCCCCATAAAGTGTATAAATTCTTGATCTTCATGACATTTAAAGTCGAACTACCCATGTCCGTTCGCCTGTACGTCCATCCGTTCGTACGTCCATCCGTCCGTACGTCCATCCGTCCGTACGTCCATCCGTCCGTACGTCCATCCGTCCGTACGTCCATCCGTCCGTACGTCCATCCGTCCGTACGTCCATCCGTCCGTACGTCCATCCGTCCGTACGTCCATCCGTCCGTACGTCCATCCGTCCGTACGTCCATCCGTCCGTACGTCCATCCGTCCGTACGTCCATCCGTCCGTACGTCCATCCGTCCGTACGTCCATCCGTCCGTACGTCCATCCGTCCGTACGTCCATCCGTCCGTACGTCCATCCGTCCGTACGTCCATCCGTCCGTACGTCCATCCGTCCGTACGTCCATCCGTCCGTACGTCCATCCGTCCGTACGTCCATCCGTCCGTACGTCTATCCGTCCGTACGTCTATCCGTCCGTACGTCTATCCGTCCGTACGTCCATCTGTCCGTACGTCCATCCGTCCGTACGTCCATCCGTCCGTACGTCCATCCGTCCGTACGTCCATCCGTCCGTACGTCCATCCATCCGTACGTTCATCCGTCCGTACGTGCATCCGTCCGTACGTGCATCTGTCCGTACGTGCATCCGTCCGTACGTCCATCCGTCCGTACGTCCATCCGTCCGTACGTCCATCCGTCCGTACGTCCATCCGTCCGTACGTCTATCCGTCCGTACGTCTATCCGTCCGTACGTCCATCCGTCCGTACGTCCATCCGTCCGTACGTCCATCCGTCCGTACGTCCATCCGTCCGTACGTCCATCCGTCCGTACGTCCATCCGTCCGTACGTCCATCCGTCCGTACGTCCATCCGTCCGTACGTCCATCCGTCCGTACGTCCATCCGTCCGTACGTCCATCCGTCCGTACGTCCATCCGTCCGTACGTCCATCCGTCCGTACGTCCATCCGTCCGTACGTCCATCCGTCCGTACGTCCATCCGTCCGTACGTCCATCCGTCCGTACGTCCATCCGTCCGTACGTCCATCCGTCCGTACGTCCATCCGTCCGTACGTCCATCCGTCCGTACGTCCATCCGTCCGTACGTCCATCCGTCCGTACGTCCATCCGTCCGTACGTCCATCCGTCCGTACGTCCATCCGTCCGTACGTCCATCCGTCCGTACGTCCATCCGTCCGTACGTCCATCCGTCCGTACGTCCTTCCTCCGTACGTCCATCCGTCCGTACGTCCATCCGTCCGTACGTCCATCCGTCCGTACGTCCATCCGTCCGTACGTCCATCCGTCCGTACGTCCATCCGTCCGTACGTGCATCCGTCCGTACGTGCATCCGTCCCTACGACCATCTGTCCGTACGTCCATCCGTCCGTACGTCCATCCATCCGTACGTCCATCCGTCCGTACGTCCATCCGTCCGTACGTCCATCCGTCCGTACGTCCATCCGTCCGTACGTCCATCCGTCCGTACGTCCATCCGTCCGTACGTCCATCCGTCCGTACGTCCATCCGTCCGTACGTCCATCCGTCCGTACGTCCATCCGTCCGTACGTCCATCCGTCCGTACGTCCATCCGTCCTGCGATATAAACCGCAGCTATATCAAAACGGTCCACGTTTTGATATAGCTGCGATATAAACCGATCTGGGATCTGGACTTCTTGAGCCGTTAGAGAGCACATTTCTTATCCAATTTGGTTAAAATTTTGCATGAGGTGTTTTGTGCTGTGCTAAGAATAGTTCAAATCGGTCCATAACCTGATATAGCTGCCACATAAACGGATCTGGGGTCTTAACTTCTTGGGCCACTAGAGGGCGCAATTATTATCCGATTTCGCTGAAATTTTGCATGAGGTGTTTTGTTATGACTTTCAACAACTGTGTTGAGTATGGTTCAAATCAGTCCATAACCTGATATAGCTGTCACAGAAACCGATCTGGGGTCTTGGCTTCTTGAGCCCTCTCAGTACGCACTTCCAATTAAGTTTTCAATCCAAGATCACTCCTAAGTATTTGACCATGTCAGATTCGTCCCAGTTTCGTCTTCCTCGTGAACAGGAACATTTCAGTCTTCTCTGGGTTAACATTGAGACCCCTGGATCTAGCCCAGCCATATGCCATATGCAAGACTGTTTCGGTCTTTCTGCATAGCTGGTTCAGATCCCTACCCCTAAGAGGTTCAAGGTTCAATCCCTCCTCCGTCAGAATCCATAATACGTTATGTATGGTGGTCACCCATAGGATTGGCGATAAAATGCCCCCTGTGGTGTGCCCTCTGCCACTTTTCCCTTATATTTATGTCATGGGACCCGCAATTTATCCACCTGTTCCTTAGCATATGGTTTATCCAGGTTCTTAGGACCCGGTCCAACCGGTACTGGTCTTAGGATGGGATCAGTGTGTCGCTCCGCACATTGTTAAAAGCCTTCTCGATGTCCATGCATACCGCCAATGTGTACGTCTTGGCATCGAAGGATTCTTCTATTTTGACAACCTCGTGCAGGGCAGCCTCCACCTTTACATAGGCATGCTGTTTGTATTTTAGCAGTACGCTGAATGTCCTATTCTTTATCATAGTATCCACAATGCGTTCCATAGTTTTGAATAGAAAGGATGTAAGGCTTGTAGGCCTTTGGTGTCGCATAACTTGTCTTGCCGGGCTTGGGTACAAACACTTCCCTTGCCTCCTGTCAGGCTTTCGGAGTATATATAGTTCTAAATGAAAATATATTTTCCACAGGATACGACGGGACTCACGGGACACCGGAATCTTGGAATAATGAGGTTGATCGAAGGTTTATCATAACGGAATATATAGTCAAGGAAGCCTTGAGGAGCTTCAAACTTTTTAAATCAATTGCCATATGAGGCGCCAGATCGTCGGCCTCCTTTTGTAGTAACGCCGGAAATATTCTATCAGGTCTGGGTAGATGGAATATTTCCGGCGTTACTACAAAAGGAGGCCGACTATCTGGCGCCTCATCTGGCAACTGATTTAAAAGGTTTGAAGCTCTTCAAGGCTTCGTTGACTATAAATTCCGTTATGATAAACCTTCGATCAACCTCATTATCCCAAGATTCCGGTGTCACCGTGAGTCCCTTCGTATCCTGTGGAAAATACAGTTTCATCAAAAGCCTCAACATGTCCTCCGTTGTTTCTGCTCTCAATCCCATGTCGTCTACTAATGTTTCAGTATGGACATGGGGTTTTTAGGGAAACTTTTTCATCTTGGCGGCGTCATTTACTCTATCGACCTGGTCACAGAAAAGCTTCCTTGAGGCACGATTTGCGGCTCGAGAGCCTCCCCCCTGGTTTCATCCCTGGCTATTATATCAGATACAGCTCCAATAGCATAGCATTTCTTATCTATTATCCAAGGTGTAGGGTATCTAAGATTCGGCCCCGCAGAACTTCGCATGCTTTTACTTTTTTCATTTCCAATCCCTTTCTCTCTTCTTTCCATTAAAGTTACGGATATCTTATTTTATCGACAGAAATGACACGAGTCCACAAAGTCATTGCATTTGCTTCCAACTTGCATCCAAAGTCAAATGATATGCCCACAGGAGCAATGTAACAAACTGGCAAGGACAATCCCTCGCGGTCAATTGCCTTCTTGGCCCTGGCAAGCTAAGAGAAAAAAGCGTTTGCCATTACATGGACTTTCTGGCGCTTTGTATGCATTCTGGAATAAGGCAATAAAAAAAAGAAACCGAGGATAACGAAATGAAGAATGCTGAGACAAAGTACAACGAGAAACACCATCTTTACTGAATTGCATATTGAACTCAAAGTTGAAGGTTTTATCTTCCATTTCAGATGCGCAATGGCTGTTGGACTTTTAGCCCCCTTAAAAAAAGAAGAAAACCATGATGGATTTCGTTTCCATATTAAAACTCAATTTCCATTTATCTTCTTTCGCTTTTGCCAATATCTTCATTGGATACGTCTGCATAAGGATATATGAGAGTTGCATCAAAATATCATTGATAAAATAAAGAAAAATGGAGAATGGTGCGAAATAAATTTTAAATTTACGATAGAAAGAGGTTGTAGGATTTTTTTCTCTATGTACTTTTGCACTATTTAAATTGAATTTTTTAACATTGCAAAATAAATAATGGCAATGAACAGTGCTGAAGGCCATGGTAGCGCAGAGGTTAGCATGTCCGCCTCTGACGCTGAACGCCTGGGTTCAAATCCTAGCGAGACATCAGAAAAAAATTTACGCCAGTGGCTTTCCCCTCCTAATGCTGGCAACATTTGTGAGGTACTATGCCTTGCAAAACTCCTCTCCAAAGCGGTATCGCACTGCGTCACACCGTCCGGACTCGGCTATAAATAGAAGGCTCCTTATCATTGAGCTTAAACTTGAATCGGACTACACTCATTGCTATGTCAGAAGTTTGCCCCTGTTCGTTAGTGGAATGTTCATGGACAAATTTCGCTTAAATCGCACCAATCATCTCCGAGATATGGCGTTTCTAAAAATTAGGGTAAGGGGGAGGGTCATTTTGGGCACATTAGCCAATCGCGGATATAAGGGACTCGGTTTGTTTGTTCCGTATAGACTGAAAAAACGGCAAAACCGATTTTCTCGAAATGTTCGCATAGTGTGTAGGTTGGCCTGGAAGCAAACATAGGCTATATAATTTTTCGGTATCGGAAGGGGGACGGACCTTCCCCCTTATGCCAAATACACCGCCAAAAATGAAAAGTGGACCCTGTCGGTCCGATTTTCTCGAAATTTTCGTATATTCTGTAGGTTGGTATGGAAGTAAACAAAGGCCATATAATTTTTCGTTATCGGAAGGGGGACGGACCCTCCCCCTTATGCCAAAAACACCGCCCAAAATCAAAAGTGGACCGATCGGGACAATTTACGTATCAAATGAAAGTTATTGGAAAGTAGAATATGAATGTGGTATTAAAATTTAAGTCTAAGTACCCATTGGGCCGCCCCAATCTCAAAACTCCCCCAAAAAAGACATATTGGAGGTTCATTTCAATATGGGGCTCAAATGAAAGGTATTCGAGAGTAAATTTTGAATCTGGCATACAAAATCATATCGAAGTATAGGGGGTCATGCCACCCCTCAAAAATGCCATTGGACCCACTTTGACTATATTATATTTGGCTGGTCCGATTTTCTTAAATATTCATAAATTGTGTACGTTAGTCTGGAAGGAAACATAGGCTATATGATTTTAAGATATCGGGTGGAGGCGGACGCTCCCCCTTAGATCAAAAACGCCACCCACCCGATTGTGGTCCGATGGGCACAATAAGGGTATCAAATGAAAGGTATTGGAGAACAGAACACGAATATGGTATTAAAATTTGAGTCTAACTACCTATCAGGCTGCCCCAAACTGTCTAAAACTGACCCAAATAGACATATTGGACCTTCAGTTAATTTTTCTGTATCGGAAGGGGAACGGACCCTCCCCCTTATGCCAAAAACACAACCCAAAATCAAAAGTGGACCCTGTCGGTCCTATTTTCTCGAAATTTTCGTATATTGTGTAGGTTGGTCTGGAAGTAAACAAAGGCCATATAATTTTTCGTTGTCGAAAGGGGGACGGACCCTCCCCCTTATGCCAAAAACACCGCCCAAAATCAAAAGTGGACCGATTGGGACAATATACGTATCAAATGAAAGGTATTGGAGAGTAGAATACGAATATGGTATTAAAATTTAAGTCTAAGTACCCATTAGGCCGCCCCAATCCCAAAACTCCCCCAAAAAAGACATATTGGAGGTTCATTTCAATATGGGGCTCAAATGAAAGGTATTCGAGAGTAGATTTTGACCCACTTTGACTATATTATATTTGGCTGGTCCGATTTTCTTAAATATTCATAGATTGTGTACGTTAGTCTGGAAGGAAACATAGGCTATATGATTTTTAGATATCGGGTGGAGGCGGACGCTCCCCCTTAGATAAAAAACGCCACCCACCCGATTGTGGTCCGATGGGCACAATAAGGGTATCAAATGAAAGGTATTGGAGAACAGAACACGAATATGGTATTAAAATTTGAGTCTAACTACCTATCAGGCTGCCCCAAACTGTCTAAAACTGCCCCAAATAGACATATTGGACCTTCAGTTAATTTTTCTGTATCGGAAGTGGAACGGACCCTCCCCCTTATGCCAAAAACACAACCCAAAATCAAAAGTGGACCCTGTCGGTCCTATTTTCTCGAAATTTTCGTATATTGTGTAGGTTGGTCTGGAAGTAAACAAAGGCCATATAATTTTTCGTTGTCGAAAGGGGGACGGAACCTCCCCCTTATGCCAAAAACACCGCCCAAAATCAAAAGTGGACCGATTGGGACAATATACGTATCAAATGAAAGGTATTGGAGAGTAGAATACGAATATGGTATTAAAATTTAAGTCTAAGTACCCATTAGGCCGCCCCAACCCCAAAACTCGCCCAAAAGGACATATTGGACGTTCATGCCAATATGAAATGTATTCGGGAGAAGATTTCGAATCTGGCATACAAAATCAAATCGAAGTATAGGGGGTCACGCCATCCCTAAAAAACGCCATTAGACCCATTATGACTATACGATGCTTGGCTGAACCGATTTTCTTAAAATTTTCATAGATTGTGTACGTTTGGCTGGAAGGAAACATAGGCTTATAATTTTTTGATAAAAGGTGAAGGCGGACGCTCCTCCTTAGATCAAAAACGCCACCCACCCAATTGTGGTCCGACGGGCACAATAAGGGTATCAAATGAAAGGTATTGGAGAACAGAACACGAATATGGTATTAAAATTAGAGTCTAACTACCCATCAGGCTGCCCCAAACTGTCTAAAACTGCCCCAAATAGACATATTGGACGTTCATTTAATTTTTCGGTATCGGAAGGGGAACGGACCCTCCCCCTTATGCCAAAAACACAACCCAAAATCAAAAGTGGAGGCTGTCGGTCCTATTTTCTCGAAATTTTCGTATATTGTGTAGGTTGGTCTGGAAGGAAACATAGGCTATATAATTTTTCGGTATCGGAAGGGGGATGGACTCTCCCCCTTACGTCAAAAACACAACCCAAAATCAAAAAAGGACCGATCGGGACAATATAGGTATCAAATGAAAAGTATTGGAGAGTAGAATACAAATATAGTATTAAAATTTAAGTCTAAGTACCCATATGGCCGCCCCAGCCCCAAACGCCCCCAAACAGACATATTGGACGTTCATTTCAATATGAGGCTCAAATGAAAGGTATTCGAGAGAAGATTTCGAATTTGGCAAACAAAATCATATCGAAGTATAAGGGGTCACGTTACCCCTCAAAAACGCCATTAGACCCATTATGACTATATGATACTTGGCTGAACCGATTTTCTTAAAATTTTCTTAGATTATGTACGTTTGGCTGGAAGGAAACATAGGCTATATGATTTTTAGATATCGGGTCGAGGCGGACGCTCCCCCTTATACCAAAAACACAACCCAAAATCAAAAGTGGACCGATCGGGACTATATAGGTATCAAATGAAAGGTATTGGAGACCAGAACACGAATATGGTATTAAAATTTGGGTTCAAGTACTCAGCGGTCCTCCCCCCCAACTCCAAAACTCCTCTAAACAGGTTTATTGGAATTTCATGTCAATATGGGACTCAAATGAAAGGTATTTGGGAGTAGATTGCAAATATGGCGTAAAATATTAGGTCCAAGTAATGGGAGGTCGCCCCAGCCCCAAATACCCTCAAATGGGCATATTAGCCTACCATGGCTATATGGGACTCAAATGAAAGGTATTAGGGAGTAGATTACGAATATGGCATTAAAATTTGCGTTCAAGTTTAGGTGGCGGTTTTCCTACGAGATACATCAAATGGGTTATTTGACTCTTTATTGCAATATTGGACTCAAATGAAAGGTATTTGAGAGTAGAAAACGAATTTGATATTCAATTTTGGAGACAAGTGTTTTGAGGTAAAGCACCCTCTAAACTGAACATGATTTCCGTGGGGAATAAAGAACGAATTTGATATTTAATTTCAGTGCTAAGTGCCACCGTAGCGCAGAGGTTAGCATGTCCGCCTATGACGCTGAACGCCTGGGTTCGAATCCTGGCGAGACCACCAGAAAAAATTTTCAGCGGTGGCTTTCCCCTCCTAATGCTGGCAACATTTGTGAGGTACTATGCCATATAAAACTTCTCTCCAAAGAGGTGTCTCACTGCGTCACGCCGTTCGGACTCGGCTATAAAAAGGAGGCCCCTTATCATTGAGCTTAAGCTTGAATTGGACTGCACTCATTGATAGGTGAGAAGTTTGCCCCTGTTCCTTAGTGGAATGTTCATGGGCAAAATTTGCATTTGCTAAGTGCCGGTGCCCGCCCCAACCCCAAAACACCCTCTAAACGGTTCATATTTAACAGCCATGGCAATATGGGGCTCAATTAAAGGGATTTTAAAGTGCAGCAGGAATTTGATATCCACATTTGAGTCGAAATGTCAGAGGCGTCATTTCTACCCTAATGAGAACATTAACCTAAGGAAGAACATTACCACCAGGAACCGAGAAGGGGCAAATTCTCACACATCAATGAGTGCTTTTCGATTCAAATTTAAACTCCATGATAAGGGACCTTTTCGTAGCCGAGTCCGAACGGCGTCCGCAGTGCGACACCTCTTTGCGGAAAATTTTTTAAATTACCATGCATGACATTGTACTTCGCAAATTTCACCAACACTAAGAGGGGATAAACATCGCTTTGTCCGATGTTCTCGCCAGGATTCAAACGCGTTCAGCGTCATAGGCTACAAAGGCACGAATTTGATATCCGCATTCAGGGCGAAGTGTGCTCACCCCAAAAAGATATTAGAGAGTTAAAGAAGGAGCTGCAGAGCTGCTGTAAATTGAACTTTGCGAAAGTATTCTCCGAAAATTCCAAACAATTGCAAACTATTGGGTTGCCCAAAAAGTAATTGCGGATTTTTTTAAAGAAAGTAAATGCATTTTTAATAAAACTTAGAACGAACTTTAAACAAATATACTTTTTTTACACTTTTTTTCTAAAGCAAGCTAAAAGTAACAGCTGATAACTGACAGAAGAAAGAGTGCAATTACAGAGTCACAAGCTGTGAAAAAATTTGTCAACGCCGACTATATGAAAAATCCGCAATTACTTTTTGGGCAACCCATTATTTGAAGTAGACGCCACAAGTGTTTTCTATATGCTCATATGATTTTCAAATTTAAAAAAAAACCTGTTTGAATGAATCCTCTGCATTGTGATTCGAATATTTGGGTTATTTGATTTAATCATTCATTTGGTTTATTTCTATTACTAAACTCTTTTTAGTTTTGTTTAGGCGCATGTTTTTCTATTGAAATTGAATTTTGGCTTTAAATTCGATAGGCAAAAAAAATCATGGCGTTTGTGAAGTACAAAGTCCATCAGAAACTAAAAACCTGCTGCACCTGACCGTAAATACCCGAGGGAATTTATATTGGATTTATTTTCAATGAATTTGCCCAGCATGTAACATTGGTTGTAGATATTTGTAATCTCAAAGGATGTTTGTGATTTATTTGAATTTCAAATTCTGAACTAAATTAACTTTGTTAAATTGAATTTGAACAAAGTTGGTTGAAATATTACATCGACAAAATGAAGTCAATGCGCAATTTTAATGGACAAAAACTGTAACCGCAAAAAACTGTAAACGCAACAAAAAAAACAAGTAAAAGCGTGCTAAGTTCGGCCGGGCCGAATCTTATATACCCTCCACCATGGGTCGCATTTGTCGAGTTCTTTTCCCGGCTTCTCTTCTAAGGCAAAAAAGGATATAAGAAAAGAGTTGCTCTGCTATTAAAACGATATAAAGATATGGTCCGGTTCGGACCACAATTAAATTATATTTTGGAGACCTGTGTAAAATTTCAGCCAATTCGTATAAGAACTGCGCCCATTGGGGCTCACGAAGAAAAATAGAGAGAACGATTTATATGGGATCTGTATCGGGCTATAGACCGATTCAGACCATAATAAACACGTTTGTTGATGGTCATGAGAGGATCCATCGTACAAAATTTCAGGCATATCGGATAATAATTGTGACCTCTAGGGGTCAAGAAGTCAATATCCCAGATCGGTTTATATGGCAGCTATATCAGGTTATGAACCGATTTGAACCTTATTTGACACAGTTGTTGAAAGTAAGAATAAAATACGTCATGCAAAATTTCAGCCAAATCGGATAGGAATTGCGCCCTCTAGAAGCTCAAGAAGTCAAATCCCCAGATCTGTTTATATGACAGCTATATCAGGTTATGGACCGATTTCAACAATACTTGGCACAGTTGTTGGATATCGTGACGAAATACTTCGTGCAAAAACTCATTCAAATCGGATAAGAATTGTGTCCTCTAGAGGCTCAAGAAGTCAAGACCCAAGATCGGTTTATATGGCAGCTATATCAGGTTATGTACCGATTTGAACCATACTTGGTACAGTTGTTGGATATCATAACAAAACACGTCGTGCAAAATTTCATTCCAATCGGATAAGAATTGCGCACTCTAGAGGCTCAAGAAGTCAAGACCCAAGATCGGTTTACATGGCAGCTATATCAGGTTATAGACCGATATCAACCATACTTGGCACAGTTGTTGGATATCATAGCAAAACACGTCGTGCAAAATTTCATTCCAATCGGATAAGAATTGCGCACGCTAGAGGCTCAAGAAGTCAAGACCCAAGATCGGTTTATATGGCAGCTATATCAGGTTATGAACCGATTTGAACTATACTTGGCACAGTTGTTGGATATAATAAAAAAACACGTCGTGCAAAATTTCATTCCAATCGGATAAGAATTGCGCACGCTAGAGGCTCAAGAAGTCAAGACCCAAGATCGGTTTATATGGCAGCTATATCAAAACATGGACCGATATGGCCCATTTACAATACCAACCGACCTACACTAATAAGAAGTATTTGTGCAAAATTTCAATTGGCTAGCTTTACTCCTTCGGAAGTTAGCGTGCTTTCGACAGACAGACGGACGGACGGACGGACGGACGGACGGACGGACGGACAGACGGACGGACATGGCTAAATCGACATAAAATGTCACGACGATCAAGAATATATATACTTTATGGGGTCTTAGACGAATATTTCGAGTAGTTACAAACAGAATGACGAAATTAGTATACCCCCCATCTTATGGTGGAGGGTATAAAAACTTGGGCAGGGCAACTGCGAAATAAAATAGGAATCAACCAGCGGAAAAGGACGGTTATTTCTATGAGTAAATAGGAAATTCCATTTAAAGATAACATCTTTGGTTTAAAGGTTTGGTTCTTTAGCTCGTTCTCATTGCTCAAATCCTACGAATAAGAAAACTCTTAAATTTTACGGCCAATATTTTTTTTCAGTGTATCAATGATTGCTGTTCGATTCAAGTTTAAGCTCAACAATAAGGGAGTATCATTTTATAGACGAGTCCGAACGGCACACTGTATCGAATTTGACCCCAAAAGTGTCGTTGAATGCTATATCGTGCTACATCTTGATATAGGCCCCGTATAGTCCGATCTCTCCATTGAATGTCTTTCGACCATAAATTACCCAATTTCGCTGATACTTGGCACAGCGAGTTGTGTTAAAACCCCGACATCCGTGTTGTCTTTATGCTAGAGTGTTTGTTATGTCCATTTATCTTTCATATATACCTGCGAGGCTAGCATGTTGGGGTATGATGCTGAACACCTGGGTTCGAATCCTGACGAAAACATCAGAAAAGGTTTTCAGTGGTGGTTCTCACCTCCTCATACTGGCGACATTTGTTGGGTACAATGTCTTGTTAAAACTTCTCCCAAAAGAGGTGCCGCCCTGCGGCATGGCGTTCGAACTCTGCTATAAAAAGGGCGCCCCCTTTCACAGAGCTTTAAACTTGAATCGGACAGCACTTATTGATATGTGAGAAGTTTGCCCCTGATCCTTAATGGAATGTGCATGAGCAAATTTGCATTTGCATACACCTATCTCATCATGATGGTCCCAACCTGCATCGGATATCGAATATCTTCTTCTTCTTATATATAAAAATCAATTTGTGTTTGTTTGTAGGTTTGTTTGTTTGTTTGTGTGTTCCTTATAGACTCAGAAACGGCTGAACCGATTTTCTTGGAATCTTCACTGATGCTGCATAATGATCCCGTGGTAAAAGTAAGGTACTACATTTTTTGATATCTGAAGGGGGAACGGACCCTCCCCCTTAACCTCATTTTTCATAAAGGCCAGATCTCAGGAATAGGTGGTGCGATTAAGCGAAATTTCGTGTGTTCTCTTATAGTAACCTACAAACAAAAATTTGGTATCCAATTTTCGGATGGGGTACCTAGGGGGGGCGCCCCACCTCAAAACCTACCAAATACATGTACACACCAATCACCAATCAGTCCCAATATGGGACTCAAATGAAAGGTATTTAAGATTAGAAAACGTATCTGATATAAAATTTTAGGACCAAGTGTTTGGGGGACCACCCCTACCCCCCAAAACACCCCTTAATCGGACATATTTATCGACCATGGCAATATGGGACTCAAATGAAAGGTATTTGCGAGTAAAATACGAATCTGATATCCAAATGTGGGACCACTTTTCTGGAAGTCCTCCCCTTGCCCAAAACACCCCCCAAACAGGACTTATTTACTGAGCATGTTAATATGGGGCTTAAATAAAAGGTATTTGAGTGTAGAATACGAATCTGATATCCAAATAAGGAACCAAGTGTTTGGGGGGCCGCCTATCCTCAAAAACATCCCCCAAAGGGGACAAATTTACGACCATAGCAATATGGGGCTCAAATGAGAGGTCTTTGGGAGAAAAAGCACGAATCTGATATCAATGTTCGGCAAAAGTGTCAAAGGGGCCACCCGACCCCCACAACACCACCCAAATAGTAAGTATTTGCTGACTATTGCAATATGAGGCTCAAATAAGAGGGGTTTCAAAGTGGAACACGAATCCGATATATATTTTCAAAGCCAACTTACTGAGTGGCCGCCCATCCCCCAAAACCCCTTCCAAGCCGGACATATTTGCCGACTATGGAAATATGGGTCTCAAATGAAAGGTATTTGGGAGTAGACCATGTATCTGATGTCAACATTAGGGACCAACTGTCTAAGGGACATCCCACCATCATAACAACCCCCAAATGGGACGTATTTGCTCACCAAGACAATTTGGGTCGTAAAGAGAGTGGAAGAGAGTAGTTTTTAGGGCCAATACCCCAAACCGGACCTATTTGCTAACTTTTGCAATAAGGAGTTTAAATGATATTAGAAACTTAATTAGATATCCAATTTTGAGGCCATCGGCAATATGGGTTTCAAATAAATGATATATGAGAATAGAGCACGTTGCTGATATATTTTGCGGGCTTAGTGTTTGGGGGACCACCCCATTGCCAAAAACACCCTTAAATCGGGCATATTTACTGACCATGTCAATGTGGAGCTTAAATTAAAGGTATTGGGGAGTATAGCAAGAACTGATATCCACTTTCGGGACCAATTTTCTGGGGGTCCACCCCTTTGCCAATATACCCCACAAACAGCAAAACAAAACAAAAAACCACAAAACATTTTTACTGACCATCGCAATATGGGACTCAAATAAAGTTAATTGGGAGTAAAATACGAATTTGATATCCTAATGTAGGACCATGTATTTAGGTCATCACCCCTTTCCCGAAACACCCCAAACAAAGGGTAAACATTTTTCGACCATGCCAATATGTGGCTCAAATGAAAGATATTTGAGATTAGAAAACGAATTTGAAAACCGTCATCAAGACCAACGTAGCCATAACCTCGCCTTTGTCCTTTAGACATAAGAGCCGCTGCGCCCGTGAATACACCCACGTGCCATTTGTCCACGACCATCACCCCGTGATTTAGCGCCGTATCCGAGCCATGAGTAAACAACGTCTCCGAGACCAACGTAGTCATAACCTCGCCTTTGTCCTTTAGACATAAGAGCCGCTGACCACGACCACCAACCCGCAATTTGGTGCCACATCCACGCCATGAGTGACCTACATCTCCAACACCAACATTTTCAACACCTCGCCGTTGTCCACTAAACAAAGGATCCGCTGAGCCAGTGAACAAGCGACCCGCCAACCCATGATCTAGAGCCGACCCACACCATGAATGAACCACGTCCCCAAGACCAACATAGCCATCACCTCGCCTTTGTCCTTTAGACATAAGAGCCGCTGAGTTCACGAACATCTGTCCACGTAAATTAGTTCCCTATCCACGCCGTGAGTGAACCACGTCTGCGAGACCAACATATCCAGCACCTCGCCTTTGTCTCTCAGACATAAGAGCCGCAAAGCGCGCGAATACATCCACGTGCCATCTGTCCATGACCATCACCTTGTGATTTAGCGCCGTATCCGAGCCATGAGTAAACAACGTCTCCGAGACCAACGTAGCCATAACCTCGCCTTTGTCCTTCAGACATAAGAGCCGCTGAGCCCGTGAATACATCCACGTGCCATCTGACCACGACCGCCAACCCGTAATTTAGTGCCCCATCCACGCCGTGAGTGACTCACATCTCCAACACCAAGATAGTCAGCACCTCGCCGTTGTCCACTAGACTCAGGATCCGCTGAGACATTGAACTTGCGACCCGCCAACCAATGATCTAGAGCCGACCCACATCATGAGTGAACTACCTCTCCGAGACCAACGTAGCCAGCATCTCGCCTTTTTCCTTTAGACTTAAAAGCCGCTGAGTCCGCGACCATCTGTCCACGTAAATTAGTTCCGTATCCACACCATGAGTGAACCACGTCTCCAACACAAACGTAGCCAGCATCTCGCCTTTGTCCTTCAAATTTAAAAGCCACTGGGCCTGTAATTAGACCCACGTACACGCCGTAAGTATCCCACGACTGCAAGACCAGAACTTCGCCTTTATCCTTTAAACATCGAAGCCACTGAGCCCGTGAATACACCCACGTGCCATCTGTTGACGGTTGCGGATACTAAGCCCACACCATCACATGAGCATGAGGAGGAGACTAGCGAGCACTTGCTATGTTCATACCCGAGTCTATAGGGACGCAGGCTCTTTTTTCTGGGGAGGCGGTTCTTCTGCGATCAGGGTGATCTTGCGAACGTAAGTACCTCTGGGCGGTCCCTTGAGATTTGTTGATGGGATGGTTCCGACAGAGGGTGCTACAAGCTGCGGCAAAGCCACATACGTGTTTGCGTGGGAAAGGGCGTTTCACCACCCCACCCCCCCAATGGGACCCCGAATTTTGCGGTAGTAAGATGGGACTCGGTGGATAGTTGCCAGACTGCTAAGGGGTTGTGGCCCCTCATCGGCCGGAGGAGGACGAGGAAGTTACTGGCTTTCGATAAGAGGTCGATGAACACATTGACAGACAGATGACCCCTGTCTGGACATTGTGGGCTATGGCGGCGCGCTTGGGAATACCTTACAATGACTTCTGCAGGAGTTACATTTATGAGGATGAGGTGGAGACTAGCGAACACTTGCTATGTTCATGCCCGAGTCTATAGGGACGAAGCCTTTGGGGAGGTGGTTCTTCTGCGATCAGAGTGATCTTGCAAACGTAAGTACCTCTGGGTGGTCCCATGAGATTTGTTGATGGGATGGTTCCGACAGAGGGTGCCACAAGCTGTGGCAAAGGCACAAACATGTTTGCGTGGGAAAGGGCGTTTCACCGCCCCACCCACCAATGGGACCCTAAATTTTGCGGTAGCAAGATGGGACTCGGCGGATGGTTGCCAGACTGCTAAGGTGCTATGGCCCCTCATCGGCCGGAGGAGGACGAGGGAGTTACTGGCGTTCGATAATAGGTCGATGAACACATTGACAGACAGATAACCCTTGTCCGGACATTGTGGGCTATGGCGGCGCGCATGGGAATAACGCACAATGACTTCTGCAGGGAGTCATTGTGCGTTGTCTTTATGAGGACTAGCGAGCACTTGCAATGTTCATGCCCGAGTCTGCAGGGACGCAGTCTCTTTTTTTCTGGGCAGGCGGTTCTTCTGCGATCAGGATGATCTTGCGAATGTAAGTACCTCTGGGCGGTCCATTGAGATTTGTTGATGGGATGGATCCGACAGAGGGTGCCACAAGCTGCGGCAAAGACACATACGAGTTTTGCGTGGGAAAGGGCGTTTCACCGCCCCACCCCCCAATGGGACCCCAAATTTTGCGGTAGCAAGATGAGACTCGGCGGATGGTTGCCAGACTACTAAGGCGCTGTGGCCCCTCATCGGCCGGAGGAGGACGAGGGAGTCATTGGCGTTCGATACGAGGACGATGAGCACATTGACAGACAGATGACCTCCGTTCGGACAACGCGGAGCTCAAAAATAAAGCTTATTCTGTTTCGGCCTTAACTGCCACTTATCGATTAAGAAGGCGATTCTCAACCCCGGTACTTGCCAGCAGCGTGGGGAGCAGGCACTCCGGGATGTTACTCCCCCGTGACGTAAAAACAGGCAAAACACATACACTGAAGCACAAATCCTAGGCCAATGAAAATTTCATCGGTATCGATGGGATACACAGAACCGTTAACCATTACAAAGTGGTCATGTGGTGTGGTGCTATGTTGGCGTAAGTTACGGTTAAAGCAAATACATTTCAAGCCGTATTGAGAGGTTTTATGGGCACGCCTTTGCCCATCTGTGTTTTTAACCATTTTGTGCATTAAATTCATTATGGCTAAAAATTACTGTAATAATTCTTCATTAAAAAAAAAAAACTTTTTGAAAACTATTTTTTCCCTGCAATATTAATTATCTTTTTCCTTTCCTTTAGGAGTTGCGTGCTTTATGTCACTATTTGCCTGATTAATATTTGCACCAAAGTCCAGGCAATTTTGCATACAAAACACCTACAATTTGTTTTCATGCACATCTGTGTGTGTGTGTATGTGCGGATTATGACCCAGTTTAAAGGGGCGAAAATGCAAAAAAGGGCCAATCAAATGTAATTGTCCTTTGACATGCAAGAGTGCAATGCAACATTGCGACAATTTATTGCACTTACTTTCAATTCGCAATGCAAGCCAACTCAAAGACAAGGAAAACAAATCGACATTACCAAGGAAAACTTCTTACCTCGACCCCTTAAACACAACAAACCCTTATGGGAGGGAAAACAATAACGTTAAACAATTGTTTTATGCTCAAAAATAAACAACAACAAAAAAATTTTGAAAATTTCTTCGAAGAAGAAATGTTTGCAAAATATCAAATCAGCCAAGCAAGCATGGCATTGTTTTAATCCATAACACTAGGCAAGGGATTGCAGTTAATTTTTTACCACACCCAAACACTAAGAAAGAAGACGCGCATATATGCGAAGTTTAACACACGTGCATGCTTTTTTATATGGGGGCAGTATTGTTGGTGCAGTTGTTTGTTCGCCTTTTGCTTGTTACCATTTCCGTATCCGCATTTGTAAAATTTATGCGAGTGCAGCTTTCAATGATAGTTCGAGAGCATGAACCATACACACAAACACACACACACACACACACTTAAACATACATTCCCTACAAACATTTTTTCATAATTTTGGAAGAGCGTTCGTCTCTGCGATGATGAAAACAATCTTCTGGAAGATTGAGTCGCGAAACACTCTTCTACAATGTCAGTGGGCAATCTATTGGGTGTATGAATGTTTTAGCAACTTTTCGCCACTATTGTCTTACCCATTGCGTTATAATCGTCGGTATGAGTCGTGAAACACTCTTCTGGGTTATCATTGCACAATCCATAGCGTGTGCGGAAGTTTTAGCCACTCTTAGCGACGAATATTGCGTAACCCATTGCATTATAAACGTCCAGAAGAATTGTTTATAATTCGCCTGAGTTAACTTTTCGCGATTGTTATACCCTCCACCATAGGATGGGGGTATACTGATTTCGTCATTCTGTTTGTAACACCTCGAAATATGCGTCTAAAACCCCATAAAGTATTCTTGATCGTCATGACATTTTAATTGGAACTATTGGAACGGACATGACCGTCCGTCTGTCCGTCCGTTCGTTTGTCTGTCGAAACTAAGCTAACTTTCGAATGAGTAAAGCTAGGCGCTTGAAATTTTGCACAAATACTTCTTATTAGTATAGGTCGGTTGGGATTGTCAATGGGCCAAATCGGTCCATGTTTTGGCATAGCTGCCATATAAACCGATCTTGGGTCTTGACTTCTTGAGCTTTTAGAAGGCGGAATTCTTATCCGATTTGCACATAGTGTTTTGATATCACTTCCAACAACTGTGCTAAGTATGGTTCAAATGGGTCCATAAACTGATATAGCTGCCATATAAACCGATTTTGGGTCTTGATTTCTTAAGCCCCTAGAGGGCGCAATTCTCGTCCGTTTTGACTTTGTTTGCACATAGTGTTTTGATATCACTTCCAACAACGGTGCTAAGTATGGCGCAACTCGGTCCATTAAATGATATAGCTGCCATATAAACCGATCTTGGGACTTGACTTCTTGAGCCTCTAGAGGGCGCAATTCTCGTCCGATTGAACTTAAAATTTTGCACATAGTGTTGTGATATCACTTCCAAGAACTGTTTGAAGTATGGTCCAAATCGGTTCATAACCTGATATAGCTGCCATGTAAACCGATCTTGGGTCTTGACTTCTTGAGCTTCTAGCCGGCGCAATTCTCGTCCGATTGGACTTAAAATTTTGCACATAGTGTTTTGATATCACTTCTAACAACTGTGCGAAGTATGGTCTAAATCGGTCCATAACCTGATATAGCTGCCATATAAACCGATCTTGGGTCTTGACTTCTTGAGCCTCTAGAGGGCGCAATTCTCGTCCGATTGGACTGAAATTTTGCACATAGTGTTTTGTTATCATCTCCAACAACTGTGCGATGTATGGTCTAAATCGATCCATAACCTGATATAGCTGCCATATAAACCGATCTTGGGTCTTGACTTCTTGAACCTCAAGAGGGTGCAATTCTCATCCGATTTGGCAGAAATTTTGTACAACGGCTCCTCCCATGGCCTTTAACATACGTGTGCAATATGGTCATGATCGATCTATAGCTTGATACAGCTCCCATATAAACCGATCTCCCGATTTTGCTTCTTGAGCCCCGAATCTGACTATAACTTGGCATAGCTCCTCCTTCGTCCTTATTCGTTATTCTTTGTTTGCCTAAAAACAGATACTGCGCAAAGAAGTCGACAGATACGACCACGGCGGAGGGTATATCATATTCGGCCTGGCCGAACTTAGCACTCTTTTAGAATCATATTTAATAAATTTTTCAAAACACTTATTTGTTACTCGTCCAGGAGAGTCATGCGCATGGTCCGGCCGAACTTAGCCCTCTGTTAGAATCATATTTAGTAAATATTTCAAAACACTTATTTGTTTACTCGTCCAGGAGAGTCATGCGCAACTCTTTCAGAAGATTTATTTTATAAATCTTCCAAAACGCTCATTTGTTACTCGTCCACTTGATTCTTGGACGATTCTAAGATCTCTCCAAGTCTCTTCTGAGTTTCTCTTTAGTAACTCATGTGGACTAGTGACTCGCGGAACACTCCATCAGAAGATTCGTCTTGAGGACAAAACGACTCATCATGACTGGGGAATCGTCTACGACTCTTAGACGAGCACGCCCGCAAACCTAACCTTCATCTAGAATATTGGCGGAAGATTGTTTGGCGATCACAAATGTTCCTATGTGTGTGTGTGTGTGTGTGTGTGTGTCATTATTATATATGTATGTATATTAGTTTGGTTGTATGTTTACATGATAAATGTTTTTTCCTGTTGGGGGCTGCCTGTAGATGGATGGCATTTTATGTGCAATGGCTCGTCGTTATTCGTTAGCAATGGCAAAATTCAACTTCTAAGAAATTCTCTGAAATAGGTCAAAGTATGCAAGACATGAAGTGGGAGGGTGCGGACAAATATTTTTCAACAGAAAAATGTTTAGAAATTCTTGTGACTAACAATTGAATGTGTCCTCCTGCTGCAGCAGCAAAATATGGCTATGGCCTACCATTTCCCATGTAATCAAGCCAAAACATTAGGGCAACAACGTCACATTACGACTTTGGTGGAGAGGCAGAGTAACATAAAAGTACTCCAGAATATTTCGCAAATGGAAAGAAAATCAAAAAACACTTTCAACACAAATATTATAAAGAAACTTTTTGCTTGATATTAAAAATTGTTGGCCTTCGTATATTGCGAATATTGTCAAGATTGCAGTAGTCTATTTTTTTTTACCCGAAAACGACCATTGCAGACCACATAAAGTGTCGTTGGTTTATGCATTTGTATATTGGTTTTGTTTTGGTATGTTGAACATTTCTCCATGGGCGTAGATAAGTTTGGAAAAACTTTGGTGACATGCAAAAAACAGCAAAACAGAAACCGCAATACTTTGTGGGAAAGTTTTTTTTCCATTTTTGAGGTTTGCTTTTGTACATTAAGGTAGACGTCTTTGTTGGTGTTATATTTTTGAACGCAATGACCAGGAAGAGTGACACACGCACTTTATCATTCCGACCCTGCAAAGCCTTTGAATAAAATTTTATTCAAAAATTATCGCGAAATTTGATTTTTCGCTGAATATTTGAATTAAAAGTTCGATTGTTACACCCACCACTATAGGGTAGGAGGTATTTTTATTTAGTCACTAGGCGAAACGGGCCCGCTCCGCTGCGCCTTCTTTAACTCTCTAATATCTTTTTAAGGTGGGGACACTTCGCCCTGAATGCGGATATCGAATTCGTGTCATTGTAGCCTATGACGCTGAATGAGTTCGAATCCTGGCGAGAACATCGGACAAAGCGGTGTTTATCTCCCCTAATGTTGGCGACATTTGCAAGGAACAATGCCATGCATGGTCATTTAACAAATGTTCCCCAAAGAAGTGTCGCACTGCGGGACGCTGTTCGGACTAGGCTATAAAAAAAGGTCCCTTATCATTGAGTTTAAACTTTAATCGGAAAGCACTCATTGATGTGTGAGAATTTGCCCCTTCTCGACTCCTGGTGGTACTGTTCATCCTTAGGGTAATGATCTCATTAGGCGAGGGCTGGCACCTCAGACACCTTCGACTCAAATATGGATATCAAATTCCTGCTGCACTTCCAAATCCCTTTTATTTGAGCCCCATATTGCCATGGCCGGTAAATATGAACCGTTTGAAGGGTGTTTTGGGGCTGGGGCGGCCACCGGCACTTTGCATTGAAAATAGATATCAAAGTCGTTCATTATTCCCAACGGAAATGTAGTTCAGTTTAGGGGGTGCTTTAGAGCGTATCCCCAAAACACTTGGCTCCAAAATTGGATATCAAATTCGTTTTCTACTCTCAAATACCTTTCATTTGAGTCCCATATTGTCATAATGGGTCAAATGACCCATTTGACATATCTTTAGGAGGAAAACCGCCACCTAGACTTGAGCGCAAATTTTAATGTCATATTCGTAATCTACTCCCTAATACCTTTCATTTGAGTCGCATATAGCCATGGTCGGCTAATATGCCCATTTGGAGGTATTTGGGGGTGGGCGACCACCCATTACTTGAACCTAATGTTTCATGCCTTATTTGCAATCTACTCCCGAATACCTTTCATTTGAGCCCCATATTGAAATGAACGTCCAATATGTCTGTGTGGGGGAGTTGTGGGGTTGGGGCGGACCGATGGGTACTTAGTCGCAAATTTTAATACCACATTCGTATTCTACTCTTCAAGAGATTTCATTTGATACCTATATTGTCCCGATCGATCCACTTTTGATTTTGGGTTATATTTTGGGCATAAGGGGGAGAGTCCGTCCCCCTTCCGATACCGAAAAATTATATGAACAATGTTTCCTTCCAGACCAATCAACTCCATAGGCGAAAATTTCGAAAAAAATCAGTTCTGCAGTTTTTCAGTCTATACGGAACAAACAAACCGAGTCTCATATATCTGTGATTGGCTAATGTGCACATTTTGGAAGTTTTTTTGTAGGGTGGGGTGAGCCCCTATACTTCGACATGAATTTGTACGCCAGATTCGTTATCTACTCCTGCATACTTTTCATTTGATACCCATATCACTCCACTTTATGGGTGCTGTTTTTGGGGTAACGGTGGAGGGTCGCCCCCTTCCGATATCAAAAAATTTTAAAGCCTATTCCTACCTCCTGACCATATTCGTAATCTACAGCCGAATACCTTTCATTTGAGTCCCATATTGTCATGATCGTCAAATAAACCTATTTTCAGGGGTTTGGGGCGGCACCCAGGTACTTGGACACAACTTCTATTACGAAATTTGTACTCTCCTTTTGAATACCTTTCATTTAAATCCCATACTGTCCCGATCGGTCTACTATTATTTTTGGGTAGTACTTTTGGGGTAGGGGGATTGTCCGCTCCCCTCCCGATATGAAAAAATTATATAGCCTTTGTTTCCTTCCAGACCAACCTACACAATCTGAGAAAATTTCAAGGTTTTTTTTTTACATTTGGAAAGGGCAAGCAAGGCAACTCTTGCCCTGTACACCTCCAAGAGAGTCATTGGCAAAAGTTGGGGGTTTAGGCCGCGTGTCATGCATTGGGTATATACTGCTGTTTTTAGACCTATAATGCTATATGGTGTTGTGCTCTGGTGGACGGCGCTCCAAAAGTCCACCTACTGCTCAATACTTAACCGGATCCAAAGGATGGCTTGTTTGTGCATCACAGCCGCACTGAGGACGACACCATCTGATGCACTGAACCAGGTACGAAGGACAACGAATGATAGATGGTCTCAAAAGGTGGCTGCGAGCATTCCAAAATTATGTGGCCTAATCTAGACTTGAGGAGGTCAACTGATTTGCTGTCATTCGCTAGAACAGAGGTTTCAGTCATTGTGTCCGTCATGACAGGTCATTGTCTAATCGGAAAACATGCTGACAGACTGAAAGTTGCCAGCAACGACTTTTGCAGAAGCTGTGAGGACATCGAAGAAGAAGAGACTATAGAACACCTTCTGTGTGTTTGTCCTTGACAAGCAGTCAGAAAGAGTTTCACTTTAGGTTCTCATTTCTTTGAGAACCTGTCTGATTTAGCGGATGTGAACATATGCAAGTTATTGGGATGGTCAACGGTAGGAACTAGAAGGCATCTTCCTTCTTCTGTTCATGTGATATTGCAATGGGCGAAAACGTCTAAGTGAGACTGCCGCTTAAACCTTACCTATCTTGTAAAGCGTTCTTGATGGTTCAACGGTAGGAACTAGAATGCATCTTCCTTCTGTTCCTGTAGCAGCACAAGTGAGTCTGATGGCAGACTGCCACTTAAACCTTACCTATCTTATATTTCCAAAAATTCGGCCAGATGGCCCAGCAGTCCCGCAACCATTCGCCGTGTTCCATCTTGCCACCGAAACCGCTCTGGCCATGCCAGTAGCTCGACAAATGGCATGGCAGGCAAGACCGGCGACTGATTCGCCCGGTGCAGAGGAGCCTCTTTGGGTGAACGCCCGTTTCCTCATTTTTAGGAATCCCCTCATGTGCTGGAGACCATGTAAGCTTCGCATCGTGGACATGGAGCCTATCCAGGGATTACAAACAAACCGCCACACATCTCGAACTCAACTTTCTCAACCAAAAGCCTTGAGCGCCACCAAAGTGAATAAACCCACAAATATCCTGAGTTTTGAGGGCGGTAAATCCCTTACCAGAATTTTCTTGCGACTACTGTAATGGCACAGACCTCTGTCTGAAAGGCCGTACTCTCATCCGGCGGTCTTTGAAACATGCCGAATTGACTGAGGTTATCTGTGACCCTCCTCAGTCAATCCTCCGCATCCATAATATACAGAATTAAACTGTACCCGTAACTTTTGGCGCATTCTGAGGAGTGACTGGGGTCTGAGCAGGCGTGCTGCACGGACTATATATGCGGGTCTATTTGTTGCCTGTACAACTTATGGTGCGCCTGTAAGGTATCGGGCATTCATGACTGACAGTGACAATGGATAGGTTACTTACCCTTACGTTCGTAGTGGACAGACCCGATTTTGGCTTTGGCCTGAGGCTTGGGTTTTTACTGATAGGACATGGCTCCCTCAATGCATTTTTGCATACGACGGTCCTGGCGTCGACTGCAAGTTGTTCTGCCTGCGGGGGTGTGGTTGAGGACGTGGTGCACTTATTGACTGAGGGCCCGTACAATGGCTTTGGCTGTTTTCCTTTCAGGTGACCAGTCCGGAACCGTTTGGGGTTCAACGAGGTCTCACCGGAGTCCTTAATCTGATACCATGGGAGTCGAGAGCCCCTAGAATTTCGATCACAGCCCGACTATGGTGAGGCCCCAGTGGGGAGTAACATGGTGGCTGTGGTTTGGACCCAAATCGCGGGCTCGTTGTGGAGTTGCATTGCAATCGGGTGCCGTGACCCATAGATCGGAAGGAGTTTTAGATAGTGCCCCGCCCCTAACCAAGGGGGAGAACACGTCCAAACAATGTGAGCTCGAATTGGTACCCATGCATAGCCTAGGCTATGTGTGGGGGCGTGGGCGCATTGTATTCACCCGGGGCTAAGAGCCTTGCAGGATTAGGCCAATACGGCAGGTGCCTGCATTAAAAACCATTAGGACTTGCACCCATGACTCCCCCACGGGGGACCATTTTCCACCTCACCAAGGAAAATTAATGCTACATATGTATCGTCTTGTTTTGCGATTTTCTTACCAACGTTGTGCAAAAAGCTGTGTAACCGTAGTGTATGTGGATTTTGATGGGTTTGGTAGGGAGGAAGGAAATAAGGAAGAATGGAAGCAACGAAGTGGATTTGGTGATGACGGGTGAAGCGATGGGAAGACGGATGGATGAGCAGTTAGTAGGCTGCATCGTAAAGGTCGGTGAGCTGAAGGCGGCTGGACCATGAAGTTTCGGAGGTGGTGTGGTGATGCACGGGTGAAGACATATAACGATGGATGGATTTGTAGTTGGTAGGCTGCATCGACAAGGAGGGTGAACTGAAGACGGCTGGACCATGAAGTTTTGGAGCTGGTCGAGTGGGGTGTATGTAAAATTCTGATATTTTAAAAATTTTAACACGGTGTCGCTGTTATTCCACGCGACTAACATGCTGTACACAGTGTATGTGCATGTTTCGGTGGCACTCCTGTTTTGGCTCAGACTTGTGCTGAGTAATTTTTAGTTAGGCCACCTAATCTCTGCATCATCCCATTGGGTGACCTGTCCGGAACGGTCTGCAGTTCAACTGATAGCAGTTGGACTACGTGGTCGAATCAAAATCCTTAATATGGTACCACGTGAGTCAGGAGCCCCTGGAACTTCGCTTCAAGCCTGACTATTGGTGAGGTCCCAGTTGGAAACAACGCGGTGGCTGTGGTTAAACACCTAAAATCGCAGGAAGGGCATTTCGATGCTCCGTGTGGATTTGCATGTACTCAATCGGGTGCCGTGACTTATAAAACGGAAAGGGTTTGGATAATGCTCTGCTCCTAACCAAGGGGGAGGATACGTTCAGACAACGTGAACTCGAATTGGTACTCATGCTTCATGCGTTGGTAGACGCATCGTTTTCATCCGGGGTTAAGAGCTCTGCAAGATTAAGCCATCGTGGCAGGTGTCTGCATAAAACACCATTTGGACATGTATCAGTGACTGCCCTCTTTCAGCATGCCGAGCTCCCTCTGCCTATGCGAGACCTCGGCGGCACACTTCCGAATACAGGGATTTTTTCAGGGACGCTACTAAAGTTAATCGATAGGGACAGCAAAAAACGCTCTTTTAAGATTTCTCTTTAGTAGGGTTTGTCATTTCATGATGGAGAGATATACGAGCCCACAACGAGTCGAAATTATTAAAACTTACTACCGAAATTCGTAGTCAGTGGTCTCATCGTTTTTATCGAATAATCATCTTTAGCGAAGAGGCTCATTTCTGGCTGAATGGCTTGGTCAATAAGAAAAATATGCGTCATTAGTCTGACAGCAATTCACACGTACTCCATGAGCCATCATTGCACACCGAATAATTTACGGTTTGGTGCGGTTTATGGGCCGGCGGTGTCATTGGGCCGTACTTCTCTTGCCGTAATGATCAAGGCCGGCACGTTAATGTGAATGGAAATCGCTACCGTTCAATGATAACAGAGTAGTTTTGACCCTATTTAAATGTTGATGGACTTGGAGGACATGTGGTTTCAATAGGACGGCGCCACAAGTCACACAGCGAATGTCACAATCAATTTATTGGAAATTACGTTCGGAGAAAGTGTTATCTCACGAAATGGGCATGTCGATTGGCCGCCTCGTTGGTGCGATTTGACGTCATTAGACTATTTTCTGTAGGGCTACATCGAATTTGTGCCGACAAGCCAGCGGTGATAGATGAACTTTGTACTAATAACGCATGTGAAATTGCAGCATTAACGGACGAATTGTGTTTGAAAACTGTCAAAAATTGGGATCAGCGTCTAGAATTTTGCAAGTATACTCATGTTGGCCATGCAAAAGTAATCGAGTTCCATACATAATGGCATTGAACGCACTTTCAGAGAAATAAAGAATTTCATTGATATCCACAAGCGTTTTTGTTTTATTTTAACAAAAATTTTTAAGCGCTCTAGTTGAATAACCCTATATAAGACCCAATAGGCTGAATATCCACCATCGCTTTCAGACCTGCTGCGGTGTGTATCTCAGTGTCCCCTGTGACCCCGACGAAGGCCAGTCTCTGGACTTTCTCGAATTTCTTCGTACGAGTTCTCTTTCCTCGGCCCTCCATTACACCAATGCTCCATAGGTCAGTGATGGTCTCACAATGGCCGTAAATCATCTTGGGGGTTACCACCACTTTCTACTCAACATCCTTCTGCAGGAAGAAAAAGCGTACAATGGCTCATGGCCCTTTCTCTAGGGTCTCCTCTTCCAGTACAGATTCGAATCGAGAACTATGACAAGGTACTTCGCCTCCCTCGACAGCTGCAAAGTGATTCCATCCAAGGTAGTCTGAACTCGGGTATCTTGTATCTGTGCGTTAAGATCATCAGCTTCGTTCGCCTTGGGTTGGTTCGCATCCCATATCTGCTAGCCCATCGCATAAATCTCCTTAGTGACTTTACTTTGATCTCGCTGATCGTCGTATCTGTGCGTTAAGAGCATCAGCTTCGTTTGCCTTGAGTTGGTCCGCGTCCAATATCTGCTAGCCCATCGCGTAACTCTCCTTAGTGGCTCTACTTTGATCTCGCTGATCGTCGACAGAAACTTGCCTCGGACTAGCAACAGGATGTCGTCCGCATAAGCGATTATTTTCGTTTCTTTTCCGCCAAGATCCTACAGGATTTCATTTATCCTGAAGTTTTAATAGAATCGGCGAGAACACCCCTCTCTGGGATGTTTCTCTTGTCACCCGCCTTTTGACCACCCTTTCTTTTAGTTTCGCATTAATAATCCTGCCATAAAGCATTTTATTAGTCCACTGGAAGATTATAGGGTGAATTCCCGTGCAGTTCAGTGCGGCGCCTATCGATCCTATCTCCAGGTTATTGAAGGCCCCCTCAGTATCCAAGAAGGCCGCCATAGTATACTCCTCCTATAGGAGGGACCTCTCGACTTCCCGTACCATTCAATGAAGGGTCATGCACATCGACCTGAAGTTCTCCGGCATCATTCCGCCTCTTACCTTCAGGTCAATCATTTTTTTCAGTGTTTCGGATAAAAAAGATGGCAGGCTAATGGGCCTATAATCCTACGGTGGTTGATTTTTCCTCCCTTGAGGATAAAGTCCATCTTCATCTCCCTTCATGCCCTTGGCATGAAAGACCATGTCAGGCTTGCCCGGAAAATTCGTTCTAGCTTGGACACCTTCAGGTGTCTCCAAGGGACACCGTTATTTCTCTCATACACAGGTTAAGTTTTCGATTGCTCCAAATCGGACCATATTTAAATTCATCTGCCATATAGACGGATCTGTCGATTCAGGGCCTTAAGTCCATAACAGGCGCATTTATTGCCCGATTTCGGTGAAACGTAGAACAATGTGTTTTATTAGTCTCGAGGAAAATTGAACCGAATTTGGTCCAGATCGGAATATATTTCGATATACATGGATATAGATTTAGGGTCTTAAGCCCATTAGAGGCGCATTTATTACCTGATATCGTTGAAATTTGGATCAGTGAGTTGCACAAGGCCACCCGGTATCCGAGCCGTGTAAGGTCTACTTTGGACCATATTTAGATACAGCTGCCATATGGAGTGATCTGCCGATTTAGGGTCTTAAGACCCTATATCGGCAGATCGCGCATTTATTGTCTCATTTCGTTGAAATTTGCCATAGTGAGTTGGACTATGGTCTCCGATATCCGCACCGGACTATATTTACATATAGCTGTCATATAGAGCGGTCTGCTGATGGGGTTATAAATGCGTCCATAACAGCAACTTCCCTTTCCTAACTTTAAATAAAAATTTTTTAAAATATTTAACCTGGTTCTCATCCACCTCCCATTTTTTCGTTTCGTTACAGATGTCAATGCAAAATCTAACCAATGCCAGTAATTCCGGTTATACGAGTATTAGCTCTGAAGAAACCGATTCTCTCCTAGTTTCGAATACAAACAAATGCAAGTCTTCGGTCTTGAGACAAATCAAAATGAATTCAGCCAATGGACCAACAACGAATAACATGACTTCCACAGCATCAACACAGAAGCCTACATTGATGCGGCAGGATCGCACTTCCACATATCTGACGAGCCCACAGTTGTCGCAACAAACACGCCATGGTTCCGACGAGAGTGATCGCGATGGCAGCGGCGGCGGTGGTGGCGGTGGCAGTGGCGGCAATGTTGTCAGCGGTAGAATTGTATCGGACGAAGATGTCGAACAGGGTCTGCGCCCAGCCACAGTGCCTGACATTGAAGTGTACCAAGAGGACCAAGATTATACCAGCCAACAGCATCATCCGAATCATCACCAGACGCAGCAACAATTGTCATCGTCTGCCCCCACCACATCCATGCAAACATCAATGTCACAACAACAACAACAACAGCAGCAGCAGCAGCATCATTCACAACAGCCGCATAAGCTGCAGCATCAGCAACAACCGACCATATCAATAACGAATTTAAACAACTCGTATCAAGACACCGCCACCACCAACTTGGGAACATCCTCATATCAGAATCTCTCCTCCAATCCATTGTCTCCGAGTGCCCAAAATCGTTGCCGGGCCTGCAGAAACTGCAGTCGGCGTGCCTCAACCACACCCATATCGACCACAGGTCAAATGGATCGTTCAACTTCACGTGATAGCGTCAAAAGTGCCTTTCAACAAGGAAATCTGGGTGGTTCCCTGGTCGTCTATGGCGGCTCCAACAATGCCCTGCCCCACAATGTGCCCCCCGTGCTGGTCACCTCATCGCCCACAAATGGTTCGCGCATCATACGCCAAAGCTCCCAGCCCGAGTCGAGCAGCAGTGCTGTATGTTGTGGAGCCCACAGCACCTGTGGCCATTCGCACACCGTACCCAATGTCTCTCTGAAACAGTTGCGCTCCACAGATACAGATGGAATAGCCGGTATAGCTGCCGATTCGCTACGAATCAATGGGGGCATGAGACCCTTCAAGCAGGTGAGTGCTGGAACTTCTTTTGATTGCGTTCTCTATGATGTTCTCGTTTCTATAAGCCCAACGACCTTGACTCATTGTTTAACCATTTTATCTGTGATCTGTTTGAAATCAAAACGAACAACGAAAACAAATCATTACCAATCGATTAGGGGTCATTAGAGTGACCCGGAACTCTTAACTATTCTCCATGTGCGCTCATCAGTTCCCGCTAATGCATCCATAACCCCATATAACAGTTAATTGGCTCAGCCTTTTTGTGAACTGTCCTAGCCTTTAGTTAGAGCATAGGCTGTTTTTTTTATTTCTCCCCAAACCTTTCCAAAACCCACAACTCTTACCCATTGAATATAATTTTAATATGCCTTCACACATGTAAAGGAAAACTGTTGACCAGTGTCAGCCTTGTATTCATATATGGCGTCTAATGTAAACTTTTTACCCATACCACGCAACAACCAATAATTGTTAATGAGCTTTGCTCAGGATATCGATGTAATTATGCCTTATAGACCAACTTTTTTATTTTCCATATCTCAACTTCGTCGTTAAGTTGTTTGAAATTTAGCAGTTTTTACCATATAACTGTCATTTTTCATAGATCGTTGACATGGCAGCGAAATATCCACCAAAGTTTTAATTTTATTTGAATTTATAAATTTTTTAGAGGCAAAACTTTTAGTTTTAGTTTCTGCTTTGAATGACGTTTACCCTCGTACAAATAACGGTAAGAGAATAGCAAAGTGTAGGAGTGACAATGTCATCGCCATCGAAAGCTTTAGGTTAGGTTGGCAAGGGATGATAGTGAAACCGCAGTGTCTTGCTTACCCTTCATTATAGGTTAGGTTGGATTGAAGGCAGATGCCAACCGCTTCACTCGGAATACTCTGGTCCATTGTGTTCGTCCTAGAAAAAAGGGGAGCAGGCATTAGAAAAGTATGAATAGATCTAAGAACCAGCATAGAAAGATGTCTCACCTACTAGAAGGTCGTCCCGTCAGCCGTCACTACAACCTTGCAGAATTCCATAATGGTCTTTCGGGTCTTTCGAGTCTTCTTCTTCACTTTAGTGAAGAGAAGAGGTGTCCTCCCATAACCCCACGCCTTCTTCCCGTCAAAGCGGGGCTCTGGCAAATCTTATCCTCACCGAACTTGTAGTAATCCTCATCTTCCCGAGCCCATCGCCATTTCTTTACTTTAGTGAAGAGAAGAGGTGTCCACCCATAACCCTACGCCTTCTCACCTTCATTGCGGGGCAATGGCAAATCTTATCCTCATCGACCCTATAGAAATCCTCATCTTCCCGATCCCATCGCCATTTCAATTCAAGGTTTCGCCTCTCCCAGCAACTCAAGAAGAACCGACGTCCTCGTTCAGAAGAATCTCGGCCACAGGGCCTTAGCAGTCCTGCAGCCTACAACGCCAGCTCATGCACATTCAACGAGTCAGCACATTCGTCACCCTTCATCCCAAACAGCCAACCCAAATGAGGGTTAGTCGTTAGGTATCATAGTCGCACTCTCAAATACCATCCGCTAACCAAACTTGGCCAGCTCATCAGACGATTCGTTATTCGCCACCCTTTGATGGCCCGAAACCCAGCACAATCTGACAGCAGCCCCTAAACGTCCGACCAGCTCCTTGCATCTCCCGATAACCCCCGATTTCACTTGACCTGCAGCCGGGTTCTTCAGCGCAGCCTGACTCGTTCCGGAGAACCTCGGTCACAGAACCTGAACAGCCCTGCCGCCTACAATGCCAGCCTACGCCGAGTAAGCACATTTGTCATAGTAGGCACCCTTCATCCCAAACAGCCAACCCAAAGGAGGGTTAATTATCAGAGGCGCAGCGCCAGAGTCCATCCGCGAACCAAACCTGTCCAGCTTGTCAGCCGCTTTGTTATCCGCCACCCCTTGATGGCCCGGAACCCAGCACAATGTGACAGCAGCCCCTAAACGTCCAACAAGCTGCTTGCATCTCCCGATAAGCCTCGATTTCACGTGACCTGCAGCCGGGTTCTTGTGCGCAGCCTGACTCGTTCCGAAGAACCTCAGCCACAGGGCCTTAGCAGCCCTGCCGCCTACAATGCCGGCCCATGCACATTCGCCATAGTAGGTACCCTTCATCCCAAACAGCCAACCCAAAGGTGGGTTCAATATCGGAGACGCAGTGCCAGAGTCCATCTGCGAACCAAACCTGGCCAGCTCATCAGATGCTTCGTAATTCGCCACACTTGGATGGACCGGAACCCAAAACAATGTGACAGCAACCTCTAAACGTCCGACAAACTCCTTGCATCTCCAGATAAGCCTCGATTTCACGTGATCTACAGCCGGGTTCTTCAGCGCAGCCTGACTCGTTCCGAAGAACCTCAGCCACAGGGCCTTAGCAGCCCTGCCGCCTACAATGCCGGCCTACGCCGAGTAAGCATATTTGTCATAGTAGGTACCCTTCATCCCAAACAGCCAAAGCAAAGGAGGGGTTCATTATCAGAGGCGCAGTGCCAGAGTCCATTCGCGAATCAAACCTAGCGAGCTTGTCAGCCGCTTCGATATCCTCCACCCCTTGATGGCCCGGAACCCAAAACAATGTGACAGCAGCCCCTAAACGTCCGACAAGCTCCTTGCATCTCCCTATGAGCCTCGATTTCACGTGATCTGCAGCCGGGTTCTTCAGCGCAGTCTGACTCGGTCCGGATAACATCAGCCCTGCAGCCTAAAACGCCAGCCCTTGCTAAGTCAGCACATTCGTCATAGTAGGTACCCTCCATCCCATCCGCGAATCAAACCTGTCCAGCTCGTCAGCCGCTTCATTATTCGCCACCCCATGATGGCCCGGAAGGACAAGCACCAAGCACAATTTGATAGCAGCTCCTAAACGCCCGACAAGCTCCTTGAATCCCAAAGCAGAGTCCATCCGCGAACCAAACCTGTCCAGCTTGTCAGCCGCTTCGTTATTCGCCACCCTTGAACGTCCGGAACCCAAAACAATGTGACATCAGCCCCTAAACGTCCGACAAGCTCGTCACATTTCCCGACAAACCTCGTTTTCACGTGATCCACAGCCGGGGACTTCAGAGCAGCCTGTCTGTCCATATAAATTGTGACTGTCTGAGAGGGCTGCCGCTCCAGACTCAGGAACACCTCCAAGGGCCTTTGCAAATATAAAATTTGCCCATGAACATTCCATTAAGGAATAGGGCAAACTTCTCACTTATCAAAGAGTGCTGTCCGATTCAAGATTTAAGCTCAGTGATAAAGGGGCTCCTTATTATAGCCGATACCGAACGGTGTGCTGCAGTGCATCACCTATTCGTGGAGAACTTTAAACATGGCTGCCATACCATTTTTTCAAATGGCATGGCTCCAAACAAATGTTGCCAGCATTAGGAGGGGATAACCACCACTGAAAATATTTTCTGATGATCTCGTTAGGATTCCAACCCAGGCGTTCAGCGTCATAGTTGGAAATGCTCAGCAACCTCAGCACCAAGGTGGCTTCCTGTGGATCGCGAAAACCTCTGCCTAAAAGCAGGGCTGCGGAGTCGACCGGAGTTGAGTTTTTGAGGCCGAAGTCAGAGTTGGACTATTGAGCCGGAGTCGGAGTTTGGTTCGGAGTTGAGCACGTTACCCCGACTTCGAACCGCTCTCCGACTCCGGCTTAATACTCCGACTAAGACTCCAACCCGGGGTCTGAGTCGAGGACTAGACTCCGCTGCCCTGCCAGAAAAATACTGCACCCATCCAGAGTACAATGTGACTCCCTAATTCCGAGGAATTCATCGAGAACCCTTACTCTTGTGACCCCATCCAGCTTGGACCCATTCGTGTAGACAGAGGGAGCCAAGAATGGCGGGACGCCCCCAGACCAATGCTTCCTTCCTGGAAAGACAACTTCTAGATCGCCATCGAAGAAATTTCCGCCCGCTACACAGTTCGTCGCCGAGAACCCCTACTCTTGTGCCCCCATCCAGCTTGGACCCATCCGTGTAGACAGAGGGAGCCGAGAATGGCGGGACGCCCCCAGACTAATGCTCCTTTCCCGGAAGACAACTTCTAGATCGCCATTGAAGAAATTTCCGCCCGCAACACAGTTCGTCGCCCCGCCAATGTCTCGTAGTCTTCTCAAGGAAGTCCGCTAGGCCTTCCGCCGAATAAACGAATACCCGAAATCCAAAAAGCGTCATGTACCTGACTCCTGCAGTCTTTCACGACGCAAACTCCATGTGCAAATGCAAAGGTTTCAGACCAAATTTCGCACTCAGGACTGCTCTCGGAGCACTCCTCCTAGCCCCCTATATTTTTACCGCCGCAATACTCTGTATCTCCTGCAACATGAGTAAAGACACACTTTTTGGAGAGACCAGTGCTACACCAGGCACCCATAGGTGAGGATCAACAGAACCACAGTAGTGTATATCCAGTGGACCGGCCCTAGTCCAGATCCCCTACTCCTACCCACCAAGTTGCAATAAGAGTAGAGCACATTCAGCCCCGGATCGTCTCCCTTCTCAATGTTTCTTCTCCAGTTCAATTTCAGGTTAAGAATAACGCCCAGGTATTTAGCGTCCTAAGATAGCGGCAGTTCCACTCCATCAAAGACCGGTTCCCCAAACTTCACAACTTTTCATTCTTGCGAATAACACAAGCTGTGTTTTCCTGGGGTTTATTCTAAGCCCATTGGCTCTTGCCCATCCCGACTGCTTCCTCAGATATCCGCGATAGTAGAGCATCTGCAACTCTTCCTCATCCCCACAGACCCTGCAAAAATCCAAATCTTCCCGAGCACATCGCCATGTCAGGGAACTGACATGGCAGTGGCCGATCAGGAGAACCTTGCCACGCCGAGTCAGCACATTCGTCATTGTAGGAATCATCCATTACCAACAGCCAACGCAACAACACCACCGTCGTCGCACTTTCAGAGTTCTTCCGGGACTCTAACCTGGCCAGCTCATCAGCCGTTTCGTTACCCGCCACCCCTTGATGGCCCGTAACCCAGCACGTTTTGAGAGCAGCCCTCAAACGTCCGAGACGCTCATTGTATTTCCCAACAAGCCTCGACCTCACTTGACTCACAGCCAAGGACTTCAGAGCCGCCTGAAATTCTAAGAGGGCCGCCGCCCCTGACTCAGGATCAAATCCAGGGCCCTGAGAATCGGGATAACTTCTGCAGGAAGTGACTCCCCAATTCCTAGGAATTCAACGAAAACCCTTTGAACCCATCCGTGTAGACAGAGGGACCCGGGAAAGGCGGGACGCCCCCAGACCAAAGCACCCTCTCCGGGAAAATCACCATCAGGTCGCTTTCGAGGATAAATCCATCAACAACACTGCGACGCCAAAGCCATGTAGTCGTCCCACGCCAGCGGCAACAGAACAAACGATTGCCCGAAATCCAAAGAGCGTCATGTGCAGGACTTCACCGTTTCCAAAGGTTTCAGATCAAGTATCGCATTCAGCGCTGCTCTCGGTGTACAGCTCGTCTCCCTCAATGTCAGCACCGTCGAAATACCCGTACCTTCTCCGTCATACTCCAATGACAAACCCTCTTGAGAGCCTGGTACCACCTGCCACCACCCGGCATCCAAAGGGGAGAAGCGGCCGAACCACAGCCAGTGGACCTTACTCGACCTAAGATCCAAACTCCTGCTCACCGAGTTGCAACATGAGTAGAGCGCATTCAGCCCCGGTTTGACTCTCTCCACAAAGTTCCTGCTTCGCTTAAATTTCTGGTCAAGAATAACCTGTACTCACCATATCTCCTGCTTCTAGCGAACTGGATCAGCTCTGTAACTGGGGCTTATGCCAAGCCCATTAGCTCTCGCCCATCTAGACAGCTTCCTCATTGCGCCCTGAAGGATATTCATGACAGTAAAGTGAAAGCGACTGTTTTTTTTTACTATTTCATCCTCGAAGGACCTGAGAATCCTATTGATAACCAAGAGCCACAAGATGGGGGATAAACCTCGCCGCTGCATCGTCTTTCCGGTCACAATCTTCCTCATCGAACCCTCAGCCACTGATGCATTGAAAATTCTGTTTTGAGCATAACAAAAAAAAAAAAAATTGAAAAAATTTGTCAACGCCGACTATATGAAAAATCCGCAATTACTTTTTGGGCAACCCAATATTTCACCATAAAAAGGGGGCTGCCATATCAACCAGAGAATGACAAATCCACCCCAACTCCACGTTATAAAAAGCCTCTTCTATGTCTAAAAAGGCCGCCAAAGTGAAGTCGCCTGTCCCCAAATTCCCACTTTGCAGAGGGCATTATCATCTGATCGACCCTTGGTGTAAGCATGCTGGAAGCCCCTTACCAACAATAGGTAAAGAAGATCCCTGATGTACGCATCCAACAATTCAGGTGTCTTTAAGACAAAAGACGACAGTCTGATCGGTCTAAAGTTCTTGAGCCGGGTGTGGCCCGGTTTCCCTGCCTTTGGAATAAAAACGATTCTAACCTCCCGTTACGCAATCGGTACAAAGCCAAGGAAAACGCAAGCCCTTAAAATCTTCTGCAGTAGCCTCAAGGCATAAAGCCCCGCCCTCGGCAGCTTGGCTGGCGATTCCCCTTACGGTCCGGTGGATTTGTAAAATTAAAACGGATTCATCGCTCGTAATATACTCCCTTTGGTTTTCATCCGCTCAACAACCGTCAGTGCTTCCGCCTTGGATGCGAGAGACATCCATAATGACGGAATTCACCGGTCCACTGGCCACATCCGAGCAGTCCGGAAAGTGGGTTGTGACTACAGTTTCGGAACTAGACTCCGTCCAAGTTCTGTCATCTCTCAGGACTCTCCCGAGGGTCTTCGGGTCCTTAGGTAACACTCTCCGAAACCTGGAGGACTTGTTCACCCCCTCCAACCCAAAAAATATATAAATTCGAATTGGCCCCTATACCAGTCTGCATCGCTTCGGGAATTTCGCAAGGATGCCGAAAGTATACCGATGACAGACCACTGATTTTTCCACTTCAGTTGTTCATTAGTATGGTGCCTTCTTCTTTTTGCTTGCCGACTATTCCCATCAGCAATATGTCTTTAGCGGCATTTGCCAAAGTTTCTTGGACCCTTGTTCATATTGTCCGCCTAAGTACTCTTGGCTACTGCATTCGGTGTTGCCTGTGCAGCAAATCTCCGAATTAATGGAGTCTCTCTCTCTCTCCTTATTGGTGAGAATTTTAAAGCCATTTACACCAAGCCTTTCAATAAACCTATCCAACACTTATTTCTTTACCAAAATAGGTCGATAGCCCAGGCAAACTATAGGTCTGCGATGTTGAGATATGGTAATTTTTGTCCTCAAAACTCAAACCAGGTGTCTTCGTCAAAAAGACCACTTCCCCATACCCAGAGCAGTCGCCTATTGGCTAGTTGAGATAAGTGCATCCGCTCGACCAGTCGAGTTTTCAGTATCAGAAAACATGCTACGGCATGATACCACAACCGCAACTGTTGGGTCATTTGAGTCCTTTCTAAGCCTACTCCCAGGTCTAGATCTGCCGCTTCACTGGAAACAGACCCAGACCATTAAGGGTTTGGAAAATTTCTCTTAAATAACTACCTACTGCAAAGTTCCGATATATTCTTGCGGAGAGAAAGGACAAGACGTCTAATTCACTCAACGATTCAAAGTTTACTAAAAAATCGTCCTTTTTCCACTATTTCACTTTTCCGACTGACCATATGGGCCTAATCATACCTGACCTAAGAACGATCAGTTCATCATCCATGGCCTAACAACAATCAGTAAATCATCCTTCTTCGCTGGTGTAATGAGGTGTACATTGGAGGTCATTTAAGATTCGATTTAGCTCGACGTCTTTCGTCAATTTGGCTCAGATCGGTCCAGATTTGGATATAGCTGTCATATAGACCGATCCTCCGATTTAGGGTCTTAGGCCCATAAAAGCTACATTTATTACCCGATTTTGCTGAAATTTGGGACAGTCAGTTGTGTCAGGATCTTCGACGTCTTTCTTCAGTTTGGCCCGGATCGGTCCAGGTTTGAATATAGCTGCCATATAGACCGATCCGATTTAGGGTCTTAGGCCCACAAAAGCCACATTTCTTATCCGAATTTGATGAAATTCGGGACAGTGAATTGTGTTAGGCCCATCGACATCTTTCTTCAATTTGGCCCAGATCGGTTCAGATTTGGATATAGCTGCCATATAGACCGATCTTCCGATTTAGGGTCTTAGGCCCATAAAAGCTACATTTATTATCCGATTTTGGTGAAGTTTGTGACAGTGAATTGTGTTAGGCCTTTTGACATCTTTCTTCAATTTGGCCCAGATCGGTTCAGATTTGGATATAGCTGCCATATAGACCGATCTTCCGATTTAGGGTCTTAGGCCCACAAAAGCCACATTTATTAAACAAATTTGATGAAATTCGGGACAATGGATTGTGTTAGGCCCATCGACATCCTTCATCAATTTGGCCCAGATCGGTTCAGATTTGGATATAGCTGCCATATAGACCGATCCTCCGATTTAGGGTCTTAGGCCCATAAAAGCTACATTTATTATCCGATTTTGGTGAAGTTTGTGACAGTGAATTGTGTTAGGCCTTTTGACATCTTTCTTCAATTTGGCCCAGATCGGTTCAGATTTGGATATAGCTGCCATATAGACCGATTTCTTGATTTAAGGTTTTGGGTCCATAAAAAGCTCATTTATTGTCCGATGTCGCTGAAATTTGGGACAGTGTGTTAAGTTAAGCCCCATGATATACTTCTGCAATATTGCACAGATCGGTCCAGATTTGGATATAGCTCCCATACAGACCGATATCTAGGTTTAGATTTTGGGGCCATAAAAGATTCATTTGTTGTCCGATGTCGCCGAAATTTGGAACAGTGTGTTAAATTAAGCCCCTTGACATACTTCTGCAATATCGTACAGATTAGTCCAGATTTGGATATATAGCTGCCATATAGACCGATCTCTCTATTTAAGGTTTTGGGCCCATAAAAGGCCCATTTATTGTTCGATTTCACCGAAATTTGGGACAGTGCTTTGTGTTAGACTTTTCGACATTTTTATGCAACTTGGCCCAAATCGGTTCAGATTTGGATGTAGCTGCCATATAGGCCGATTCTCCGATTAAGGGTCTTAGGCCCATAAAAGCCACATTTATTATCCGATTTTGCTGAAATTTGGGACAGTGGGTTGTGTTAGGTCCATCGATGTCCTCCATCAATTTGGCCCAGATCGGTCCAGATTTGGATATAGCTGCCATATAGACCGATCTCTTGATTTAAGGTTTTGGGTCCATAAAAAGCTCATTTATTGTCCCCGAAATTTGGGACAGTCAGTTGTGTCAGGATCTTCGACGTCTTTCTTCGGTTTGGCCCGGATCGGTCCAGATTTGAATATAGCTGCCATATAGACCGATCTCTCTATTTAAGGTTTTGGAATTATTTGTCCGATTTCGCCGAAATTTAGGACAATGCTTTGTGTTAGGCTTTTCGACATTTTTATGCAGCTTGGCCCAAATCGGTCCAGATTTGGATATAGCTGCCATATAGACCGATATCTCGATTTAAAGTCTTGGCCCCATTAAAGGCGCATTTATAATCCGATTTCACTGAAATTTGGCACAGTGACTTATGTTAGGCTTTTCGACATCCATATCGTATATGGTTCAGTTCGGTTTATTTTTAGATTTAGCTACTAAAAAGACCAATATTTTGTTATACACAATTGAACAGTGACTTGTACTTATTAGTATTTGGTCCAAATCGGAACATATTTCGATATAACTGCTATGGGACATAAGGTATGCAATTTTCATCGAATTTTGATAATAGGTGGTTCACATATAAATTTACATATAATTTACATCCGAGGTGGTGGGTATCCAAAGTTCGGCCCGGCCGAACTTAACGCCTTTTGACTTGTTTTTGGAATTTTCAGGGGTATCTCTCCACGGACACCCCTATCGTGTAGTGACCATTTATTACTACCGCTAAAGTACTCAGAGGTCTCTTGTCGAAACTTAACTCCCGTTACGGACTTATGCCGCGACAAAGACACCTGATAATCCGACTGTTATGCATAGATTTAAGTTTAATTAACTTTGAGCTTGCCCTAAAACAATTATTGGTTGTTGCTGATGGTTAGTAAAATTTGCCAAAAACGCCTACATTTTTAAGCACATTGATCTACTGTTAAACTTTTCTTAGATTTTTTATTTTTTGTAAATAATTATATATCTAAGATTTCTAAAATGTCCATAAATTTTTGATCTTGTGTCCTATTTTGTTGAAATGAAAAAATTGGGCTGCCTGAAAAAAAATCCCCCTTGACCCTCTCTCTATCTCTAATGATTTTTTAACTTCAAACTTAAGCTTAAGCTATAACATTCTAACTGTTTGACACATTTTTACATAACAATACTTAAAATTTAACATATTTTCCCCCTTTAGGGTGTCCTACTAATGCCTCGTACATTGTCCGATAGCCGAAAACTGCGACTTAGAAGAGCTTTTACAGAGGCCACTCACGAATCACTGCAATGCTCGAAAATGGTATTTAATTTGATAACAAAATCTACCAATTAACAACCAACCCTTCAATCCTCTCAAAATTATGTTTTTGCCAATCAAAGAACCAAAAAGCTACCCCTACGTAATGCCTGCTAATAAAGCTCAAGCACACTGTATATTCCCTAAACCCCTAACAAATTGAAACCCCTGCCTTTCACACCTAACATCCAAAAAGTACAAAAAAACCAACCGTTTGTAGTTAGTCGTTTGCATATGCATTGTTGATTTGACACCCCCCCCCCCCCCCCCTCCAAAAAAACAATACGAAATAGAAAATAATTCAACTAACAGTTGTTGTTCTAAAATCATAAATGAAGCCTTCCACAGAATCTTCTTAAAAAATAAGAAATCTATGCATTTGAATGCTTCATTATAGGTTGATTCGAAACCAAACCAAAAAAAGTGATTTTTTTGCACTGTGTTCCTTTTTTTTATTCTTGTTGCTAACAATTTCTTTTAGTTTTTTGTTTTTTGAGATTTTTCATTTAGTTTGTTGATGACAAAATTTGATGCTTTTCATCCCTTTTTTGCCCCTTTATTTCCAAAGGCTTCTTCTGCCCAAACAGTCAAAATGGTTCTGAGCACAATTTTCACAAATGTTTGATTGGGAGGAATTTTTTCCCAATTCAGATTTCTCTCACCTGAGCATGCATGTTTAGTATGAGTTTTTTTTTTTTTTTTAACTAAAATAAAAATTTTTAAAATTTTAAAATTTTGGTTATAAGAGTGAGTTCTTTTTAATTTACAGAAGCTTATTTAAATATTTTGAAAAAAAAAAAAATACCGATAAAAAATCTATGGAATGGGAGAGCAAAATCCTTTCAATAGGACATGCCATGGTTATTGTTATCGTTTTGGAAAGTTGACACATAATACACGTTTAAATCATCAGTTAGAAAATTTCGATCTTGCATAAAAATCCAAACTATACTTGTACTATTGGGTTGCCCAAAAAGTAATTGCGGATTTTTCATATAGTCGGCGTTGACAAATTTTTTCACAGCTTGTGACTCTGTAATTGCATTCTTTCTTCTGTCAGTTATCAGCTGTTACTTTTAGCTTGCTTTAGAAAAAAGTGTAAAAAAAGTATATTTGATTAAAGTTCATTTTAAGTTTTATTAAAAATGCATTTACTTTCTTTTAAAAAATTCGCAACTACTTTTTGGGCAACCCAATAGCTGACCCGGGCCCGCTCCGCTGCGCCTTCCTTTACTTTATATGGAACAAAAATTCCCTTGGAATATTTATTTTCGACAATTAAAGAGCTTTTAGTGAAATACCATGCTACGACAATAGTATATCGCTTGACTAACAGTCTAACAGAACAGAATTTAACGTTAGAAGTGAAGTGTACTCCATTCCTAAAATACTTTATTTTAGCCCCATATTTCCATGATGTCTGATTTAGGCGTGTTTTTGGGGGTAAGGTGGTCCTCCAGGCACTTGGACCTGAAATAATATCAGCATCGTGCTCTTCTCTCAAATACCATTTTCTTAAACCCCATATTGCCATTGGTTTTGAGGAGAGTTTACAGGATGAGTCTTCCCCCAAACACATGACCCCAAAATAGGTTATCAAATTCGTTTTCTAATCTCAAATACCTTTCATTTGAACCACATATTGGCATGGTCGAAAATTTTTTCCCTTTGGGGGGTGTTTTGGGGAAGGGATGATGCCTTAAATACATGGTCCTACATTTGGATATCAAATTCGTATTCTACTCCCACATGTCTTTATTTGAGCCCCATATTGCGATGGTCCCTAAAAAGTTGCTGTTTGTGGGGTATTTTGGCAAAGGGGTAGACCCCCAGAAAATTGGTCCTGATAGTGGGTATCAATTCTTGCTCTACCCCCCAATACCTTTCATTTAAGCTGCACATTGACATGGTGGGTAAATATGCATTTTTAGGGGTGTTTTGGGGTTTGGGGTGGTCCCCCAAACACTAAGCCCTGACAATATATCAGCAACGTGCTCATATATCTCATATATCTATATATCATTTATTTGAACCCCATATTTTGGGAAAGGGGTAGACCCCCAGAAAATTGGTCCATAAAATGGGTACCAGTTCTTGCTCTACCCTCCAATACCTTTCATTTAAGCTCCACATTGATATGGTCGGTAAATATGCCCGATTTAGAGGTGTTTTTGGGGAGTGGGGTGGTCCCCCAAACACTAAGCCCTGACAATATATCAGCAACGTGCTCTATTCTCATATATCTATATATCATTTATTTGAACCCCATATTGCCATTGGCCTCAAAATTGGATATCAAATTCGTTTTCCAATCTCATTTAAACTCCTTATTGCAAAAGTCAGCAAATATTTCCGGTTTGGGATATTGGCCCTAAAAAATACTCTCTTCCACTCTCTTTAAGACCCAAATTGTCTTGGTGAGCAAATACGTCCTATTTGGGAGTTGTTATGGTGGTGAGATGTCCGCTAGACAGTTGACCCTAATGTTGATATCAGATACGTGGTCTACTCACAAATACCTTTAATTTGAGCCCCATATATCCATAGTCGGCAAACATGGCCGGCTTGGGGGTGTTTAGGGGGATGGGCGGCCACTCAGTGAGTTGGCCTTGAAAATATATATCAGATTCGTACTCTACTCTAAAAACCCTCTTATTTGAGCCTCATATTGCAAAAGTCCGAAAATACTTACTATGGGTGGTGTTGTGGGGGTGGGGTGGCCCATAGACATTTTTCCCGAATATTGATATCAGATTCCTGCTTTACTCCCAAAGACCTTTCATTTGAGCCCCATATTGCTATGGTCGTAAAATTGTCCCCTTTGGGGGATGTTTTTGGTGAGAGGGGGCCCCCAAAAACACTTGGTCTCATATGTGGATATCAGATACGTATTCTACATTCAAATACCTTTTATTTAAGCCGCATATTCCCATGGTCAGTAAATAAGTTCTGTTTGGGGGGTGTTTTGGGAAAGGGGTCCATCCCCCAGAAACGTGATTCCACATTTGGATGTCAGATTCGTATTCTACTCGCAAATACCTTTCATTTGAGACCCATATTGCCATGGTCGGTAAATATGTCCGATTTAGGGGTGTTTTGGGGGTTGGGTGTCGTTGTGGGGGTGGGATGGCCCCATAGACACTTTTCCCGAATATTGATATCAAATTCGTGCTTTACTCCCAAAGACCTTTCATTTGAGCCCCATATGGCTATGGTCGTAAATTTGTCCCCTTTGGGGGAGGGGGAGGCGGCCCCCCAAACACTTGGTCTCATATTTGGATAGCAGATTCGAATTCTACTCGCAAATACCTTTCATTTGAGTCCCATATTGGTATGGTCAGTAAATAAGTCCTGTTTGGGGGATGTTTTGGGGAAGAGGTGGACCCCAGAAACGTGGTTCCACATTTGGATATTAGATTCATATTCTACTCGCAAATACCTTTCATTTGAGTCCCATATTGCCATGGTCCGTAAATATGTCCGATTTAGGGGTATTTTGGGGGTTGGGTGGTGTTTCGGGGGTGGGGTGGTCCCATAGACACTGTTCCCAAATATTGATATCAAATTCGTGCTTTACTCCCAAAGAACTTTCATTTGAGCCCCATTTGAGCTATGGTCGTAAATTTGTCCCCTTTGGGGGATGTTTTGGGGGAGATGCGGCCCCCAAACACTTGGTCCCATATTTGGATATCAGATTGGAATTCTACACTTAAATACCTTTTATTTAAGCCCCATATTCCCATGATCAGCAAATAAGTCCTGTTTGGGGGATGTTTTGGGAAAGGGGTGGACCCCCAGAAACGTGATTCCACATTTGGATATCAGATTCGTATTCTACTCACAAATACCTTTCATTTGAGTCCCATATTGCCATGGTCGGTAAATATGTCCGATTTAGAGGTATTTTGGGGCTTGGGGTGGTCCCCCTAACACTTGGTCCGACAATTGGATATCGGATACCGTTTCTACTCTTAAATACCTTTCATTTGAGTCCCATATTGTCGTGATTGGTGTAAATATATGTTTGGTAGGTATTAGGGTGGGGCGGTCCCCCTAGGTGCCCCATTCGAAATTTGGATACTAAATTTTTATTTTTAGGGTACTATATGAAAGCACACAAAATTTCGCTGAAATCGTCGCACCACCCATCTCCGAGATCTGGCGTTTCTGAAAATAAGGGAAGGGGGAGGGTCCTTCAGATATCAAAAAATGTAGTACCCTATTTTTACCACCGGGTCATTTTGCACCATCTGTACAAAATTTCAAGAAAATCGGTTCAGCCGTTTCTGAGTCTATGAGGAACACACAATCATACAAACAAACAAACCTACAAACAAACACAAATTGATTTTTATATCCTCCACCATAGTAGGGGGGGTAATCTATGGTTGCCCAAAAAGTAATTGCGGATTTTTTAAAAGAAAGTAAATGCATTTTTAATAAAACTTAGAATGAACTTTAATCAAATATACTTTTTTACACTTCTTTTCTAAAGCAAGCTAAAAGTAATAGCTGATAACTGACAGAAGAAAGAATGCAATTACAGAGTCACAAGCTGTGAAAAAATTTTTCAACGCCGACTATATGAAAAATCCGCAATTACTTTTTGGGCAACCCAATAATTTCGTCATTCTGTTTGTATCTACTAGAAATATTCATCTGAGACCCCATAAAGTATATATATTCTTGATTATCGCGACATTTTATTGCGATCTAGCCATGTCCGTCCGTCCGTCTCCGTATCCAACAAATGTGCCAAGTATGGTTCAAATCGGTCCATAACCTGATATAGCTGCCATATAAACCAATCTTGGGTCTTGACTTTTTTAGCCTCTAGAGAGCGCAATTCTTATCCGATTGGAATGAAATTTTGCACGACGTGTTTTATTATGACATCCAACAACTGGGCCAAGTATGGTTCAAATCGGTATTGCTGTCATATAAACCGATCTTGTGTCTTGACTTCTTGAGCCTCTAGAGTGCGCAATTCTTATCCGATCAGAATGAAATTTTGCATGACGTGTTTTGTTATGATATCCAACAACTGTGCCAAGTATGGTTCAAATCGGTTCATAATCAGATATAGCTGTCATATAAACCGATCTGGGGACTTCACTTCTTGAGCTTATAGAGGGCGCAGTTCCTATACGATTTGACTGAAATTTTGAATAGCGTATTTTATTCTTACTTTCAACAACTGTGCCAAGTATGGTTCAAATCGGTCCATAACCTGATATAGCTGCCATATAAACCGATCTGGGATCTTGACTTCTTGAGCCTCTACAGGTCGCAATTATTATCCGATTTGCCTGAAATTTTGTACGACCGATCCTCTCATGACCATCAACATACGTGTTCATTATGGTGTGAATCGGTCTATAGCCCGACACAGCTCCCATATAAATCGATCTCTCTATTTTACTTCTTGAGTCCCCAAAGGGCGCAATTCTTATTCGAATTGGCAGACAGGTCTTCAACATATAATTTAATTGTGGTCCAAACCGGACCATATCTTGATATCGCTCTAATAGCAGAGCAAATCTTTTCTTATATCCTTTTTTTGCCTAAGAAGAGATGCGATCCATGGTGGAGGGTATATAAGATTCGGCCCGGCCGAACTTAGCACGCTTTTACTTGTTTTTTTTTTTTTTTTTTTTTTTTTTTAAACCTTCTCTGTTGTTCTTAGAAAATCACCTTAATCCAATTATGGCTTCAGGATTTGGATTATTTGATATCCATGGTTGTGTTATTGGTCGTGAAGAAATATAATTTTTCTTGAATAAATCAAGTATTGCACCAGTCAAAATGTCACATATCAATCTATGGGGCGTTTATCCTCAAAAGTTATTGGTTTTAATCGGCCTCTATGCCAGCCTACATCGTTACTACAAAGGTTGTTATAATTCATATAACAATTTTGAAAGGTCTAAATTTTTATTTTAGCTATTTTATACTTCTTTATGCTACTTAGACACCTTATGCTCTCACCCTTTAATATTTGCATTTCATACAATAGACTTACTTTTAATGCTGTGCACACATAGTGTGCTGGCGCTGGCAAACCATTGAAGAACGAATGTTCGTTTGCATAAAATGCATAGCGTATATCTATTCGAGTGCTTTTTTCTTTATTTTCTTTCTCTTCTTCTTTTTTTGCATTTGTTTACTATGTGTGAATGTGTGTGTGCAGCATACTTAGTCGTTATCTTCTCTCAAAGGATGTGAACTGTAAACCCTCATCAACAATGTCTTCAATGAGGTGTGGGGGCAACACAGTCAATTCCTCATTGAGATACCCCACACTAAATGTCTTGATATCCATTTGGTTGATGCATACTAATGCATATTAAGATGTCTACATATGTATGTATGCATGTATATACATAGATGTAGTATATGAGATATGTTAGTTGAAATTGTGTATGAAAATATTTGTATGTGTGCTTTTATCATTATATGAGAATAGGTATGGCTTATATGAGCTATGAATATTAGGGTGGTTCCTATTATTAATGCCAGAAATCTATAAAATTTTAGAGACTTGAGATGAATTTAGGAAAAACTAAGGAGTGATGGTTAAACAGACAGAAAGATCAGAAAGCTGGCCGCTTTGTTGGATGGCAAAATTTATATCAATTCCAATGTTTGGAAAGGGCGAATAAAGGAACTTTTGGCCAACAAACCTGTAAGAGGGGGTTTGGTAATCGTTGAGGGTTTTTTTTGCAGGATAAGGAAGATACTTTATGCATCTACGTTGTATTCCAGACTCCGTCGAATCGGCAATACCGGCTAAGAAGTCTCTATCCCTATATCTCCTCGGGAACCAGATTTCACCTCGGAACTACTTCGAGGTAAACCACAAAATGTGATACCAAATCATCTCCTCCACAAAGTGTCGCGTTCGAAACTCTGCTTTATTCCCTATGCCGCACAGTGGGAGAAAATCAAAAAAAAAAACTGGTGAAAAAATATGCCGCATTAGAACGGATAGAGCTATTTATTTGAAATTTGGACTGGTTAGAGTTGTTAACGAGATCGAGTGCAAAATTTCAAATCCAAAAAGCATCTACATATGTGTCCTCTTCATAAAAAAAGAAAAAAAAAATCTAAATACCTGATTTTTTTCTTTTTTTATAAAGAGGACAGCAAGTTTTTCAATAACGATTAATCAATGGAAATATTTTTCTTGGGTATTCGATCGGAAATCTCTTTCCTTCCTTCCACGCGATCTATCGTCGCTTCGATTATATAGCGATGGTATGAGCTGCTCTTATCCCCTATGCATTCTCCCATCGCCCTAAGTCTGATAGCCGCAATGGCTGTCTCACATTTAATATGTATGTCTATGGGTCAGATATCTAGAATAATCTCAGTGCCCTAGTGGGCGTGGTCCTCATCGCTCCGCCTATGCCAAGACATAATAAACCCATCATTTGGTACATCGATTGACTAAGAATCATTTCTTAAACCACCACCATGCGATAGGGGTCTACTAATCTAGTCATTCCGATTGCAACACATCGAAATATCCATTTCCGACCCTAAAAAGTATATATATTCTTGATCATCGTAAAAATCTAAGACGATCTAGACATGTCCGTCCATCTGTCCGTCTGTTCGTCTGTCTGTTGAAATCACGCTACAGTCATTAAAAATAGAGATATTGAGCTGAAACTTTGCGCTGATTCTTTTTTTTGCCCATAAGCAGGTTAAACTCGAAGATGGGGTATATAGGACTATATCTTGATATAGCCCCCATATAGACCGACCCGCCGCTTAAGGGTCCTAGGCCAATAAAAGCCACATTTTTCATCCGATTTTGCTGAAATTTGTGACATTGAGTTGTGTTAGGCCCTTCTACAACCTTCGTCAATTTGGCCCAGATTGGTTCAGATTTCGATATAGCTGCCATATAGACCGATCCTACGATTTTGGGTCTTAGGCCCATAAAAGCCACATTTATTATCCGATTTTGCTGAAATGTGGGTCAGTAAGTTGTGTTAGGCCCTTCGAAGTCATTCGTTAATTTGGTACGGATCAGTTCAGATTTGGGTATAGCTGCCATATAGACCGATCATCCGATTTTGGGTCTTGGGCCCATAAAAGCCACATTTATTGTTCGATTTTGCTGAAATTTGGGACAGTGAGTTGTGTTAGGCCTTTCGACATCCTTCGTTAATTTGGCTCAGATCGGTCCAGATTTGGATATAGCTGCCATATAGGCCGATCATCCGATTTAGGGTCTTGGGCCCATAAAAGCCACATTTATTATCCGATTTCGCTGAAATTTGAGACAGTGAGTTTAGTTAGGCTCTTCGATGTTCTTCTTCAATTTGGTCCAGATCGGTCCATATTTGGATATAGCTGCCATATAGACCGATCATCCGATTAAGGTTCTTAGTCCCACAAAAGCCGCATTTATTATCAGATTTTACTGAAGTTTGGGACAGAGAGTTGTCTTAGTCCCTTCGACATCTTTCTTCAATTTGGCTCAGATCAGTACAGATTTGAATATAGCTGCCATATAGACCGATCCTCCGATTTAGTGTCTTAGGCCCATAAAAGCCGCATTTATTATCAGATTTTGCTGAAGTTTGGGACAGTGAGTTGTCTTAGGCCCTTCGACATCTTTCTTCAATTTGGCCCAGATCGGTGAAGATTTCGATGTAGCTGTTATATAGACCGATCTCTAGATTTAGGGTCTTGGGCCCATAAAAGCCACATTTATTATTCGATTTTGCTGAAATTTATGTCAGTAAGTTGTGTTAAGCCCTTCGACATGCTACTTCAATTTGGTTCAGATCGGTCTAGATTTGGATATAGCTGCCATATAGACCGATTTCTTGATTAAATATTTTGGGCCCATAAAATGCTCATTTATTGTCCGTTGTCGTCGAAATTTGGGACAGTGAGTTATGTTAAGTCCTTTGACATACTTGTGCAATATCGCACAGATCAGTCCAGGTTTGGATATAGCTGCCGTATAGACCAATATCTAGGTTATAGGTTTTGGGGCCATATATGACGCATTTATTGTCCGATGTTGCTGAAATTTGAGATAGTGAGTTTAGTTAGGCGCTTCAGATTTGAATATAGCTGCCATATAAACCGATCTCTCGATTTAAGGTTCTGGGCCCATAAAAGAGGCATTTATTGTCCGATTTCACTGAAATTTGACACAGTGACTTATGTTAGGCTTTTCGACATCCGTGTCGTATATGGTTCAGATCGGTTTATTTTTAGATATAGCTACTGTACTTATTAGTTTTTGGTCCAAATCTGAAAATATTTTGATATAACTGATATGGGACATAAGGTATGAATTTTTCACCGAATTTTGATGAAAGGTGGTTTACATATATACCCAAGGTGGTGGGTATCCAAAGTTCGGCCCGGCCGAACTTAACACGTCTTTACTTGTTGCAATATCTCACATTTTTCTCAAATTCCATTTTACCCTCATATACAATTTCTGTCCTTTCCCTTTGGTTGCACCATGTGTGTTGATTTGAAAACAAAATGGAACAAAGGCGTCAAGTACTTGTAAAGCTGTCGATCTCATTATGGCCGTTATAAAAATGTTAAATTTACATCAATAAAAGCTTCATAACCTAATGACACACTCTGAGCTCTACGACATTGTAAATATGTTTCAGCAAAAAGTGGTTGTCCTAGCAAAATACAAAAACAAAAACAAAAAAAAAACCTAAAAGGCATTTGTACACATTAAACATGGACAAAAGAAATTTATGGTAGACATTTGTTATTTTTTTTATTCCTTTTGCTGACACATAAACAACAACCACAACAACAAGGCGTTAAACCTTTAAGTGTAGTTAAATTTAAATAGGAACAGTTGATAGATGATGACATGAGCTAATAATAAAAGCCATTTGTGGAAGGGGGGGGAGTGGCGGAAAGGACGAAAAAAGTTCATGTTTGTCGATGAGTATGGGCACGGCTCATAATTCACTTTGAAAGACTTCCTCAGATAATGAAAACGACTTCACAAATACATAGCAAAGCTTTCTAATCAAAATTTTGGGGTCAAAGGCTTAATGAGTTCATCCTTATCAGATTTGAGGTAGCGAAAACTCCCAATTAAATGCTTTACTGAAGATGTGAAAACATATCCAATTCTTACACCAGTATCAATCTCCGAGACTCTGTATAGACAGCATGCTAATTTATAAGTGGATAACATAAGGGTTTTATAGCATACAGGTGAGAAACAGGTTAGGTTAGCTTGAAAAGAGGGTGCAGAAATTAATCCGCCCCATGCCACTATGGACATACACCTAAGGCAGTAATCGGCTTGTTGTGCGCTCTAAAAACTATAAAATAACCTCGAAAAAGAAAAATTTAAGTTAGAAACTCCGTGCTACTTACAAAATCCCCAATTGTTCTCAATGCCACTACCCTAAATTGGTTCATGTCTGATATTGTGTCTCCACCTAAGTACCGGTATCTGTTGAACGCGAAAGCCGGGCAATGACAACGGAAAATCTCTAAAGTCTCATCATCTTCCCCGCATGCCCTACACAAGCTATCAATTGCCGCACCGATTTTACATAAGTAAGCTCGTAGTCCTATGTGTGCTGTTATGATACCCATGGCTATACTGACCTTCTTCTTGCTTCCTTTCAGCCTCGTTTTCTCACGATCTGGATCCCCCCATACGATTTTCGCCGTCCTACCGACCGTTTCGCTGTTCCACAATGTTGCATGCGCATTCGTCGCCCACTCCCTTAACTCGGACTGCGTCAACCCGAAAGGCTTCGAGTTAACCAAGTTTATAGAGGGCAGTCCTCTGGCCAAATCGTCTGCCCTTTCATTTCCCCCTACTCCGTTATGGCCCGGCACCCAAACGATGCGGATTTTCCCATCCTCAGAGAAGGTGTTAATCTCCTTCTTTCACTGCAAAACTGCTTGTGACCTTACCGTCCTGGTTGTTAATGCCCTTATGGCAATTTTACTGTCGGTATCGATGTTCAGACTCGATGTCCTCGCGTTAGCACCACACCACTTCACAGATTTCGTGATCCCCCGGATCTCCGCCTGCAGGACATTATTATGGTCAGACAGTCTAAAAAAGATGTCAGTCCCTGGGTTTTCAATGTAAACTCCCAGGCCCACTCTGATGATATGATCTTCCAGATGGCAATACTAGGGTACCGTCAATCCAAGGCTGTGCCGATGGCAGCAGTGCTTCGCACTCGACTTCAAGGTTCATCTCAGGTATCCGATCGGAAACCTCTTCCTTTCCTTCCAGGTTTCCTATCGTCGCCTCGATTATTCACGCATTCCGTGATCGCTCGCATCTCCGCTTGCAGGACCGTATTATGGTCAGGCAGTCTAAAACAGATCTCAGTCCCTGGAATCTCAATGTAAAACCCCAGGCCCACTCTGCCCTCGAGCTTTGATCCATCCGTGTAACATGATCTTCCAGATGGCAATACTAGGGTTGCGTCAATCCGAGACTGTGCCGATGGCAGCAGTGCCTCGCACTCGACTTTAAGGTTCATCTCAGGTATCCGATCGGAAACCTCTCCTCTTCCTTCCAGGTTTCCTATCGTCGCCTCGATTATTCACGCATTCCGTGATCGCTCGCATCTCCGCTTGCAGGACCGTATTATGGTCAGGCAGTCTAAAACAGATCTCAGTACTTGGGATCTCAAAGTAAACCCCCAGTCCCACTCTGTCCTCGAGCTTTGATCCATCCGTGTAACATGATCCTCCAGATGGGAATACTAGGATTCCGTCAGCCCACGAATGTGCCGCTGGTAGCAGTACCTCGCACTCGACCTCAAGCTTCATCTCAGGTATCCGATCGGAAACCTCTTCCTTTCCTTCTAGGTTTCCTATCGTCACCTAGATTATTCACGCATTCCGTGATCGCTCGCATCTCCGCTTGCAGGACCGTATTATGGTCAGGCAGTCTAAAACAGATCTCAGTCCCTGGGATCTCAATATAGACCCCCAGCTCCACTTTGTCCTCGAGCTTTGATCCATCCGTGTAACATGATCTTCCAGATGGCAATACTAGGGTACCGTTAATCCAAGGCTGTGCCGATGGCAGCAGTGCTTCGCACTCGACTTCAAGGTTCATCTCAGGTATCCGATCGGAAACCTCTCCTCTTCCTTCCAGGTTTCCTATCGTCGCCTCGATTATTCACGCATTCCGTGATCGCTCGCATCTCCGCTTGCAGGACCGTATTATGGTCAGGCAGTCTAAAACAGATCTCAGTCCTTGGGATCTCAATGTACACCCCCAGTCCCACTCTGTCCTCGAGCTTTGATCCATCTGTGTAACATGATCTTCCAGATGGCAATACGAGGGTTCCGTCAATCCAAGGCTGTGCCGATGGCAGCAGAGCTTCGCACTCGAATTCAAGGTTCATCTCAGGTATCCGATCGGAAACCTCTTCCTTTCCTTCAAGGTTTCCTATCATCGCCTCGATTATTCACGCATTCCGTGATCGCTCGCATCTCCGCTTGCAGGACCGTATAATGGTCAGGCAGTCTAAAACAGATCTCAGTCCCTGGGATCTCAATGTAAAACCCCAGGCCCACTCTGTCCTCGAGCTTTGATCCATCTGTGTAACATGATCTTCCAGATGGCAATACGAGGGTTCCGTCAATCCAAGGCTGTGCCGATGGCAGCAGAGCTTCGCACTCGAATTCAAGGTTCAGCTCAGGTATCCTATGGGAAACCTCTCCACTTCCTTCCAGGTTTTCTATCGTCGCCTCGATTATACCGCGATGGTATGAGCTGCTCCCATCCTCAATCCATTCTCCCCTCGCCTTAAGTCTCATAGCCGCGGTGGCTGCAACACACTTAATGTGTTTGTCAATGGGTCGTATATTTAGAATAGTCTCCAGTGCCGCAGTGGGCGTGATCCTCATCGCTCCGCCTATGCCAAGATAACATGTTCCCTGAACCTGTTGTATAGTCCTTATTATTGCACATTTTCTCCATAGCAGTCTACCACAATACTGAGGCGTAAGTAAGTATTGGTCTAATCACGCTCCTGTAGAGCCAATGGACAGACTATCCTAGGATTCAGGCCCCATTTCGAGCCTGTGAACCTACTCAGTACGCTGCTGAATGTGACACTTCCAATTCAATTTCCTGTCTAAGATCACGCCTAAGTATTTTACCTTGTCCGATATCGAAATCGTCTTATTGAGAAAACGTGGTTCGTTAAATTGGCCCACCTTCTCTGGGTTAACATTGAGACCCTTGGGTCTAGCCCAGTCATATGCCATATACAAGACCCTTTCGGCCCTTCTGCATAGCTGGTTTGAATCCTTACCTCTTAGAAGAATTATAACATCGTCTGCGTAGCAGACGGGTTCAAATCCCTCCTCAGTCAGCATCCGTAATAGGTCATTTATAGTGGTCACCCATAAGAGTGGCGCTAAATTGCCCTCCTGTGCCACTTTCTCCCTTATATTTATGCCATTGGACACACAATTTATCCACCTGTTCCTTAGCATATGGTTTATCCAGTCTCTAAGGACCGGGTCCACCCGATACTGGTCTAAGGATAGGATCAATGTGTCGTTCCGCACATTGTTAAAAGTCCCCTCGATGTCAATACATAACTCCAGGGTGTACGTTTTGGCATCGAAGGATTCTTCTATTTTATGCACAACCTCGTGCAGGGCAGTCTCCACCGACCTTTCCTTGACATAGGCATGCTGTTTGTATTTGAGCAGTTCGCTGGATGTCCTACTTTTTATCATGGTGTTCACAATACGTTCCATGGTTTTGAGTGTAAAGGACGTTAGGCTTATAGGTCTGTAGGCCTTTGGTGTCGCATAACTTGCCTTGCCGGGCTTAGGTATAAACACCACCCTTGCCTCCTGCCAGGCTTTCGGAGTATATGAAAGTCCTAGGCACGCTGTGAAAATTTTGGCCAGACGAGGCGAAAAACAGGTTAGCTCCGCGAAATCCGCAAGGGGGTATTCTATCCTCGCTCCCATGGGTGACTGCTATAAACAGTCTACAAAGGAACCTTGTCGGTAAAAAAAAGTTAACCAGTCTGATAAGGAGGTGATTATCGACAGCATTGAAAATTTTATATCCCGGGCCAGACCAAGTAGTCTCCTGGTAAACCCCAAGAAAACGGAGTTTAATTAAGTCACCATGGCTTGTTATTCCCCCAGTCATCGGGCGTATGCACTGGAACACCATTGCTACCTTGAATAGGCTTGCCACATTGTTGCATGTGGGTTTAAATCGACGTCAGCCATGAAGAAGTTGGAATTTCTAGGCATCAACTCAACCATAAAAAGGTTATTAATAACTTATTTACCAAAAGTTGCATTACGGCAGGCTTGGGATCTGTGGATCTAAAAAAATGGGTCGGCAGGGGGCGCGACGTCAAAGAATGACTGGATTAGTACAACAACTTCGATTCCCGCCATACCTTGGTGAACTGGGACCCAGCAGAGCGTAATAGCCTTTCCCATAGTTCGAAGAAGCTTTTTGCATCTTCTCACCAGTTTTTATCTCACACGGCCCGACGCCAGATCCTTCAGTGCCGCCTGACTGTCCACGTGTCAGACGCATTAACATCGTTTCCAGTGCCTTCGGGCTCTCAAAGATCTCACCCTGAAAGACGCTGGCCCCGTCCAGAAGCCTTCAACATTCCCTGATTTCAAGGAATTCAATGAAGAATCCTACTCCAGTGCCCCCATCCAATATGGACCCATCCGTGTATACAATGGGTCCCAGGATGGAGGGTGCCCCCAGCCCAAAGATCCATTTTCGAGAAAACGACTTCTAACCGATCAACAAAGAAGTATTCCCCTGGTATATAATCAGTCGCAAGGCATATAGCATGCCACCTAGCGACATCCCCCGCATAACAGAAGAATGCCATAAGTTCATGCAGCGCCATGTATCTGACTCCCTCAGACTTATGGCGATCTTTGTTGACACACACCGAACCTAGAGGTGCAAAGGGATGAGATCGAGAATGGCGTTCAGCTGTACCCTGTGCCTTCTCGACTATCCTTCGGAGGGCACAGTTGTCCAGTGCTTTATGCCATACTAGGCAACCATAGGTGAGAATTGGTCAAACGACCGACGTAAACATCCAGCCTCAAACTGCTTCCTTCTCCAACTTAGTTCCTGGTTAAGAATCATGCCCAAGAACTTGACCTCCGATGATAGTGGTTGCTCCACCCCATCGCGAACAGGTCCCTTTAAAACACACAGTTTCCTCCTCCCAATTTAGTCTTCCTGGGATTTATGCTAAGCCCGTTGGCCCACGGCCATGCGGACAGCTTGCTCAAAGCTCCATGAACGAGGTCCGTAATAGTAAAGAGGTAACGGTCACCCACCATGACGATGACGAGGCGTCTGTGTGGGCAACTACTTTCACTCTCTCCCTGTAGAAGGATCTCAGAACTCCACAGATTACCATAGAAGAGATAAAAACCTTCTTTGCAGAGTTCCTCCTCTGCCAGTGATCCTTTGATAATCCGGCCTTTCAGCATCGTATCAACCCAAATTACCAGAAGAGGGGGATCTTTATATCCACCAAAGCACCATGTATGGATTCCAAATTCATGTTCCTAAAAGCGCTACTAGGACCAAGCAGTTCGCCAATGGAAGCTTTATCAGGTATTAAACCGATTTAGGTCACAGACGAAGGGATATGGGACAAGAGGGGACAGGTATTAAACGACGAATGTTCCATACTGAATACCAGAGACGATATTAGAGGTCGAGTGTTAAACACGAGTAAACACGAGTAACGAGAAACCCTAGTTCAATCTTTGTGGTAGAGATTCCGAGACCAAGCTCTCTTATGGCCTACCTGAACATGATACCATAATCCTGGCGGCGATCTGAGCGATCACCGAATGCTGCCAATTGTGAACGTGCTAAAAGAAAGTCAAAAAGCTATTGGGATGGCAAAATCAAAGACCGTCCGGGAGTGCAAAACAGGCGAGAAGTAAGAAGTAAATGAATGAGAGCAATAACTCAGTTCGCTTTGTCACGAAAGTTTCGCGTTTCAAAGTTTATCGTCGCCAAACGTCTGGCCTTACTGCCTCTTAGTCCACCCCTTCATTCCGAACATTGGCAGCACCATGCACAAAAAATAGTTGCCCCATGGGGTTGCGTAGATTTATCCTCACAATAATTTTTCATTTTTATACCCTCCACCAAACGATGGGGGTATACTAATTTCGTCATTCTGTTTGTAACTACTCGAAATATTCGTCTGAGACCCCATAAAGTATATCGTCGTGACATTTTATTTCGATCTAGCCATGTCCGTCCATCCGTTTGTCTGTCGAAAGCACGCTAACTTTCGAAGGAGTAAAGCCAGCCGCTTGAAATTTTGCACAAATACTTCTTATTAGTGTAGGTAAATGAGCCATATCGGTCCATGTTTTGATATAGCTGCCCTATAAACCGATCTAGGGTCTTGACTTCTTCAGTCTCTAGAGGGCGCAATTCTTGTCCGATTGGTATGAAATTTTGCACGACGTGTTTTGCTATGATATCAAACAACTGTGCAAAGTATGGTTCAAATCGGTCTATAACCTGATATAGCTATTATATAAACCGATCTGGGGACTTGACTTCTTGAGCCTCTAGAGGGCGCAATTCCCATCCGATTTCGCTGAAATTGTGCGTGACGTTTTTTATTATGACTTTCAACAACTGTGCTAAAAATAGTTCAAATCGGTCCATAACCTGATATAGCTGCCATACAAACCGATCTGCGATCTTGACATCTTGAGCCTCTAGAGGTCGCAATTATTATCTGATCTGAAATTTTGTACGACGGATCCTCTCATGACCATCAACATACGTATTAATTTGGGTCTGAATCGGTCTATATTTTACTTCTTAATCCCCCAACGAGCGCAATTGTTATTCGAATTGGCAGACCTTTTGCATAGCACTCCAACATATAATTTAATTGTGGTCCGAACCGGACCACAAACTATGGGGTCTGAACTCTGGGAGGTCGTCCCGCCGCAAAAGCCACCCCAAAAAACACAACGTTCGGTCCATTAGACTGTGGCAATATGGGACTTCTCCACAAAAATCGCCACAATGGAAAACCAGAACGACTTTTGGGTGTACTCTAAACATCTAGAAATGGTCATATCGAAAAGGTTACCCGATCACTTCAGTGTGTATCAAACGGAGATCCTTGCAATTAAGGAAGTGGTGGAATGGCTAAGATATAAAGTCATAACGACGATTGGCGTAAATATCTGCTCAGATAACCAGGCAGTCATTAAATCCATGGAGAACGTACTTCTGAACACAAAAAACCGCCCTTGACTGTCGCAGATCTCTCAACGAGATGGCTGAACAGTTCAAAATTCACCTGTTTTGGGTACCACGCCACAGGTGGCGTCTCAGTTATTATGTCTGTTATGACAGGTCACTGTTTAATCGGAAAACATGAAATATTTTTTTTTACTAACTCACATTAGAGTATAGCGAAACTTACCAGGCCAGCTATTGTTCATGCACCCCCTCATTTCACTGTGCTTTATATCTCATTACTTCATTCAAATACCACACCTTTTGATTAGACTATC